>NC_141534.1:52208750-52542500 GCF_021556685.1 Rattus norvegicus | reverse complement strand
ACATCTGAATAATATTCCGTTATCTAGGCTGTTTCTATTTCCTCATGGACATGCATAAGCAAAGTGTCACTCTACTGGGATTTAGCGAATTTTGGGAATACACCCAAGAGTTCAGCTGGATCATAAGAAAGATCTACTTCCGGCTTTTTGAGGAATGTCCACTCTGATATACAGTTTGTATTCCTATCAGCAGGGACTGTGTTTTCCCTTTTCCCACATCCTTGCCAGCATTTGCAGTTGGGGAAACAACCATTCTCAATATTAAAAGCATAACAACAAAAAACAAACAAACAACAAAACAAACAAACAAACATCAACAAGAAAGCACAATAAAACTTTAAGACACTGAAAAAATGTTGCGAAGCTATCAGAAGCTGCAATAATCTCCATGCTGGTGCACTGGTAGGAGTTTTATAGTGAAAAAGATTATCTATCAAAAACAACCCACAGATTCAACTCAATCCCCATCAAAATGCAACACAAGTTTTTTACAGAAATTGAACAAATAATCTTAGATTTCATATGGAAACACAAAAGACCCAGGGCAGCGTATGCAATCCTGAGTAATAAAAATACTGCTAGAGAATATCACAGTCCTGGATTTCAAATTATGCTACATGCCTATCTGTAATGGTGATAACCGCATGGTCACTGGCCTAAGAGCGGATACAGCCACCAATGGAATAGAATTGAGGCTCCACATGTAAGTCCACATGCCTACATCCACCTGCTCATAGGAAGCCATCAATACACACTGGGGTAAAGAGAGCAGCCATCAACAAGTGCTGCTGGTCAGACTGGATGGCTGTGTATAGAGGAATGAAACTAGATTCTTATCTCTCCCTCTGCACAGAAGTCTACTGCAAATGGATGAGGGATCCCAGCATAAGACTGATACTTGTAATCTGGCAGAGGAGAACACAGAATGTGCTTCAACTTACAGGCACAGGAAAGCACTTTCTGAACAGAACCTGGTAGCTTAGGCATACTGACAAGTGGGACCTCACCAAAGAAATCTTTGGTAAGGTTAAGGACACCATCATTCAAGCAAAGCAGCAGCCTGCAAATAGGAAAAAAAAACTTTCCTGGCTATACATCTATAGGTGAATAGTGTCTAGTCTAAAATATTAAAAGAAGTGAGCAAAGTAAACCTCAAGAAAACAAACAACCCAATTATAAAATAGGACATGGAACCAGAGTTCTCAAAGGATGAAATACAAGGGACTGAGAGGTATTCGTAAAAATGTTCAATATCTTTGTTGTCAGGGCAATGCCAATAAAACTACTGTGAGCGTTCATCTTATTCCAGTCAGAGAATGGCTAAGACACACACACACACACACACACACACCACAGACACAGACACACACCACACACATACACACACACACACACCCCACACAGACACATACACACAGACACAGACACACACACACAGACACAGACACACACACACATACACACCCCACACAGACACAGACACACACAGACACACACACCACACCACACATACACACACACACCATACCACACACACACACCCACAGACACACCCCCACAGACACACACACACCACACACACCCCACACACAGACAGACACACACACCACACACATACACACACAGACACACCATACCACACATACACACACACCACACCACACATACACACACACACATACACCCCCCACACATACCACACATACACACACACCCCACACAGACACACACACACACACAACACCACACACACACACACCACACACAGACACACACACACACCACACCACACACAGACACACACACACACCACACACACACACACCACACCACACATACACATACACACACATACACATACACACACATACACATACACACACATACACATACACACACACACACACACACACACACACACACACACACACTGACAAATGCAAGGCTGGTTTTGAACTTGAGGCTTGGTGATCCTCTTCCACCAGTCTTCTGAGTGCTGGGACCACAGTGGGCACACACTGCCATGCCTGACTGTTTCTTCAGTGTCAGTATGGATTCTGTTATGTGAATAGCTTCATGTGTTCTAGGATGAGGAGATTCCCTTCTCTGGAGGTTGGATAATGAATGGAGATGAATATGAGATCTGAAGGTTGGGGTGGAAAGATGGGGAAGTGTGGAGGGCCACCCCCACATTCTCCATTGTAAGATGGCGCCGATATCCGGCAGGATGCACCTAATAAAAGGGCAATACGCAAGCGCCTAGTAAATTCCTCACTCAGGGGGACACGTATGCTGTGGTACGTCATCTGGCACGTTTGGCAGCGACCAGCCAGAGAGTGACACGTCCTAGGCGAGGATAGTTTCCTATATAAGGGATGGTCTTTCTCTCACTCGAGGTCTCCGTATTGTAAGCTTGTGCTCTCGCTCTCAAGATGCATTAAAGCTTTTCTGCAGAAGGATCCTTTGTGTCCTGCGTCGTTCTTGCTGGCGAGACGTATCGTGGGACAGGGAAGTACCCAGGAAACTGGGGCAAAACTCACTTTCCCACATCAAGTAAGAGGAGTTGGCTTTGGTCAATGGTTGAGGCCAACTGCTTTTAGAAACTCTCAGAAATGTTGCCTTTCATTTTTTGTTTAACTTGTTGTTGTTGTTGTTCTTCTCCTCCTCCTCATTATTATTATTACTATTATTACTATTTTTATCATTGAAGGAACTGATCTTTACCCTGTTAATAATGATTATGTGTCACCCCATTGGGAATTCTTGGTGTTTCTGTGCCAGACACCACACCCAGGCACTGTCTCTTCTACAGACTCCAAATCCTGCTGGAGACTGTACCCTGAAGGATGACTCTGTAGTGGATACTTCCAAAGTCTTGGTTTGTGGGTATGTGAGTGAAAGCTGCAACAGTTTTGCAAACACAAACTTTTAATAACCATAGCAGTTGGCATGCTGGAGATGCCCAATGGCTTAAGTCCTTCAGGCTGCTTAGATCTTGTTGACCTTAACTGAAACTCACAAGGTCTCTTTCCTCTGAAGAAGAAAGCTTTGAAGCAAACCCTGGGTGCCCAGCTGGGTGTCCCACTCTTCACCTCTTCTGTGACACTGAAGCTGGATGGCCTACTCTCTGCTTCTCCCTGACCTGGGAGCTGGGGACGAAAGCAGGAGGCTGCTGAGTCATTGCTCCAGGAGGCTCCAGGAGGCCCCTTGTGGAGGTCACTCATGGAACTGAAATCTTATGGGTGTTGGCCAACAGCCAGTTTAATACCCAAGTCTCCATCCCCTAGACAAGGGGCCTAGGTTTTCTTCTCTAAGTTATGGAGTAGGGGAGGAGGCACTGGGCCCAAGGAACATAATCTAGGATAAAATTCCTCAGTAACGGGATGTAGGGGAAATCTGGGAGGAGTATGGGTATGGGGAAGCACAACCAGCATATATGGTATGAAAAATATTTCAATTAAAATAAAAGTCTCTGTAACTTAGCAGCTATTTACCTTGACCTTAGTCATGGTCTCTGTGTAAGAAAGGGACGAGCCTCCAGCCTCTCAACTTGCTACCCCTCTTTAGAATATCTCAGTATAGCTGTTCACTGGTGCTGCGAAAGGACAGCTCCCACCGTCACAGCAGCATACATTTCTTCAAAGCAATTCACAAATGCCAGCAACACCAAGTTCAGTTTTGAGTCAAGTTCTAGGAAAACTTGAAGGGAACAAATGTTTACCAAATTAATTCTAGTCAGGCAAGAGAACACTGTCAGAATTAAAATTATTTGTTGACACAACATCAAATGTTATCCAGGTCCTTGACTTCAAGGTCCATAAGGCTTATTACTCCTTAGTAGCGCATAGCTGTTGTTTCACATGTCCAGTTGAAAATGATTTGGTCAAGACAACAACAACAACAACAGCAAATTGTAGAGTCTTCATTGATTAATGAGTTTCAATTTGGATGCCCATACTGAGAAAAATAATAGGTGAATTTACTAGTTTGTCCCTATCTGGAATAAACATACCAATAGCGTCTATAGCCAGTGAAAGGGGCAGAATTCACCTTTGAGGTGAGAACTGATCTCTTTCTGTATTTGGGCATCAGGAAGGATGCACAGCATTACACACTCTCTACATCTGCTCCCCACTTGCTGCCTCAGGGCGGAGTCACATCAGCAAGAGCAGTGTCCCTTAGGCAGCTTAGGTCTGGGACCATATCGCTTTTCTCCAAGGAAAAGAGAAGCCATGTGTGGGCAGTTTAGATGATCAAGCACAGTGACGTAAGCCGCGGGTGACAGTGTGGTACTGAAAGGGAGGGACAGAGCAGCACCCTGATACATGTGAGAAAGATGACAGGAGGGTTTGCAAGAGGGTCTGGGTGCCACTTGTCACCACAGGAGGGCTGTGAGCGTGCAGAACACTGCCTTCCCAGTACTGCGGGGTGTCAGCCCCACACAGTAGGCTCCTTGACCCCAGGGAGGTCCCAGGTGCGAGCGTGCCAGCCGGCACTGGACTCAGTGCAGCTGGCTTGTCCACGGCCTCTCTCATGGCACC
The DNA here is from genome assembly GCF_021556685.1 of Rattus norvegicus. Lineage (NCBI taxonomy): Eukaryota > Metazoa > Chordata > Mammalia > Rodentia > Muridae > Rattus > Rattus norvegicus. The sequence continues at coordinate 52,537,959 of NC_141534.1, read as the reverse complement.
AGCACACCTGGGCCTCATGCCTGTGAGAGGGGGGGTCTTGCTCACCTTACTTCATCATAAGGGGTTCAATGACTTTTTTCCAGAGCTGAGGATCCCTGGTAAGTGCGTGGGGAATTGTAGGCTCAGTTTTACATTTGATCTTCTCATCCTTGTGAGGACTTATGAGGGTTTGTGTGTCTTAGTTATGGCCTACAGATGAAGGACACCTGGGCTTTTGGTGTGGATGGGAGAGATTATTGCTGTTCAGCAGAAGCCTAACTAGAGGACCCGGTGGGTAGCCGGGAACTAGGAACCTGCAAGGAGCTGCCCGACCTTTCAATAGCTTTCGAAGCAAACACAGAAGGCCAAAGCAAAGCCACAGGGGTTGGAGAACTTTCTGAATCAACGTCTTCATGAAGATGGGGAGGCTATGGTATCCCAGTGAGACACCCAGCGGGAACCCCATGCCATGTGTAACCCTTGGGTGGAAGGAGCATGACCAACCACTGAACAATCCGTCCTTTTCCAAAGGGAAAAATGAGATCATCCCAGTGACTTTGTTAGCAGCCTTTGCTCCAGAAAGCAGAAAACATTAGATCCGTATGGAGCTTGTAATTAATATTTTAAGTTTTGTTTGATTAAATTTCTCTTGGAGATACTTTGTTATTTCTAGTCATCTTGATAAAAACTAAGACAAATGAATTGTTTGGAAGGACTTACAGGAGGCTGCTAAAAAGCTATGTAAAGTTGCTGGGATAATTTTAGCTGCTTTTGGATTGACACTGGGGATGGTCTAGGTGAGCCTGCATGTCGGAAGTTAGTTAGTACCGCCTTCCGTTTCTACACAACACCACAACACAGCCACCACTTTTTGTTTTCTGTAACTGAGACCTTCTAAAGGATGTTATCCTCAGACCCAGTAGTAGTCTGAGTTCTCCATACACATGGTATGGTCCTTAGAACTTTCACCTAGGGCTGGACAAATAGCTTAGTTGGTAAAGTACATCCTTTCAAGCATGAGGACCAAAGCCCTCCCCATCCCCCATCTCTGCCCCATCCAGAACCCATGCAAAAGAGCCAGGTGTGGTGGCACGCTCTTGGGGAGACAGAGATGGGTGGATCTCTGAGGCTCACCAGCAAGCTGAGCCTGCTTTGTGAGCCCCAGGCCTGTGGAGATGCTTTCTCTAAAAGAGTAAAAGCAAAAAAGTAGACGGCACCTCAGGAATAAAACTGGGTGGTTGCCCTTGGGTTTCCATGTGTGTGTGTGAACACGTGTGCACCCACATGTGCACACACAGACAAATACATGTAGAAAAGCTTTCATCTACATAATGAGCTCAGCTCCCGAGTGATCTTGTACCCAGTATAATGGTGCAGTGTGAGGAATCTGCCAGGTGACAGCCTGCCTCTAGGGCACAAAGCCCAGAGCTAAAGACTTGTATGAGGTGATGCACAGTTTGCTCTACTTTTAAAAATTAAATAGATGCACCCGGTGATTGTGCTGGCATGAAGAAGCCATGTTGTGCTGCTCCGGCCATTCTATGGGTTGGGCTATGTGGTTTGCATCTTAGCTTGCCTGAAGGATCTACTCTTTGAAAGTTCTGAGATGAATTTATGAGTACAGAATTTGAATAGATTTCCAAGCCATTAGTCAGAAATTTTATAGAGTGGGAATAGTTCTCATCAAATGAGCTCAATTAATGCAAAAAATTATATATTTAGTGAACAAATCAAAGCAATCTACTGTGCTAAACTGAGCTAAGTGCTGTGAGCAGGACAGAGCTAACACCCTCTAGCCGTTCCTAAGTGTCTCAGTTAAAAATAACCTTGAATTATCTTTCAAAGCTCTGGCGGTCAACTTTTATCAGCTTCTACATTGGTGAGTTAAATGTGGCAAGGGACATTCACCAAGGGTCTCAAGGCAGAAGCCTGGGCTTGCATAACAACGGTCTCACAAGGGTCCAGAGCTTTGCCGAGTCCAATCAAAACTCTTTGAGGACGTGTGTGTGTGTGTGTGTGTGTGTGCGCACACACAGACACACAGACACACACACACAGACACACACACACACACACAGAGAGAGAGAGAGAGAGAGAGAGAGAGAGAGAGAGAGAGAGAGAGATTCTGACTGTAGAGGAAAATTAATATGTGACCATTTAATTTGCCACAGCAAAATTGGATTTGCACAAGAATGGACACCAGAACTTGTTGGAAGCACGATAAGTAGAACATGCTGATGCTTGAGACTTTTGAATAAAGAGTGTTTGTTTGCCCGAGTTACATTTTTATCTCCTGAAATTCTTGAGTTTAGCATACCCGGTTGCTTTTTTTTTTTTTTTTCCCTGAATCAGGACTCTGTCCAGATGAGTGGGGATAAAGACAGCACATGAAAACAAAATGATAGTTTGGGGGATGGTCAAGAGGACGCAGGCAGACTTGTTGACCCTGCAAAGCCTGCTACCAATTTGCTCTGACAGCAATAGCCTTGATACCATACCCAAAGGACGGAGGCAAGGATAAGTAAGAGTCTGAATGTTGTGTCTCTAGTGTTATAAAAACTCACTGACACATGTTGGTTGTTACAATTGCACATACACTGCTACTCCTATATTCCGGCAGATTATCCACAATTAACACTCCTCTTGGATGGGCAGGGAGAGACCCCAGTGAGCACCATGTAGTCTACATTTTCTCCTAGTATTTGATAAAAAAGGCTCATCCCACAACTTCAGGGGGGTTCAGTGATGTTAAAACATGGTAGTGGGACCTCTGGGTCATGATTGAGTCCAGAGTAGTGGGGTCAGTTTGACCTCAGACATGTGTCCTACGGGATACACTGTCACTGAGCTGCAGTTTTCTGCAGCCCAGGTAGTCATGGCTCCTGGCTGTAGGAAGGACTTCATGTGTCAACAGTTTCTAGCTTAAGCTTATTCTTACCAATTTCACCTTCCTCCTCCAGACCCTTGGCAGTCCTGGTGTCTAAGGGAATGTTTGTGTTTTCCCACCTGTGGCAGGATTGGCTAGATGAAGGCCGATAGTTCTGTCTTGTGTCACCACTAACTCTTGACTTTTCGAATCTCGAGAACATACTTTGCTATTGTTATTTTCTCTATTGCTGGTTCAGTGTGAAAGTTGTAGTTCTAGCGAATCAGTGGGAAAATGTGGGGTTTGTTTCGTCATGATCATGATGTGGGGGGGTCTCAGGCTGTTTGGATATTATCTTGTGGCATTCCTGTGAGGCTTAATGCTTGCCAGACAATTCCCCTTATTATTGTTTTGAGGAGAGATAGCTAAGTGGTAGTTAATATTCATACTTAAGTCTAATTTTATATAAGACAATGAGATGGGTTGGGGGAGAGGGACCTTGGCTGATGCAGACAAGAGGGAGGGATGTCCAGGTGGAAAGGGTATGAGCTTGAGTCTCTGTCTAATCTCTAGGATGAGGTCAACCTGGGAAGATCTCACCGCTTCCTATAATACAGTTAAGATCTCTGCCTGTGGCTGTCTATACGGATCGATACTTTGACCTGGGAGTCCGAACGAATTCTTCCTCCACACCTAGATTCACTTGCAGAGCAGGCTGATGGCTCTGAGGATTCTGGACTGAACCAGTCCTGGCAGATGAGCACCGCATCTGGGCAGTTATTATGTCTCATGACCTGTTGATGCAGCCTGTGTCGGCGTGTGCATGCTTTATAATATGAAGGTGTGCTCAGAGATACAAATTGTCTAGGAGTCACGCCCCTGACCTGGGGGAAGCAGGAGCTGAAGTCAAGGAGTCAGAGAGAAGAGACAGCAGAGTAGATGTTGGAAGCTGAACTTGGATGGGGTCGGAGTTGAGGCTGACCAGTCATTAGCTGGGGAGACTAAAGCCTGCTATCTATCTTCTAGCAAGGAACAGTGCAGACAGCTGTAACACAAGCCTTCACATAAATCCATGCCAACGACCTTAGCCTTAGCGTGACCTCTGGTGGGAACAGACTTCAGCTGGTGTCCTTTTAAAGCATCCATAGGCACAGCTGGCTGTACAATGATTTGTTTGGAGGTCTGGCAATGAATGTGCTCACAACCGTAGTGCTGACAGGGTCTGGTGGGGCTGTATGAAGCAAGGCTTTGCAGCAGGGAGACACATGGAGAGTAGATTCCAAAGTTCAGAATAAGTTACAAGGCATTCAGAATTTCTGATTGATGCAGGGAGGTCAGAATCGAAGTCAGATCAATAACTGATATGGCCATTCAATGAACTAAGGCGAACATAATTATTTAGATGGAGGGGCCATTTGGTACAAGAGCTCTTCGGTTCAGAATCATCTCTCCTTTCATTCTCTATATTTCCTTGTATGCGGTTAGAACCTGCTAGCAAATGCGTGATAAACTGAGATAAAGCAGGCCATTTACAGACCCATGTGAAACATGCCCCTGCTGCCAGGTCTAATTACTAGGCTATCTGAGCGATTGTGGTACAATAAAGTGGGGGGAAAACCACCTGCAGGCTGCTGTGTCACCACCTGACCAAGCCGCTACCCTAAAAATGGAGTCTGTCAAGGAACCATCCATTCATCCTCCTGCAGGCTACAGAATGGGGGCCCCAAACAAGCTCGACACAAAAGCGGATGGAGAATAGAACTACTCAAGCCCTTAAGCACCTCTAAGCCCTCTCACAATTGTTTTCTGCGAGAGGGAGCTCAATCAGCGCAGTTTTAATCAGTTCTACTGTTCTTTGAAAGCACCCGATGGATCTAGGATGACGAATTAGAAGCTCCCTGGTACAGTAGACTGTGGCATCTGAGTTTCCTGTAGGGTAGAGGTGGAATACCCGGCCTCTACAGGGATCCTCCTGTCTCAGTGGGTTACAGTTGGAAAGGAAGGTTCCAGAGCTCTGACAGGTGCTGTTTGGTGGAGGGCTACAGGCTGTGAGGAAGAGGATGAGACTAAGGCACTGAGGGTCAGTGTCCTGCTCAGATGAAGAGAGGGTGGTGGAGGGAGAGGGAAAGGGAGAGAGTGGAGGCAGAGACAGAAAGATAGAGAGAAAAAGAAAACACTGCTGGGCTTTGTTGAGCAAACCGTTATGATTGGCAGAAAGTTCAGGATACATAGCAACAGGCATGTACATCTCAGGGGCCTGAACTGATCTCTGGGAAGAGAAGGCATCAGGCATGAGTCTTAGAGACTTCATTATGTCTGTGGGGCTGGCAGTGAAGACAGTGATGACAAAGACACCAGCCATGGTCTCTCTCACAGGAACCTGAGTTCGAGCGCTGGTTGTGGGCAAGAAGTGTGACTGAGCACATAACTGGAGCTGGCTGCCATTCACTGCAGAGGGTTACTACAAGTCAGCACTGGGGCCCTCACAAGTGGCCGCTATGAAGACGAGCTACCACTGGTTTGAAGCGTGACAGCTGCTGGGAAGCTACTCCCCTCTGTCCTGATAAGGTTGATCTAGGAAGCTTGCACTCATTACCGTTCCAAGCAGACCCACTCTGCAGATGGGCAACTGTCAGAGGCGGAGTTGGACCAAGGGCTCCGAGGTGAGGTTCCTGTGTCTCTTGGGTCCATTCCCAGGGAGCCCAAGGTTAGTGTGGCATGCAAGCTCTTTCCAACAGATGCTACGTCACTGTGTACATTGCTACATCTACCTGGACCCACGGCATTCTTCCTTCTGTACTCCAGAAGGAATGAGACGGAGAGAAAGCAAAACCAAACTAGAAAATGAAGCCATTGAAAGGGGAATGCTAGTCGTTTTTTAGGTTTGTTTGCTGTAAAAATATGCACATGCCCTACAGTAATTACAGAGGTTCATATTGCTTTATATTGAATTGAATGGTGCAGCCTATACTCAACCATTTTCGACTAATAAATCTGACCTAAACTTTAATTCTTACTATGTATTGGGCACTGTGTTAAGCATCTACATGCATTTTTCCTATTTAGTCTCTCTCTTTCTCTCTTAAACAAGACATATCCAAGCATGGGGGATGAGGTTCTAACCCTTTTAGAAGGGTTAGCTATTTTTTTGATTTATTTTTAAACTGTGTGTGCCTGTGTGTGCACGCACTCTTGTGCACACATGAGAGTATAGGTGCCTATATGGGGAGCAGAGTTGTGGGCTACCCTGGAGCTGGAGTTACAGGCAGCTGTGAGCTGCCTCACATGGGTGTTGGCAAGAAAATGTGTTCTCTTTGTGGCAGAGCCATCTCTCCTGCACCATTAATTTTAATTTTAATTTATCCCCCACAGGTTCCCCCAGGGCAGAAGCTACTTCTCCTGCCTTGCAGACAAGGAGTGTCAAGAAGGGAATGTCAAGTCTGACCAGCGAGTACAAAATGTGACTTGCCATATGCAACGACTAATTCTTTAGGGGTGTTTTAACTCCTTATGAGTGTTTTACCCATTTGGTCCTCATGCATACTCATGATGATATATGAAGATAACATAAATTATATGATGGTAGGGATACCATTTCAGGGACAGCAAGGTAGTTGCGAGGGTAAGAGGCACTTGCTGTTAAGCCTAATGACCTGGCATTGACCCCTGTGACCCAGTGGTAGAAGGAGAGAAGTGGACTCTTGTCATGCCCTGCCGAAGATGTACACGCACACACATACAGGATACATTTAAAAAGTAACCTAAAAATTTTAACTTAATAACTTTTTCCTCTTTGACCAGACATCTTATTCAACCACATGGTAATTTGAGTCCTAACTGTCATCCTATGAATCACATTTGGCTTCTGACTTATCTATGAAGTTAATTACCAATTAATAACTATTGCTGTGACCTGGGGTCACTGTTAATTGAAATGTCAAAATAGGAATGACTATTACGAAATTTATTGCAAAAGAATAAAAAATATTACATCTGTTCCTTAAAGAAATTTCTTTATGTACCAGTGCTCCCCAGTGGTTTTCTTTTGGCTTGAGTTACTGTTTTACACTTGAATAAAGCCAAAGCTGACACCGACAGCCCCACTTTCACTGACTGATTCGAATATAAATTTTGTGGCTTTTTTGGTAATATTCCTTGCTCTTACACAAAAATTATTTGTTTCTAGGTACCATTGAGTCTAAGTCTACAGATTCCCGAACCCAACCATAATATGCTTTTTAATGGTTTTATAAAAATATTTCCGTAGGGGATACAGGATAATATTATGGTGACATAATTTGTTTTACTGTGTGCAATTTCATATAAACATATATAAAGCAATATTATAGCAGATTAACTCTCTTAGATGAGATTAAATTCTCATTAATATATTTTTAATGTTTTATGAAAATATTTTAATACTAGGAAGTACAATTTCTTCATCTATTTTCTTCCAATTGCATTTTTTTTAGATCATTTTCATTAAGATGAGTTTGGTTTCCTAACCCAAATTTTTTTTCTTAAAGAAATAATTGGGTCATTTTCTGTAAGGGCTGTTGGAGGTCTTGGACTAGACGGAGTCTCAGCAAAAAAGGAAGCTAGGGTTGAGCGTGAAGACGGAGAGGGAGCTAGGTGATATGGATCCATCCGGGCTGAGACTAAAATGTTGTGAGTCATGGTTTTCATCTACTTGTCTTTTACGTTTATGTTAGCAATGTATCTTTCTCTAGACTAAAAGCGTGTAAGAGTGTAGCGCTGTAACCTGTGTCCGCTGAAGGCCCCGTATTCAAGTGAGTGGTGTTGAATAGTCAAGGTCTCTCATGGTGAGGGGACCTGGGTGTTATCTTGTGGATAACAGATCTGCTTGACTTTTAATTTTTTTTAAAATTTTATTTATATGAGCACATTATAGCTGTTTTCAGACACACCAGAAGAGGGCATCAGATCTCATTACAGATGGTTGTGAGCCACCATGTGGTTGCTGGGAAATTGAACTCAGGACTTCTGGAAAGCAGCCAGTGCTCTTAACCTCTGAGCCATCTCTTCAGCCTGACTTTTAATTCTTTAAGTGAAAGTTACAACTTTTTAGTCAAAAGTCCTACTCATCTTATGGGTCAGGACTCAGGGCCATGGATTGCCAGATTGCCAAGTCATGTCTCCATGAAACCTGGTGGAATGGCTAATAGCACTGGAGGCATCTGTGTTGGGAGGTAGAGTTGCTGTGGCTGGCGACCATTGCATCAGAAGCAGTGTGCTAAGCTGAAAGTTACTGCTGTGTAGATGGCTGCCTTCTGGGCCTTCTGGGCCTTCTGGGAAGCTAGTCATCTGTTTGTTTATTATTAGAGTCAATATGAAGACAAGAACTGGCTTTGGGCCTCTGGATGCTACAAGTCACTGAAGTGGCATTGGTGCCCGCCCTCCACACACTCACTTGCCCCCTGCTTGCTTGCATGTGTGCACACATGGCTTATGTGTCTGTGTAGAATGCCACAGTGCATGGCAGGGAGGCCAAGGCACTTCCAGTCAGCCTGAAGTCGATGGTTCACAATCCCTATGTCATTAATGTCTCCAAAGAGCAGGATGGTCACAAGGTCCCCTGGGAGCTTCTTGCCAGCAAACTGTTTTCTCATGTTAGAAGAAAAAAGGAGTCATTTCCTCCAGATCACTTAGGCAGTCTCTAGATGCACTGGGAAGAGCTAAATATTAGCGCTGTGTTTCATTTTTACATTGGTATAAATTGATACCTGTTTTCAGTCTTTTGGGGGAAAGAAAAACCCTATAAGAACACGAGATCAGAGTCTCTTTTTAAGGTGGCCTTGGCTTTTTTTATACTAATGACTTACAAGAAATGGCAAAAAAGGAAAAGTGTGTGTCTGAGTGTGTGTGTGTGAGTGTGTGTGTGTGTGTGTGTGTGTGAGTGTGTGTGTGTGTGAACTCACCCATGCGCACGGTGAGGATTAGTCATGACTAGGTATTGTCAACACTGGGACACCATCTTCACCCTCCCCCTTTGCTGTCTGGACTTACCAGTTGAATCTGAGAAGCAAGTCACTCAACCCCACAGCCTTCACTTCCTCATAGAGGATATGGGCTCATACAAGTGCCCCACAGGGACTAGTGTAGGATTAGCTGGAACCATATCACTCCATGCTGGGCCTGGATACGCCATCATCACCCTAGCTGCTGCTTATGCTGGCACCATGTCGGGGCTATTTCATATAACGATCCAGCAGGGCTGAATTAATTACAAGGCAAACGTAATGTCCACCTAACTCTATTTCAAAGGTCATTGTAAATCTTTATAGAGACTAATAATACAGAAGAGGAAACACCGAGAAAGGCAAGGGAAAGACTATTTACAAGGGAAAACTGAAGTGAACTCTGGAAACTGTACGTATACAGTGCTTAGGAAAAACAATGATTCTTCTTGGCTGCTTAGATCCTAATGTATCTTCTAATGTCCACCCAAGATAGTAAATTAAAACAGTGAATCAAAGCATTAGTGAAAGTTTGGGACAATAGCAGCCTCCCCCAGCCCCCAACTCCCTGGCCACACAGGAAGTGGTGGTCACTGACAGAGGAATTGGTGGTCAGTGAGCCCAAGGAATACCTCTGCTTCTGCTCACTCAGGATAAATGACAGGGTTCAGTCCCCCACTGTCAGCAACATTTCCCAGCATCTCTAGTCTTCCCTACTATTCTAGCATTCTGGCTGGGAGTGGCTGACTTTGATACCCACCCTCTTCAATGGAGGGGTGGGAGTGGCTAACTTTGGTATCCACCTCTCTAATGGAGGGGTGGGAGTGGCTGACCTGGATCCCACCCTCTCCGATGGATGGATGGCTTTTACTATTGGCTTCTAACCATGGCTTTGTGCTCATGGCTTTTCTTGAGTATGGTGGCTCCTAGTTAATCACACTAACAGAGTCGGGCAGCCCTTTTCTGTTCTCCCTAAGGATAACTGTCCAAATTCATATCCACCAAATTCAAGTCGTTTTAGCTATCACATCTGACAGATTGATGCTCCTGCTATACTCCTGAATGGTAACTGGGAAATATTCCTTCATAGCTTTTGTGATAACAATTTTTCTTAGGTGGTTGGGGTTGGGCGAGGGCTGGGAGATTAGTAAAATGCTGGCATTAGGTCTTAGTTCTGGAAACTCCACATCCAGGTAAAAGAGTGGCATGTTGGTCTGTGCCTGTAGCCAGGAAGGCAGATACAAGAGGGTCCCAGTGCCTTGCTGGCTAGACAGTCTAGCTGTGCTCCGGGCTCGGTGACAGACTCCATCTCAAAACCCAAGGTGGAGAATGATGGGTAGCAGAGGACACCTGGCATTAGCCTGTAGCCTCCAAATGTATACACCAAGGAAAGCACACCCGCACATGTGTGTACATACATGCATGCAAACACTTCCCCTGCTGGGTTTCTCGATTTATTATTTTTCTCAGACAATCAAAAATGAGTTTTATGTTAAAATTCCAGAGAAAATGCTTCTGAAATGGATTCAATGTTGTTGTTTTGGCCGTGTGGAGTTTGCCGTTTTATAGGTTATAACACGCTTACAGCCAAACTCTTCACTGCTCATCTAAGCCGTTTCACTTAAACTCTTTGACAGTGATGGGTCATGGGGAGATGGCTTCAGGCTGTGCACTGACACTAACGCCGCCAATGTCCTGACTGGCCTCACCATGCATAGCTGAGGACATCGAGGCAGAGATTATAATGATTTGGGCCAAAAATACAGAGTTGCTGAGATTCAGAGCCACACTGGAGTGAGGGGTTCTGCTTTGCTCCTGCCTCTCCTGTGTCTGCTGTTGGAAACCTCAGGTATCAGAGAGAGAGAGAGAGAGAGAGAGAGAGAGAGAGAGAGAGAGAGAGAGAGAGAGAGAGAGAGAGAAGGAGGAGGAGGAGGAGGAGGAGGAGGAGGAGGAGGAGGAGGAGGAGAAGAGAAGAGAAGAGAAGAGAAGAGAAGAGAAGAGGAGAGGAGAGGAGAAGAGAAGAGAACCAGAACAGGAATAAACTGTCTTGAGGGAGTCAAGCTAATGTCTCTTGACACTGAAGTCCAATGTGACCCCCTCACCCCCAGGAATTGGGAATTTCAATTTTATGAGATGAAAATGAAAAGGAGAACAAGTCCTGGCCATCACCACAAACAACAGAGCTTGTTGAAGGATAAGCTCTAAGTATAAAGACGATGCAGGTGATTGAGTAATGTCTTAATTTGATGGAGAGAGCAGACAGAGGCTGGAGCCCCAGTCTCTTCAACTGTTGCCTTGCTTTTAGAGAAAATATCACAAAAATAATTCCCATGATGGTGTCCTCATTTTGATGACACCTGCAGACCATATAGATGTCCCCTCTGTGGCCATTGGGCCATGCACAGAGGCACCAGTTTTCAATCTGAACACACCACAGTTAAAACAAAGTACCCATTGCAGTCTTGCCCTATTGTTTATCTACATAAAAGAGGGAAAGCCAGTTTTCTACACTGCTTACATAGGCAAGTTATATCATACATAGGTTTTAAAATAGCATCTATCTATCTACCATCTATCATCTATTACCTTCTGTCTGTCTGTCTATCTGTCTGTTTGTATTGTATCTATCTGGCTAGAGAGGGTGTCTGACTCTCTTTGATCTGGACTTCCTGTCCAGGCAGTTGTGAGAGGCCTGTTATGGGTACTGGGAGCCAAACCTGGGTCCTCTGAAAGAATAATACATCTCAACTGCTGACTCTTCTCTCCAGCCCTAACATCTATTTTTCTTAACTCACATATTTCTTTTCAAATCTCAAAAGAGAATCTTTGTAAGTGATAGGCTGGGTCCTCACTTTGGAAAGTTTGATAAGACCATGTCGGAACTGGGAAGAAATAGATAAGAAACAGATCCTGGGGCTGGCTGGAGTGACTGCAGCCTGAAGCTGTAAGGAAGCAGATCTTGGCTGATGCCTCCCAACCCTGGCTGGCACAGGGCTTCGTGGGTTGTGGCCTCTAAGAGAGAAGTGGCTGCTCTTGGTGGGGAGGGCTTCAGGCTTCCCTGGCTTCCCAGTGGGGAAACTAGCCTGGTTCTATTTGTGGAAGAGGGAACCTTTCAACGCTTTTGTCTGTAGGCAAGAGGAAAGCAGACTTTAAATTTTAAAATGCCTGATCCGACTTTAAGGATTCCTGTCCTTAGGGATCTGGATGGCAGTACTGTGTTACTCTGGGAATCAGCCGCATGCTGAGGAGCCACCACATCACAGATACAGAAGCTTTACAAACATTAGATACAGATTGTCCACGTTCCATCTGCTTCTGGAAAAATATAGGAGCCGAAAACATTTAAGGCAACATGTAGATATATGCCTGTATACACATATACACACACATATGCATACAAACACATACATTTTCACCTGTACACACAAAAACACATGTACATAGACATGTGTACACACAAATTTTCACCCACATGCATAGATACACAGACATGAACATCCACACATGTGTATATCACACATGTATCTGTTTTGAAAGTTTTCCTCGATAGAGCTTTTATGGAGAAGACGGAGGGGGTTCACATGGAATGTTTTCATGGCATTAATACATTACAGGGAGTTTATTCTACCATATGGGGTCTAGGGGGAGGCTCTGTTGGTTACGTGCCTGGCACACAATCAGGAGGACTTTCCATGGGTGCTCATGCCTTTAGAGCACAGCACCCATGTAGAAGGCAGGGGTGGCAGCCTGCGCCTGTAGCTCCTGGTGGCTGAGGGATGGCAGTGGTGGTGGATCCGTGGAGCACACTGGCTGGTGTGCCTAGCCAGACTGATGAGCTTCATGTCTAAAGGGAAACATCGCCTCACAAACCAAGGTGGAGTGTCATTGAGGAAGACACCTGACGTTGACTTCTGGCCTTAAACACAGGCATGCACCAAACAGGGACAGGCATGCATGTGTGTACACACACACACTCACAGACACACAAGTACATGCACACATACCACACACACACACACACACACACACACACACACACACACAGAGTCACCCTTGCCTCCACCTCTCTGATTTCCCCCTACCGAATACAGTTTTTATAAATACTTACATTATCATATATAATAAACGGAAACATCCTGCTTTATGGATAGTAAAATCTGTACAATTTTCCTAAAAGTGGCAGTACACTCTGATACTTGCTGACAGGAAAGGTTTACGGACGCCTTACACCTGTTTTACCACCCGTACGAATTGGAACACACGCAAATTCATTGTTCAGTCTGAAAGATTTTATAAACCCCGAATAATGAACTTCCATCCATTCCAAAAGACACGGGCTATAAAGTAGCACGAGATGTCAGTAAATAGTTATCTATGAAATATTCTGCTTTTCCTTCCATCTCCATAAACACAGACTGAGTCCCAAAGCAAGCCTACAGATAAAGTCCTCCTACAGATAGAGGAGACACTTCAAGATGTGATGCCCATGGCCGAAGCCTGTCACCAGCCCTTTCCCTGGAGCCCAGAGGTGAACGGGCACAGGTGACTACTGAGCTCCTTCCTACTTGGCTGGATAGGAGGTTCTGTTTACAGGTGGCAGTGAGGTGGAACCTACTATGTGCCTGGCCTGCTTTGGGGAATGTCTTTGCTGGGCGCTGTGGTCTATACAATACCCTGATAGCAGTGCAGTATGGAGACTTCATCATGGAGCCTCAGCCTGTGCACCTGAGGCAGCCGCTCTCCCTGCTCCGATGAATCCCATACCCTGTACCTGAAGTGCTGTCAGTCAGAGCACAGGGGTGTACTCTGGGCTTTGAGGATCTCCAGGCCCAGCCATCTCCTTCATCTTTTTACAAGCAGAACTCTCCACAGAGCTCTGGCTTCTCTGACCAATACCAACACTCAGCAGAGATTAGAGACACGCTCCTCCTTCCCTGTGGTACCCAGATTGTACAAAGAACTGGGGACAGAGGGCCTGCAGAAAAGACCTGTTCTGACCTGGTGTAGATGGGTCTAGCAGGGACAAGGGTTCACATGATTGATCTTCTGTTTTGGTTGCTCTTTATATAAGGTTTGATGGGGCCATATCACCTAGGTGCAGTGAGACCAGAGTGGCTTGGTCTAGGGGGATAGGGAAACAAAGACAAAACAGCTGAAGTTGGCATCGAATGGATAGCTTGACAGAGGCTGTGCAGAGACTATTGGCCTCACAGCTAGGATAGTATCGGGTATCTATGGACACTGGGGAAGGCAGGTGGTTCTCATAGCTAGAACTGTAATAAGACCTAGAGACTGGGAGAGGATGCATATGATGTCATCAGTGTTACACTATCAACTTGCTTCATGCTTGAAGATATATGTAAGGTAAGGTAGGCTTAACCTGTTAAGAACACTCTGGACCCTAATGAGCAAGGCTGTGGTTGCTGCTCTCTGGTTCCTAGTCCAGGGCCTCTGCAGATGCTGCTCATCGTGGGTGTGGAAGAGCTCGGTGAGGACAGGGCAGTCCTGGGCCCAGCACTCTTGGCATGGACTGGGGACGGATGTAGTGTTTCTGAAGTAGGGCTTGCTTCTGTCTAAGACGGCAGAGGGGGCAAACTCGGCCCAAATGCCCTCAGCCTTTTATGACCCTGCAATATTTTTTTTTGGCTGCAACGATTCAAAACATTCAAAGTGAATGCTTGTGAAATACTATTTAAAATTTGTTTTTAACTATGACTATAAATGAATTGGGGGAGGGGTGCCGGAGAGATGGTTCAGTGGTCAAGTGCACTTGTCGAGATTGCAGCGGACCAGGGTTCAGTTCCCAGCACATGTGTGCCAGTTTACGACCTTCTGTAACTATAGTTCCATAGGTTCTGACACCACCTTCCGGCTTAGCTTCCAAGGAGCTAGGCACATACATGGTATACATATGTACATGTAGCCAAAACAATGATGCACACAAAATAAAAAAATATATTCTTAAAAATGACTTTTGGATTCTGCATACACGCAGAACATGCCAAGAACCAGAGGTGAAATGCTTCTTCTGACACATCTTGCTTCTACCCTCCAGGGGCCTCTTTTGTCTGATAACAGCTGCCCAGGAAGGGAAGGGAAGAGGAAGGTAGCTCCCTGGCAGACTTCTGCCGGCCATACATGAGGCAGTGGCTGGCCACGGCAGGCAGCACAGTGATGGAACGGGGGCCAGAGGCCCAGAAGGGCTTGCTGAGTAAGGAGTCTGGTGCCTGTGTTTACAGGAGGAAACTGCTGTTTCCAACAGTTCTTTACATCCAAGGGGAAGTGAAGAAAAACACACACAGCTAGCTGGCCTGTCTCTTCTAAATCCAAAAGCAATGAGTCCTTTTATGAAAATATTGGAGGAATATATATATATATATATATATATATATATATATATATATATATATGCACATGCACGCTACGGAAGCTAACATAGAGTCATGGGAGGAAGCATGTGAGTCCAGACTTGGTTGGATGTTCACTGATGCTGAGAGGATGCCTGACCTAATGGCTACAGAGGGACCACGGAAGTTCTTTCTGCCCAGCGGGCTAAGTCTGCCATGAATTAGCATCAGTACAGATGTGCAGCTAGTGTCAGCTTTGACTTGTCATTGCTGTTACTCTGGTGGAAGTTTTCTTCTGAGGTGCATTAGATTAAGTATCTTTATAAACAATGAGAGAGGAAAATTGTAAATTTTTTTCAAGTAACCCAGAGAAGAGATTTTATTTTTTATTTAAGGAAAAATACAACAGTAGGATAGTGTTAATATAAACCTATTCCTCTGTGCCTACTTCTGTATGGGTGCGTGTGTGGGATGCATGGGTGGCCGTAGGTATGCTCACTTATGGGTGCACACATGGAAGCTGGGGGTCAATGTGATGTCCTCTTTCATTGCTTGTCACCTTAAATTTTGAGGCAGTGTCATGGCTTTAGCTACACTAGCTAGCAAGCCTCGGGTCCTCTAGTCTCTGCCACCCCAGCATTTGTGCTGTGGTCATGTGACACTACCCCGGCTTTTACAGGGACTCTGGAGGACCAGAATCCGGTCCTTGTGCTTGGAAAGTAAGCGGTTTTCCCACTGAGCCATTACTCTATTCCAGTGTTTGTTTGTTTTAACCTTTTTATTTATTTATTTTCTACCTACTTTTTTTTTTACACATTCTTGAAAAACTCGATCTGCTTCTTGTGGGCAAGATTTTATCTTTAATGTCTTAGAGACTTTATTTTAATAAGAAAGCATGCTGTCAACACATTGGTTAAAGTTAATTGAATTTGGAATGCATGCTGTAGTTGGGTCGGCTCACTTCTTTTCCGATGCTGTTAAATCAGTAGATCAAAAGGTTAGCTTAGTGCAGCCTGGCTCCCGTGGTGTATTTCAACTACACACCATTATCCCGGGAAGGCTCTGCGCTGCTTACGTTTGGGAATTACTGAATTATTGAATGTGATGTCTATATTTCATCTTCAGAATGATGAATTTCCATGGCCACTTTCTAGCCCAGCCTACTTATACTTCTACTTCTGAAACAAAATTGAATTAAGTGTACATTATCTGGATTTCAAAAAGCAAGCAGAAATGGATGTTATTTTGATGTTCATCTGTCACCAGGTTTTAGTCCTGTAGTGCAGAGTTTGGCTGGTCCGCCACCTTTCAGTTTTACATAATGTCACCTATAAGACCATTGTTCTGGCAATGTTCTGATGGCATTGCTCCAAGTATGTCACCCGTTCCCACCCCTCCCATACAGATTGACTGACCATAGCTGCTAATGTTGGGATGTGTTTTGTTCCTGACAGATTCATGTGTTGGAGATTTGGTCCTCAATGCAGTGGTAAAATGTAAGGCCTTTGAAAAGATAGGTGTAGCTTTCTGCCTTGCTATACATGATCTTGTCCCCCATGCATGCTTCGTAATGTCACCAAGCCATGAGGCGATACAGCCTAGGGGGCTCTTGAAAGAACCAATGCCATGCAATTGGGACTTTCACCCTTTAAACCTGTGAGCAAGCTCTTTTCATTGTGGATGCTCGGCCTTGGACGTTTTGGTACAGCCATGGAAAAGAGACTGATACAAGGTTGTTACACCGGGCAGTGTTTCCCTGTGAACCTCCCCACTCTCATCTCAACCCCAGAGTCAGCACCCACTGGTGCCTTGTGTTTGCTTGCATTTGACTCCACGATGCTTAGTCATGATGCACTATCCAGAAGAAATGCTTTCTCTTCCAATCCCTTGGCCTTTTGGACTCTACGGCTCATTCTAACATGTTCTGTCTTAAGCTGTTGTATACGTGAGTTACCTGAGGTTCTAGCCTCTAAGGGTGGCTGTTTTTGAAAATGAGGCCCCTAAGGAAGCACTTAAAGCTAACTGAGGTCACATGGGTGAGGACCCGATCTACTAAGATTGGTGTTCTTGCAAGTAGAGACATTCCCTCCCTGCCCCCCCCCCCCTCTCTCTCTCTCTCTCTCACACACACACACACACACACACACACACACACACACACACACACACACACACCTGAGAGGGCAAGAAGCTCATCATTTGTGAGTCGTAAGAAAGCCCTCATTAGAAGCCACAGTGAATAGACATTGACCTTGGACTTGAGGCCTTCAACACTGTGGGCTCATAGTTTCTGCTGTGTAAGCCATCTAGCCCATGGTACTAAAGTCAGCTTGCCTTCCTGGAAGTGATGGCTCCTTCCAGCCATGTGCGCAGCGTGGGTTGTGTGAAGCATGGGTTGTGTGCAGCGTGGGTTGCATACAGCTGAACCTGTCAGTCTGACCGAGACCAGCACATTGGGATTGCCACAGACAGGCAGATCAGCCAGGAGCATGCTTGGGGATATGCAGCAGAGATCACTTATCAAGTGTAGGATGTCCAGAGTCAAGAGTGAGATGGTCCAAAGGTGAAGAGCAGGAAGTGTCAAGGAATATTTCCAGGGCCAGGTTGTTGCACTAACGTGGTAAGTATATACCCTTGAGGTAACAGCACTTGTCAGATCTTGGGATAACAGGGCAGAGCCTGGGGCAGTAGCTGTTCAGACTGGAAGTATAGGGATGATGTATCGAAAAAGGGCAAGAAGCCTGGGCATGATATTTTCAGAGAATGCCCCCCAAACAGGTTCTCTGACAGGGAGAGAGCCCCTCCCCCACCGGAAGCCTTACCATCTCAGGAAACTTCTCACGGTACAATAGTGGACCACAGCATGGGCTGAACCTACCTACCCACCTCTACCAACTTGATTTAGGGAACCAGAGAAAAGAATTCTTCCCTCAAACACAATAATACAAGAGCAATCTATATGCACTGAACTTTCTCTTATAGGAAGCTTTCCCAATCGGCGCTAGAACAAACTCCTTTGAAAGTGGACAATTTGAAACAGAAGTCATCAGAAGAGTGATGGTGTAAGGAGACAGAGAGTAGTATAAGGAAATAGCGTGAGGAGACGGTGTAAGGAGAGGCACATCAGAGGAAGGACAGTCATGCACGGCCACTCATCTCTGAGAAGGACAAGCCTGTGACTGAATAATCCATCCAAAAGCTGAGCTGAATGGAGAGGTGGTCACAACGACTAGAACCCGAAAACAAAAGTCCAACATCTCACGGAACAGGGATCAGGGCAACTGCAGACAGTGAAAAGTGGGTTTATGGACATAGGAAGGAGGCAAGAGAAAAAGTTAGAGATGGAGATCCAACTGAGGGGAGCACAGGAGGAAAAGGCCTTTGAAAAACTCAGAAGGAGATAGATCAGCAGATTGTGATGGGCACAGCAGTGCACACCACTGACACCAGTACCTGGGAGGCTGAGGCCAAGGGTACTTCGTGGGTAAGTGCTTTCTGTGCAAGCATCGGGTCCTGAGTTCGAATCCATAGAACTTACCTAATTCTGATACAAAAATGGATGCATCTGCAATACCAGTGCTCCTGGGTGAGATGGGATGTGGGGACTGGAGAAGCCCTGAAATTCCCAAATCAGCTATCATGGTGCATGGTGTACAATGCAGGCAGAGAGAGAGAGAGAGAGAGAGAGAGAGAGAGAGAGAGAGAGAGAGAGAGAGAGAGAGAGAGAGAGAGAGAAGAGAAGAGAAGAGAAGAGAAGAGAAGAGAAGAGAAGAGAAGAGAGAAGGAACAGAAACTCTCATTGAATTCTGAGGGAGGTTTGGGTAAGAATAAAGCACAAAGGCACCACATGAAAACAAGTAAACTATGACCTGAGAGACTGGGGTTGTAGCTCACAGCTCAAAAAAAAAAAAAAAAAAAAAAAAAGGGACTTAGCTGTCAAGAAGAACCATGAACATTACACATTACACTGAACTTTTGATACTTTCTTCTGAAAGAAATGAAGCAAATGGCTTTGACTATAGCAGAAGTCTGAAGCACTGTTTTTGTAAATAATTTATTTTTTAGATTTTAAGCTGCAGATTATTTGAATGGAAGATTGTATAATACTTCAATATTTTCAAAGCACAAGCGACTGGCTTTTCTGTAAAGGTTAGTGCAGTGCATTTTTATGTCATTTGGATAACCTTCTGTTCTTTTAAAATTAATATTTTCCACAGCCACGGATTGAGAATCTCAGCATCTTATCTGCTGTCTCTTCTTGGAATTAAAAGTGGCTTGGCAGTAAATAACTAGTCTGAATGTTTCTTATCGCTCTCTCTCTGCCCCTGTTGAAGCAGTTAGGGGATGAGCAGGAGCGCCTCCGTTATGCCCAGATTAGGAATTTGCCCAGAATGTGCTAAAGTCTGCTCACTCAGTCAGCCTTCACTTGGAGAAATAGTCTACATTGGGAATTGAGAATGAACTAAGTTGTAAACATTTTGGAATGTCGGTGTAAGGACTGATACACAGGGGAATGATCGGGTCATACCCGGTGCTTTAAGGGACCGACATTTCAGCCATGTGGTGGTTTGAGTGCCACACAGGATGAATGCAGGGCTCTGGTCTTATGGAGAATTTGTGATCTTGAATATATAGTTATCAGCCAAATAGGGATTTACGTTCTTTCTAATGCTGCTGGTGGTGGCACACGCCTTTAATACCAGCACTCGGGAGGCAGAGGCAGGCGGATCTCTGAGTTCAAGGCCGGCCTATTCTACAGAGCGACAGCAGGGTTCTACAGAGATGCCTTCTGTCCTTGCAGGCTGACTCACTTCCAGTACAGGCACTGCCATGATGCTCAGGAGGTCAGCCAAGCTCTGGGCAGGCAGCCCCAACACCCAGGCACCCAGTCCTTTTCTGTGGTAAAGCTGGGCATGGTGAGGGGTTAAGGAAGGGGGAAGGTGTTCATTAAGTGGTTAAGTGGGGGTGGTGAGTGGGGGCAGGAGCTCCCCACATCTGTGGCTGATAGCCCAGCACTGTCTGCAGATAAAGATTAGTAGGAGCCTGGGGTGGGATAGGGTGCCTGGGTACTGCATTGGCCTGGCTGAGACTCTGGGCAGAACCTAAACTTCCCAGCTTCCCCGCAGCAATGGTGGGGTAGTACATACAAAACCCTCAGCGTGCAGCCTTGCTTCAAGGACGTGATGGGCACAGTTAAGAGGAAGGCCGGAGTCCCCCCAGGACACAGGTCAACCCAGAGGTACAGAAGCTGACGTTGGTTTTGCACTGCCCTGTGAGCTTGCACTCTGTCAGCCCTGCCCCTTCTCCCTGTCCTGTCTGGCACCTCTAGCCATGCCCCACCTGCTGTCACAAGAGACTTCCCTCACCACTGACCAGAGTTTGGACTGACAGATCTCTTGAGAGTGACTGGAGACCATTCTTTCCTTTGATGGCATACTCTAGGAACACACTCTTCCTCTGTATGGGTCATCTTCCCACCAGTTTCATATTTACTCATAAGCTTGGAAATTTAAATCTAGTTTCTGGTTTTACTGTTATTTTATCTGTTCCAAAGTGTGGGGTGGAGGTATTTCCACTTCACATTTGTTTATTCTTGAGACAGTGTCTCACTATATAGCCCTGGCTGGCCTAGAAATTTCTTTTTTTTTTTCTTGGTTCTTTTTTTCAGAGCTGGGGACCGAACCCAGGGCCTTGCGCTTCCTAGGTAAGCGCTCTACCACTGAGCTAAATCCCCAGCCCCTAGAAATTTCTATACAGACCGGGTTGGCCTTTAACCCACAGAGATCTACCTGCTCCCGCCTCCCAAGTAGTGGTCTTAGAGGTGTGTACTCCCATGTCAGATTCTACACTGCATGTTTAACTCCTATAATTGATATGTGCAGACAAACCTTCCAGTAAGAGATGCATAAGAATAGTTTTGTAGTGGTTTTAACAGACTTTAACCACATACAACTAATAATTTGATGAAATATAAATGGATTTTTGGGAGTTGGCCCATTATTACTAATTAGGAAGAAAGGGGACAGAATGTTTTAAAGCTTAATAATTGGTGATACTCTGAAGTCTATTTTAATTTATGGATCAAATTATTATTTCCAGAAGTAAAATATTTAGCAGTCAAAACATTACAATAAGAATCTTTGATTCAGACTTGAGCCACATTCTATTACGGTAAATCCCAAGTATAAAAATATATGCTTTCATCTCTGCGATCATTAGAGTAAAATCCCGATGGATATTGACCTTGATCATTCACATGTCAATATGTCCTGAGAAATATATGGCCATTTTAAAGAAAAAGCAGGAGAATTTTCCCCGCTGAAGGAAATTAAGATTCTTCTTTGTCTTATCTCTTTTGTGAAGAGAAGGAAGGACTGGCTGGACCCATAACTGCAGCAGTGCCAACAGCAAGCAGTGACCTGTACTTCAGCGACTGCAAATTCTCTGTATTTTTAAACTCATTTAACCCTCACCAGAGCACCAGAGGAAGGATGAATATCATTGCCACCATTCACATTTCTGTGCTTGCGGCTTTTAAGTCAGATGGCTATCAAGGCACATAGGCAGAGGCTCAAGGACCCATTTCCCTGAGAGGAAGCCTTGGTGTTCCTGAAAGGCTCAAGGGGAGGGACCTGTTTTAACTCTGTGGACAAGCTAGTCTTGTGTGTGGGAATGCAGTGGCCCCCCAGGACAAAGCTCCCAGAAATCTTAGGACGCTTGAAGCCCACTGACAGACCTAATTCTTTCACTTGTTCATTTATGTGTCCATCCATCCATCCATCCATCCATCCATCCATCCATCCATCCATCCGTCCATCCATTTATCTATCTATTTATCCATCTACCACCCACACACTCACCCATCCATTCGTCCATCCATCCATCCATCCATCCATCCATCCATCCATCCATCTGTTCAACTTTCATTGGTACCTCACAAGAGAGTGTGCATCAGCTTGCTGCTCCTCAGAACTCTTTCAATCTAACTGCATATCATCGAATGCTGGCACAAATGGCGTAGCTGTGTGCTTTGGGGCTGACCAGCTTATCAGGTCATCTGTCGTTCCTAGCCAGGGATGGCAGTTATCTTCCCAGAGGGTTCAGAACTCTCCCACACAGGGCCAGCCACTGAGAAAAATGCTTGTTTCCTAATCTCTTGCTTCTCCCTCTAATGCCTTCTGCATACAGCTCCCAGATTCCTTTCAGCAGAAGCATCTCCTTTCCCTGTGCAATGCAGGTATTTTAGACCTGTAGAGTTGCTCTCCGTTTCCCCTGCCCTTTGCCTGGGTGTGCACAGTCTCCCCTTCTGTTGTACTCACAGCCCACCTGACCTCAGGTGTGCTGTCTGGACTCTATCCAGGCTTTCCGAGATCTTACCCCTGGGTAACCTTTTCAGGCTCACCAGTCTGACCTCTCTGTCATGTCTAGGTCTGTCAGTAGGCCAGCGGTGCATAGCTGGCACACAGCAGGGACACAGTGAAGGTGGAACAACCCCCTGACAGGGGGCTAGACCCCCAGACCGATACTGTAAGTTTTAGACAGTGAAATCACATGGGCTTCAGAGAGACCTCTCCTCTAGAGGCCCCCCTGCTTTCATCAGAATCTGGCTGACCTGGGTGACATGAGCTGAGGCAGGGGAGTCTACAGTGTAGTGTCTGGACTTGGGTAAATCTGGGTCAGGATGCTTCATTATACCCTGATCCTCATTCACCGATAAAAGGGATCTAAAAGCACGGCAGAGGGGCCTAGTGAGCAGAAGTGAGGCTTTTAAATAAGAAAGTCACCTTTGGAATTATAAACTATTGACAGTAACCTGAAGGCACCATAACATCTATGCTCACATTGCCAAGGAGATCTAGCCCAGTTTTGCCGAGCTGTTTGTTTTCACGGCAACGTCTAATTTCTTATTTATCTACCTTAGCAGTGCCCTTTATCTGAAAAATATGTAAATCTATTTAAATCAATTTCCTGTATTGCCACACAAAACAATAATCATATTAGTAGCATTCGTGATATACTAATAACATGAACGTAATTGCATTCGAATATGAAATTGCTAGGTAATAGGCCTTTCATAAATTGTTTTGGGGGGATGCCATTTTTAACCTTACTCTAGGTCATTAGTTCCTGATCTCAGTGGGAAAGTATCATGTACCTCCCATGAGACCATTTCCCACTGTTGCTGCCTGCACAACCAAGGAGACTGCCAACAGCTTTTGTAACCGGAGGGGAGGGGTGTGTGGAACTGCTGAGTCTCGGGGTAAGAGGCCTTCACAGGCATGGGGTTCTGGTCCCAGCATGCAGTGTGCTCGAGGGGAAGGGAACTGCAGATGCCATGTGATCCCACACCCATGCATAGGGTCTGGGGTGGGGGCACATGCCAGTGAGCTGCTGTTCTTTGGGGGAATCCTTTGTCACAATGATTACCTCTCAGGTATGTGAGGCTTCTGGCCCCTTTTCCTCAGGGTCTTGGCTCCAAGTAAACAGGTCTTGGGGATGGGATGGGTTGTCATGTGGGGGGAAGGCGGCAAAGTATCCGCCTTAGAAGTTGTTAAAACCTGAGGCCTTCAGGCAAGAATCTATATTTGCCTTTCACATCATCAGACAAATTCATATTTTAGGTAAATTAGGTCTGTTTTCCCTGAGAAACATCACTGCAGACTTCTGTCTGCAGGTCTGGATGGAACCAGTGCAGGGGAGGGCATAATGACATGCCCATGGCATATCCAAGTGACAAGCTGAGCCATAAATGGCTTTCATCGACATGCTAACTTGTGATTTGTTGTTAGACATGAAAAAGAGAGAGGTGGTATCTTCTCTAAGAGGATCAGAGAGATCCCGTTTGATCAGGCGCCATGAGCTGCTGGGTAATTACAGATTCCCCCTGGACTCAGAGTTCAAGCACACATTTTTACGTACGTAGGTTCTCTTCCCAGGGATGCTAAGGGGCAGGCAGGAACTAAGAAATCGCTTCCTCTTAAGTTAATTTCACTTGAAAGGTTTTTGATTTTTTAAAGCACTTTACAACATAAATGATATTCCAGGGGTGAGTGAGTTCCCTTTGCCTGCTCCCAAATTCAGAATGATACAGAAGAACTGTGGGGATTTAAACAATGCTACATTTCCAATAAGGGCAAATAGCTCACTCTCACAGGCTGGGGGCATTTCCCAGAGTTTAGTTTATTTCAGAATACATTTCTATTGGTAACTTTCCCCCTCACAGTCAATGATAACGCCAACAAACAACTTTGAAGCTGGAAAAACTGGTCCCGGGCAAAAAGGTTCGTAAATGTACCCTGCCCCCAGCTTAGAAGAGTGTCCGGCACAGCAGAGCCCAGATCACATGCCTAATGGACTGGAGGGCTTACAAATTTATGGGCTGAGAACTTTCTTCGGACTAGACTGCTTGCTGTTCGAGATCCTAGGAATCCTCTGAGACAGCTAATGCCCGGAGAGAGGACAGCATGTTCCCAATACAAGAGCAAGGAGGCAGAGGTGAGGGTGACAGGAAGCAGCTTAGGGCCCCACAGATGGGGAGCAAAGACAGAGAAGGACAGGCCTCTAGTGATACACCCCCTTTTCAAAGAGATTTCTTTCCTTGGGATAGCAAGGTATCTGTGCTGATACAGTGCCTCTAGCTACAACCTAGTTTAATGCATTGTTCAGACAGGTGATTAAAGAAGGGTTCCTGTACATAACATCACCCTCACCTGTAGGGTCCTGAGATCCCGGGGAAGTACAGTTGAGTGGCATGCCCGGGACCCTAGGGACACACATGCCAAGAAACAGTGACCCCAAGTAGCTGTGTGAGCTTTGGGAGTGGGTGGGGAAACTTGGAGTAAAGAAGCCTTCTCCCAACAGCCAGCCTTGAAGGAGGGCAGGGCATTGTCTTGGTTTTCTGCATCCCAGTGGTGTCCTTTTCCTGTCTCTAGCCAGGGATGGCCACAGGGTCCCACTCAGGGCCCCAGACTGCATTTGCATAACACATTTACATCTGAAGGGAGAGCACAGATTGGCAGCTCACCAAGCTTTAGCGAGCCACAGATTTCCTCAATGGCAATTAGGGACGGAGATAGAATGGCTGTGGCCGTGGAGTACAATAGCCAGAGTTATGGGAAGAAGGGGCAGAAAACTCAGTGCGTTAGAGGACTGAGCTGTGAGTAATGGCAGGGTGAGAGACCAGCCCACCCTTGTTCTTTGTGCGCTGCCACTGAGGCCTGGAAGGTTCCAGGACGATCCCCACCCATGTGCTTGGGGCCCGAAGGAAACGGGGCAGAGGGGATGGGGCAGGGGCCTGCCAGGGACCTGGTGATGGGAAAGGGGATCCTGAGGATGGCCTGGATGGCAAGGGGCCTGCGGTACTTGAGCAGTGGGTGACATCCATCCTCAAAGATGGAAGGCAGATGTGCCTAACATGGAGGTGACAGGATACCTGGGCTGGAGGAGCCGAAGGGCTTCCTGGCCCTGTGAGGGGATGAGAGTCCTCTCTGTGAGGGTATGAGTGTTTCGACCCTGGAACTCAGGAGGCTTCCAGAGGGCCACAGCATGGCAATATTCTCTCCTCTCCAGTTTCCCTCTTCATCCCTCAGCCTCAGAGGACTGACTGCTGTGGAAGAACTCCCTGCCACCCTCCAGATGGGGAAGGGACAAAGGCTGAAGAGGAGGGACAAGGAAAAGGGAGCAGGTAAAAGATGAGAAGCAGTGCTCAGAACCCAATGCCAGAGTAGAAGGTTCTAGAAGCTAGCCTCCTGCCAGGCCCAAAGTGCGGCACGGGTGTGGAGTGGTTGGAGTAATGCAGGCTGGGTCAATTGAGTCAGTATGTGGGGACATGAAAGGACCTTAGGGCACCTGGAGGATGGGAGCTGAGACAAAGACACTCATAGGCTGGGTGCGAGTGTCTGTGGCTGAGCATGTCAGCAGGGGAGCTGGTTTTGGAGGACCCATGGGTGGTACATCTAACTGATCTTAACAACCAAGAAACATCCGAATAAGCAAATCGGGTGGGGATGGTTGGCCAGTGGCCTTGGGGAGCACAGAAGTTCAGGGAGGGTTCCCAAGAAGTCATGTTCTGGTCTCACCGCAGAATATGAGGTCCTGCTGCACTCCAGGTGGGCTGTGTGCACTCCGTCTTTGGAAAGCACACGGGGCTGGGATCTGAACTCCTCTGAGTTCGGGGTCACTGCTGCTTGTCTTAGTTGATGAGGTGACTGCCTGTAAATCCCTAGTTGTCTAAGATCCAGATTCTTCAGGTAGAAGAAATAGAGCCAGGTTCTTAAAGATATCATAATGCTAGGCACAGTCCATTTCCCTATCATAATAAAGAGTTGTAGAAAATAAGAAACCCAGCGAGGCTAGTGGGTAGACTCATTGAGTTCACTTTAAAAACTGGAACAAGGATGGCTGCCTAACAGTGTTCTGAAAATTGTGGTTAATGCAAAGAGACATTAAAACAAAAGACTGAAATGTTCATCTCCCTCGTGATTTATAAACTCACTGATAATATTCCTGAGCGGGGACACAAAGTACTCTTAACTTCAACAATTTTCTCCATAAAACCATGACAGGAAGGAGGGAATTTCTATCAGGCTGACAGGAACAGAGGAACTGACACAGGACTGTGGTCCTCCTGAACACCTCTACCTAAGGAATAATGGAAGAGCCCCCAAGAGCACTTCTGTGGCCATTGGTTCTTTTGGCTTTGATTGCTCTGTTTCAATTGCATAAGAGGATGGATTCCATTAGAAGCTCTTACCCAAATACAGCGTCCTTTAACACTATCACCCCAAGTCCCCTTGCCTGCCAGGGGCTCCCTTTCTTTTCCCAAACAGTATCCCTTCCTTTCTCATCTTTAAAACAACTACATGAGCAAACATACACACTTGTTTTCTGAGTCTAGTTTATTATTTTTTCCTTTACCTGATGAGCTCCAGTTCTGCTTTCTTTCAAACAATATGATTTCATTCTTCTATACGACTAAACAGTACTCCTGTGTGTGTGTGTGTGTGTGTGTGTGTGTGTGTGAGAGAGAGAGAGAGAGAGAGAGAGAGAGAGAGAGAGAGAGAGAGAGAGAGAGAGAGAGAGAAATAGCTCGAGCATGCCCATGTGTGATTTTACAGGGGCTGATTCTATGACTCAGCCTTGGGACAGAGCACTGCGGCTGACATGGCAGGCATCTCTAATGTTCGGATCGTGCTTTCATTGGGTTTGGCCTCATGGGGGGCCTGGTCAGTCACATGGCTGCTGTGTTCTTGGTAAGGTTACACTCCTTGATGGCTGTTCTTGGTGGTAACTTGACTATATATGGAAAAAGCTGCAATCCAGACGTGTTCTGGATCTTGATGCAGGAAGACTACATGCCTTTGATGCAGATATTGGGGTGTAATGATATGCACTTTTGATCTGGATCAACACAGACCTTTGATCTGACTCTTGAGGCATTGCAGCAATGCCTGTAAAGTTCTATAATGAAAAGGAATTAAAGCAAAGCATGGTGGTCTAGGCATGGTGGTCCACGCCTTTAATCCCAGCACTCAGGAGACAGAGGCAAACTCCAACTTCTCAGAGTCATGCGATGGCCTCTCTGGGCCTCTATGCAGGGACACAGCAGCCACACACATGGCCTCAGGGACTTTCCTTAGTCATAGCAAGAGATTCCATAAACCTTTCTATTTGTGACTCTGAAGCCAGAGCCACGTGGATGAAGCTGTAAAGTTCTGTTGCTTGCTGGGACTGGAACATGGCTCCCCTCATTCAATTACATTCTCACCAGCTTTCTGTTTTCTGTGGATTCCTTCACTGCTTCAGCTTGGCTGTCCTGGAACTTGCTCTGTATTCTAGGGTGACCTTGAACTCAGAGAACTACTAAATAGGAAGTTCTCAAAAAGAAGAAATACAAATGGCTAGGAAACACTTAAAAAAGTGTCCATCATCAGTAGCCATTAGGAAAGTGTGGATTAAAAGTAATTTAAGATTTCCTCCCACTCCAGGCAGAGTAGCCACCACCAAGGACACTAGCAACAAGAAGTGCTGATGTGGTGGACGTGTTGGTTGTGAACTAGGACAGCCACTTTGGAAATTGATCTAGAGATTTCTTGAAAAGTTAAAAGTAAGACCACCATACTACCCAGGTATACCATTCCTGGGCTTATACCCAAAGGACTATATGCTGTATCACAGGAATCCCTGCAGATCTGTGCTCATCATTCATTCACGACCGCTATTTACAACTGATGAAGACGGGGTACATATTTATAATGGAATATTGCTCAGCTATAGAGAAACATGAGATCGTAAAAGTTTGCAGGGACATGGATGGGGTTGGAAAAGACTACTCAGTGATATAACGCAGGTCCCAAAGGGCAGGCCTTGCATGGTCTCTCTCATGACGGTTCTGGTGTCAACTCTTTACACTGTACAATATGAGCATCTAGGCTAAAGCCAGGAAACAATGGGGCAGGGGTGGGGGTAGGGTAGGTGGGGGGATCATCAGGGTGAGGGGATTGGCCACTTTAAGGAAGGTGGGCTGGAGAGTACATGATAGATTTTAAAAAGTAATAAGGGGGAGGCATTGGAGAGATGAGGGTTTGGGATCAGGGAGTGTTAACTAGCATAAAAGGAATGTACAGAAACCAGCTAGAAAACAAAGTTTGCTCATCTTTGCAACAGTGGCTTGACTGTAGAGGAGAGAACTATTCTCTGAAATGATTTAAGACTCTACAGAGGTAGAGGGATCAAAGCCTGGTACTGTGCGCCTGACTGACAGCTCAGGCATGGAGAGGGACTGGGTCCATGTGGGAACATATTTCTAATGGTTAACCTAAATGACACAGCAACAAATGCCTATGTTTATACCCATAGACAAGGCCTCTATCAGCCTTCATCAGAGAAGCCTCTCCTTCAAATAACAGTAGTGTCTGTGGAAACTCATGACTGCACAAGATACAGAAATTAAGCAATGCATGTGGGCTCATCCCTTAAAGGAGACCAACTGTGGGAGAGTAGGTGGGGCATATGTAAGACCAGAAGACAGGGTGAAGGGTTCCAAAAGCCAGTCCT
The DNA here is from genome assembly GCF_021556685.1 of Rattus norvegicus. Lineage (NCBI taxonomy): Eukaryota > Metazoa > Chordata > Mammalia > Rodentia > Muridae > Rattus > Rattus norvegicus. The sequence continues at coordinate 52,508,734 of NC_141534.1, read as the reverse complement.
TACACATGAAACAACTATTGTAATCATTAAATCATGGGAAGACTGGGTATTCTCAAGACCAGCCCTACAGACAATTATGGAAGGGAGGGGGACTCTTTACCTTTGAACTATTGGACATTGATTGATTTTAGAAAGAGTAGGGTGAATCACTGCCTTTAATTGTGGCCCACTACTGAAACTCGCAGGTTCTAGTAGATGGCTCCAAATTCACCACTGCAGAGAAGGCCTTGACCAAGCTCAATGGGTCAAAAACCAAAGCAAACTGACAGGGGTATGTGAGAGAGATTTTTGGAGAGAGTGCCCAGGAGTGGGAAGAGAGAAGGTGAGAGTAGCCCGTATGCAAAGTGAACATACATAAAATTGTAAATAAAATATATTCAAAATAAAGATACCCACAAAAAGAGGTCTCTTTGGATACACTGAAGCTGAAACCATAGCTATGGTCATGTTCGAACATGGGTCAAGCTCGAACCCAAGACCCTTATCACAGGGGAGTGGGCCGTGAGAAAGTGAAGACAGAGACGAGAGTCCTGTGTCTGCCGGCTCGGGATACCCAGTGTACTTTGCACCCATAGGAAGCTGAAGGCACACACCCATGTGGCAGATGCCTTCATGCTGGATGTTTGTTCTCCAAATGTGTAAGCTGCATTTCTGATCCTTGAAACAACTGAGCCGTGATCTGTACAGAGCATCAGCTTCTCCCTGAGCTGCTGGCCATTGACTTCCTACAGCCTCAGAACAGACTTGCTGTTCCCTCAAGGCTTCCTACATGCTTTCTCCTGCCAGTACCCATCGTCCTTTGCAATTTCAATGTCCCCCTTCATGCTTCTTCCCTGAGTACTTTATTTTTAACTGTACCTCAGCTACTCTGGAATCTCATGTCTTTACTTTTTATCCATGAAATGTATTCCTCCCTGGTAGGCTGTCTAGTTTGCGGCTGCCTTTGTTTAGCCTGTCTCCTCCTCCTCTAGCTACTCTGCAGATGCAGATATGTACTGGGCTGTGCTCTCTGCTAGGTCTCCTGCACCCAGGACCGCATCGTTCGTGTGTTTGTTGAACACAAAGACACTGGATTAGGAGCTGGAATTCAGTAGATAATAAAGCAGGCATTCAGAGTCAGTGGGGGAGGATTAACTGATACGTGGTTTTGAGATACAGACTATTAGAGACAAATTTATTTTAGATATAGAGCCTTCCTGTCTGCTAAATGAAGACTATTCAAATATGTTTAAGAATCTACCAAAAATTCAGAGTGAGTGCAACACCATGCAGAGTCAGACAGATCAGAGGCAGGAGGGCAAGTTTCACAGCCAACAAACAAACAAACAAACAAACAAAACCCCAAACACCAAAAAGCCCAAAACAAAAACCTGAGACCTTTGGGGGTCCGAGCACCTGCCTGCAGGCTCCACCCTACACCCCGGGCGCTCATCTTCTCTTGCTGATTTGCTAACACAGGCACACCATCAGTGACTCCAGATTCCTGTTTGGTGCCTGGGCCTGTTCTTGGCCTAGAGGACCACGCTGGTAGCCTCGAGGTGTTGTCTTGGTAGCCTCACGACATTGGAGAAGCCACTGCCCATCAGCAACCTCTGAACATGGACCGAGTCACCTGCCTGCCTGGTAGCCTTTCCCAAACCTTATGGAGCACACTGGGCCACAAGCCTGACTTCCTGGAGCTGGCTCTGCCCTTGTGGCTTGGTGGCCTTTCTGTCCTTTGCTCACTCTCCCTTCCCATTCTCTTCATACCTTGGAAACAGTGACATCTGCATAGCACTGAGGCTTCATCCCGGGAAGACCTGGACTTCTGGATGTTGCCAGGGACACAGATGCGGGGGCCCCCAAGGATGGTGGGTTTACATCCAGGTCATGTGACTAACTTCTCAATGTCACAGGCTCTTTAGTCTCTGCTGTAGAAACCCAGGTTTCACCCTGATTGGAATAGGATCCTGCCTGAGGAAGCCTGTGGTCTGTGTAATTATTTAGCTGACTGGAAGAGTATATTAAGGAAACCAGGGCCCCAGGCGGTGTGTGGGGCCAGACTCATCTCTGCTCTGATTGTTCCTGCTTCACAGGCGCCCAGTGGGTAGGTGTTGCCTGCACTGGTCTCCAAGGTTCTGTGGCTTTCGGTGGGTCCAGGCTGAGAAGAGGTGCCACCTCCAACGTACAATGTCTACAAGGCCTTCGGGTTGACTAACCTTGAGCAGAGGGTGTTCTGCATTCCCCAGAGCCCACGGGTGCCTGCTTTGAGCCAAGGAACCCAGACTATGTGCTGACATTGGCGATCCTTCACAACTGCTTGGTCCTTCAAGACTGAGTGTGGGGTAACAATGGGCCAGCTTGTCTGCTGCACGGTGGGACTTAGAGCCCTTGTTTTAGAAGCTGTGCCGTAAGTGAGCGGCAGGTTTAGGCTCCTCCTCAGCCTCTTGGGCTCCTTGGCTCTGGTTTAGCTGTAGGTTTTTCCATCGGAAAGACTGTCAGAAATGCCTTAGCTCAGAGAGCGATGACCTAACGGCGGAGTTTCTGGCTTAGGGAGGCACCTGGCGAAGGGTGACGGTTTTGTGTTGCATAGCCTCTCTGCTCATGTTACTCTGACCTGTGAACATGCATCATGCTTCTAAATGGAGAGTGCAGTCAGGCCTGGCCTGGGCGCAGACAGCTTTAACTCTGAGATGGCTTGCTACAGAGCCAGGCAGCCAGACTGGAAAACTTCCCAGGCCTCTGTTTCCTGTCCTGTAAGAGAGGTGGCTTTGGAGAGACAATCTAATGTCCTCCCTGCCTCTAAAATCTTCAATGTTTACCCAGAGATTTAAACATTTGTTCTGAAAATTTTTTTTAAAAATTCCATTTGTTCAGAAACTACAGATGCCAACCAGCAGGGTGTTTGTTAGAATTGTCATAAGACTTTCTCCCTCTGAGGTCTATAGCTTGTAACTTTCCTTTTATGCCTCAGAAATCAAAATAGACCATATCAGTGATGGAAAAGAAACATTCGCACATGCGCATGCACAAGTTAACCCCCTCTTGACCTTTCCACCCCCAGGCATGCACACTTGACACTGACCACAATTCCTTTCATTCAGCCATTTACTTTGAGTTACAAAGCTCTCCCCTAACTTCTCCTTTGTGGCGAATAATGCTCTAAGTGGTGACTGGGTAGCTTTTGCTAGGAGGTATACTCTTTCCAGAGTCACATGATTCTAGCTGACAGGTCCAAAGCACCTCTGCACATGATCAGAAGCCCTGGCCAAGCATTATTGGGAGAGAACTCAGGGGCAATCAGAAAGCTAGGGTGTCCAGGGGTGAGTCTCAGCCGGGTGCATAGACTCCATATGTTTCAGCCAATAATCAATTTATAGCTGCACACTGTTATATACTAGGGCTGGGGTACTGACATCTGTGAGGGGCTTCTTCCAGGCAGCAGTGGGCAAAGGTCTCTAGTACATTACTTCTTGTTTTTCAGTGGCTCTGGTGCCTATTCTGTGTCATGGTGGGATTGTCATTTTCTTGGGGAAAGTGTCTACGGCCTTAGGAATTGTTGGAAGAATGGTGTCAGTGGTCAAAACAGGTCATGTTGCCCAAGGGCTCAGCTGTGGATGCTCCTGATGGTGGAGACTGAGTCTGATGAGTGAGTATATTGAATGCACTAACAGCTGGATATTCCTCCTGCCCTTCCTCTCCGCCTCAGAACTGCTATCACCTCCCTTCCCAGGGGAACAGAAAGCTGTCAGCGTAAACACACGCTTCTTGACTTCAGGTTGCGTGGAGGAGCTAGCCCAAAGGCTGGTGACTGGAACGGAGCTGGTCATCCAGTACAGCTGGGCAAACTGGCCCTTCCCACTAGCATCGGCTACAGGTGCCTGTGGGGTTGTGAGTCTGAAGATGGTGCCAGAGCCTTCTCTGCTACTCATGGAGACTAGTCAACTCTGAGCCACTGTGAGTTCGAGCCTAGGATGTAAATGCTCTGTAGCCTGTTCAGGAGTGAGAGAGACTGCCTTCTTCTAAAAGGTTCAAGCCCAGAATCAGAATTCATTTGTGAATTTCTCAGTCATAATCATATTTCTAATTTATATTGATGAGATAAGCTCATTGGCCGGCACAAACCAATGGGATCAATTTAACCATCCAGTTTAATGATTTTATTAAGAGGCTCTTTCTGTTTGGTTTTAGAAAATGGAAACCTTGATAGTTTTCTGTCTTTGAGGCTATCTGGGATACAATAAGAAACTTAAGTTTGAGATCAACTGCTGCTCTGAAGGTGAACTGGTATTGGCTCAGACACCATGGAGAGATTGTGACTTGGCATACAGATCACTAATCATTATTAACGTGTTAGTATTTTGTTTTTCTATTGGGGCTAAAGGAACACCTATGTTAAAACATAACTTCTCCCTGCTTTTGAGTCTCCTTACGAACAAGTTGGATCCTGTGTGGCTTTGCACAGGCAGATGGATGTGCACTTTCCCTGGAAGTTAGCCTGGGCCATTGCTTTGTCAAAACTACTCAGGAACCCAAAACTTCTCAGATGTCCAAGAGGTTTTGCTGTAGACTTAGATCTCTGTTGGATGCTAGAACCACAAGGCTTGGCAGGATGAAGTCATGGCTGCCCCTGCCACCTATCCAGATAGGCATGAGACAGATGTGCAGGGGAGAGGCCGTTTCTCAGAAAAGCATGAGTCTACCAAAATATAGTGTGAGTGTGGAAATATTCAAATGATTGAGGACTGGCAGAAAGATTTCTTTTGACAAAGTGCATGCAAACAAAACAAAACAAAGTCCTAAAGCTGGCCCCCCAATACACAAAATGCAAATATAAGCTCACACACAATGCTGAAAAGACACTGAATGAATACAATGTAAGGATAGAACAGAGTGCGGCCGCCGGCTGGGAGGCTGAGGGGTCCTGCGCACAGCAGCGGGTACCAATGCCTTCTTTGACTCTTAGTGACAGCTGAATGGAACACAAAGGGAATGTTTTTCTCGAGGGGCACATGATCTCTCTCCACCTACCCATGAGACACTCGGCAACCTCTCTGCCTGGCACCCCGTCTCTTTCTTGTCACTATCTCTCTGCCCTTCGCCAAGCAGAGAGAAATGCTGGTACCAGTTGCCGCTCTGTGCTGTATGGAGGTGGCTGTATTTGGCAGGGGGTTGGGCTATGGGGCCATCTTTGGCTCTACTGGAAAATCTGTGGGGTCCCAGGGACAGACAACAAACTACACCAGTACTCCGAGCTTCTACCTGACAGGAGTCTGTCTTTTCAAAGGAGCTTGCTTACAACACAGCAAAGCAGAACAGAGCAGTTCACAGGGGAAGGGGCAGCAAGACTTTTTCTTGGTCTGGATGGGGCCAGGGAAAGGGAGGTAAATATCTTTGGTATACAGGCAGGCTGGGGGAGTGGCTTCCAGGATAGGCTGCGGTGAAGTTACAGCAGTCTGTGGGCCGCGGTGGAGGATCTAATTGGAAAGACTAACTTTGACCTGAGGCAGTTCGCAGATGGCTTTCCACTGCACTTTAAGCTGGCCTTCCGGCTGGTAGAGGAGCTCATGGGGCCTTGGGCAGCTCCCTGAGTTCCGGCCCCACTCTGTGCCAAGCCCTGTGCTTCGTTCGCTGTGTGTTCATGCTGGAATAACCATGATGAGAATGGTTTATTTAGCACCATAAGTTTTAGAGGATGGAAGTCCATATGGCCTAAGAGACAAACTACATTGTACTTCTTAACATTTAACTAAGTCTGGAGACAAACAGTAAACAAAAGGCAGAAATGAAGGATTCTGTGGGAAAAGGCCGACCAGATTTGAGCTGAAAAACTGAGTAGGGAGTCCATAGGAAAATGTTTTTCAGAGGCAAATGCCTGGTGTTCTTCTAGATTTTAGAGTCTAGAATGTAGCTCTTGAAAGGCAGGAAGGGTAGCACCTTCCTCTGCCCAGACAGCACCCCTTTACTCCCACATATTCTTAGTGCACTGTTGACCTTACCTAGCCCTTACCTAGCTCACTGTATTGTAAGGTTAATCTAGAAGGGACGTGTTTTCCTGGCTCCGGGCAGGGTGCAGATGACTGGACTCTTGGAGCATATTAACCTTGGGTCTTTTCCCCATCGTTGTCCTACAATTTTAATTTGGGCCCCTGGCCATTATCAAACAAACCATTGTTAAAAGGATCATTGTATCTGCTTCACAGATGTGGATATCTTTGTCCTCCACTGTGTAGAACTTTGTAGAGCAGTTGTGGCACCCCAGGTGACAGGTCTCGGTTGGAGTCCTGAGGGGTCAGACTTGTGGGGGGTAAAGAGGTGGGGCTCTTTGTTTCTGTAGGATGTGAGTGTATGTAGGAGGCAAAGAGGAAGATGGTCTCATTTCCTTTCATACAGGAACTGAGGTGGAAAAGACAATGCTCCGGGGGCTGGGTCAAAGGTTGCCTTCAACACTTTTCCCTTGGAATGCCCAAGGGTACCAGCACAGCTGCTGGCTAGGAGGAACTCAGCGGAGCAAAGAGCAGGGATGTGGTGTGTGTGTGTGTGTGTGTGTGTGTGTGTGTGTGTGTGTGTGTGTGTACATGCATGCATATATGTGTGGGTGTGCATGTGCATGTGCATGTTTGAGGTTTGGAAGTTAAGATAGGCTGAGACATCCAGGGAGAAGACAGGTAATGAACAGAAGAGAAATCAAGGGTTGGTTTTGCAGTAAGTTCTATCCCTGCCTTTTCTCAACTAGGAACTGCCCATGCCCACCTTTGTAAGTGGTGGCCTGGGTGGGTCAGTGCTTCCTAGCAAATAAAGCCTCGTTCAGTGAGGGCCCTTTATGGCTACATCAAGAGCACCCCAAGTCGTGTAACTACTAAATTATATTTTGCTTCAAGCAGTAATTATAATTCAGACAGAAATGCACATTTTGAAAAGACAATGGTTTATAGACCTGACGCTTATTAACAGAAATAGTTAGCAGAACTGATTTGTGTTAAAAACCTGCCTCCAAAATTGACATTCAAAGATAAATCTAGAATAATGCGTCTTTAACATCCTCCGGAGAAATGATGTCCCCGTTTATTTAGTTCAAGTACAAATGATGAAATGTACGAAATCAATACTGTTAGTTGGCAACGGTAGTCTGGGAAACAGATATGGATGTTTAAAAGCACCAGAGGAAGACTAGAGCAGAGGGAGAGGTTGAAGACCGCTTATCCCCACCTCACTTGGACACGGGAATAGTCCCTTCCTTCCTAGATGGCCACTCAGAGTTGAGTAGCAGTTTATTTCCCTCTTTAGAGCCCCAGCAGTTTTTATTGCTATGCGATTTCTCAGTGGCTGAAATACGTAGTTTGCCAACATTAAAACCTTACATTCTAACACTATGATTGTCTAAAAATCATTTCATTGTAGCATTACGTACTTTTATTCTCCAAAAAGATTCTATCAAGGTCTTGTCCCTTTGGGGAACGCATGCTGGGAAGTTAAGTGTAGCCCCAGTTTGGGATGTGTAATGCTACCACGGTTGGCCCTCTCCTGCTTCGGTTATGCTCAGCCTCACTGGCCCTTGCTGGGATCTGGTGGGGTCTGGTGGGAGGAGATGCGGTCAGAGCCTGGTGTTATCTCAAGCACAAACCTACAAGGCAGGGCTTCTAGTCTGCAAACAGAAACAAGGCAAACAAGGCAGCTTGCTCCTGGGACTGGAGCTCTTATAGCCAGGTACGGCATTCATCCCCAGTGTCCAGAATGTGTCATTCTAAAGCCCACACTTTCGGCCTGAGTGGTCCAGCAGTACAGACAATGCTGATGACTCATAGTAGGTCCTAGATTACAGCTCATAGGAAAACATCACAGACCCACTGTGTGAGGACCAAAAAATGCAGTGGGAAGAATTAAAGATTTGATTTAGCAAAGGTATTTCTCCTCAGAGGACCTCTACTGAGGAGGACATAATCCGACAGTGGTTAGTGCACTGCCTTTCCTTGTTCTATGACCCGGGTTAGAGAAAGCCTCCAGATTAGACACTTGGGATTTGTTTGAAGGCGCATGTGGCACTGAAGTCATCACTGGTAAACTCAGATGCCAGGGGTTCAACTGAAGCCCATGAGTGAAACTGTTGAGCTTGTGAGCCTCTGCTGCAAGTCTTGGTCATCACATCCTACGTCACATCCTTTTAGGAACGTCTGTGGTCACTGGCCAGTCATCCACTGTGGGGCAGGGTCTATGGCTTTCCTTCTGACCCCCAGGACTTGGGGTTTAGGTGCCTAGATTAAGTTTTTCTCTTTTTGATATAGGGTTTTATCATATAACCATGGCTGACTTGGAACTCACAGGAATCCACCTTACTCTGCCTGGGATTAGAGGTGAATGTCACTGCCTTTCAGCAAGGTTAAATGTTAGCGGGGGTTGTGGACGGGGAACCCAAAACAAAACAAACAAAACCTAGTTGATTGCTAAGTATAGGGACCTGAGTTCTGTCCCCAGTAGCCCAGCTTGAGTGTCACAGCACCTACATAGGGAGACTCTAAAGACTGAGGGTGGAGGTGGGGTGGAGGTGGGGGTGGTGCAGGCACATCCCTGAGTCTGCCCAGGACAGAGACAGAGCTGTAGGGACATCTCAGGTGTGATGCTTCTCGGTGTGAGGAGTGACTCCAAGCCAGGGGCTTGTCAGATTCTCCCTGAAGTAGACTATCCTCACCAGGACTCTGTATGGCCTCGTCAGCAACAGCCAGGTGGGGAGAGCTGAGGGACAGACAGACCCTGCGGCGCTTAGGATGTTTGCTTAAGACAGAACTACAGCTTCTGAACTGGAATGGAATCCGTGTGTGCCACCATCCTGGAATGCATACATGATCGTGGTTCCTAGGCCACAGTTACAGGGAAAAATCAGCCACGGATACGACTATGCCTGCTCTCATGACTTGATACATTAATTCAAATAAGTCTCGACTGGTTACATAACAGCAGCAATAGAAATACAAACACAGGTCTACCTAATCAGAACGCAGTGTTTCTTCTGCTAGAGTAAAAGGCATTTGTGTTCAGATGGCAAGATCCACCAAACCAGGCCTGTTTCATCTGCAGCGTGTGAGCCATGAGGCAGGCCCATTTACTGTTGGTTCAGGTCTGGGCTCACTCATTTGGACACAATTTTCTCTATAATATTTTGAGACACCATCATCTTTTCAAATAAAAGCAAAAGATTTTCTTGCTCCCCTTGCTAGAAGTGACACAACGCAATAACCTGGTAAGTACCATAAAGGTGCTCTGCTTTACACATATTTAATTTTTCCATGGTTACTTTATTAGCTGAGTCCATGGAGGCTGAAACATATTGGATGAGCAACTCCAATTTCCCCTGTTTGTGAATGTTTGCTAAGCCATGGGGAAACCTGCCGTGATCCTATCACCCTTCTGTGTGTGCGGCTCACATGCTGCCTCTCAGCCTCTTTGGCCCTTTATTAGAAGAGACATCTCTTATGACTGAGGAGAGATAATTGAGCTCTATAAATCAAGGGGAGAGCGCCACAGTGATTACAGCCTGGTGGTAGGCAAGTGCGGCGCTTTCTAATACACATGTGACTCCCACTAGAGAATGTGCAGAAACAGAGTAATCTGCCCTGTGAGCGACGTATCTGTGCGCTGCACTCGGCACGCACCCATGTTCAGGGGCCGAGATATCTGCTGGCCATTAGTTTTTGGTCCAACTCAACAGATGATTATCATTTACCTAGATATGCTCTAAGGACAAGATTTCCACTCAAGCCAGCAGGCCCTGTATGGCAGGAAAAAAGATGTCTGTGTGAATTAACCTAAGTCAATTTCCTGACTTTGATCTCGCTCTTCTTTTGTTGTTGTTGTTGCATGGGTGGAAGCAGCCGTAGATAAGGGGGATGATAAGGTATTGTGCTGTGTTTATTGAGCTCAGCTTTGACTATCATCATCAGTAAGAAAGGAAGGGAGAAAGGAAGAGATAAAAGAAGGGAGGGAGGGGGAGAGAAAGGGAGAAAGGGACCACAGGTCGGCAGGCAGACACGTTTTCCTCTTGGATAAGCCCATGTGATGGTGACACTATTGGCTGTAAGGCAGAGCAAACCCTCATACATCCCTTCTCTTCTCCCACCATGTGTATTCGCAATGAATGGTGGGAGTCCTGAAGAGGTTGGATTTGCTTGAGATTTAGATGCTTCTGTACTTGATGCCACCATCCTTTGAACTCATGAGTGGTGTCTAATTCACCAGGCTTTCTCTTCTAGCTCCAAGGCACCAGTTTACCTAACTTTATGGCTCCCTGACAGGTGTGGACCTCGCTTCACCTTCCCCGGAGTCAACAATACAAAGTGTGCTCATCTTTGCACCAGCCATACACACCTTGGCTCCAGCCACACCCACCTTGGCTCCAGCCACACCCACTTGGCTCCAACCTGGCCTCTCTGGTAACCCTGGTTCTACCCATAGGTTCTTCTTTCAACTCTGACTGAAAAAGAGAAGAGTTCCTGAACTGAGTCTATGGGAGTCAAGTGAGTTGGTCACTTGCGGTGCTGTCCACATCATTCCCACAGAGGACAGAACAAATGATTATGGGTTAATAGTCTCCCAAACTCCTACTTGTGTGGTGTAGAGTTGGAATAATCATAAATTGTAAGAATTTGCCTTGAATTCTAACCTGTCATCTTTTCTATTTTCTTAATGTGCAAATCTATAAAGTCTTGGTGGGGGGGGTGAGATTTTCTTTTCTTTTTTTAAAAAATACCTTAAGTGAACAGTTGGTTATTTTACTGATTTTAGGCCAGGGATAATGTCATAAAGGCATTAACTCCTGAGCTTCAATGTTACTTTCACTTGTTTTCTATGACTTAATGAAATTTATATGGTGTATAGAATCTTATTTTTCTCTAAACAACATGCCAAAACCCACCAAACATCAGTTTTCTTTATAATTTGTGGTAAGAATTGAAGTGAGATAGACAGATGTAGACATCAAGTAGACTCAAGTAGACATTAAGTAGACTCAAGTTGCCTTTTGAGGAGATTAAAAACATCAAGAGAAATCCAATGCCTCTCTTTTCCTCTTTGAAGAAAAAAATCAGTAAGATGCGGGAGGAATCTCTCTGGAACATGAACATATCTGAGTACAGGCACTGGCAGGCTCTGGAGGGAACCTTTGAGTGACTGCACCAAGGGGAAGAACTTAGTCTCATCGATGGCTCACTAGATACTTCTGCTTAGGGCCAGTACCTGAAACTGGAGCTTGGGTTGGCCATCTCCCTAACGAGTGCTGCCCATGAAGGAAAGAGTTCTTGCTTTAGCAGCTTTTAACCTTCAGAAACTGGAGCCCTCATCTGACTAGAGCTGACAACAGAGGATGCCCTGTGGGAGGCTGTGGCCATGCAAGCTCCTGATGCGTGAGTGTGGTCCGGAAGGTTCACGGACATTGACAGTGAGACAGCTCTAGCATCTTTGACTCCACCCTTTAGCTGTAGACCCTTATAATTCAATGCCTGAAGCTGCCCTCGATAGTGTAGGTTTTGAGGATGCCCTCAGGAGGATGGGCGGTAGTGAATTTGTGCTTGGACAGAAACAAATTCTTCTTTTTTTTTTTTTGTTCATTTGCCTTTATCTTTTGTTTGTTTGGTTGGTTGGGTTTGTTTTGTTTTGTTTTGTTTTGTTCTCTAAATCCTCTCCTTGCTCTGCAGCCTCTTTACTCTGTGGGTTCCCTTAATGCCACTTTCCAACCCTGATACCCCTTGCATCTAACCCCACCTTCTCCATGATCCCACTCTCCAGTTCCACTCCCTGATGACTGAGCTTCTAAGGCAATTTCTGAACTTCACTAAGCTGCTGGCTGCCCACAGTCTTGCAAGCATACCTTGCTTGTAGCCTGGTAATGTGTGTGTGTGTGTGTGTGTGTGTGTGTGTGTGTGTGTGTGTGTGTACAAATGGCCCATTGTCTGGTCATGATGACAAGGATAAAGGCTATAAGACAGGTAGAAGTTTAGTATGTGGGAAAAGCAAGAGATCCAACTCGAGGGAGTCTTTGATGTGGCTCTGGAACAGCTCAGGGCTCCAGGCAGGATTCTGGAGAGAGGTTAGTCAATTGAACTTTGAAGTCTAGACTTGGGAGTCTCTCAGAGAGGAAGTTCCTGACACCAAGTATAAGTGTAATGTTTAATTAATATTGTCAACTTGACAGGATCCAGAACAACTCGGGAGAAAACTCTCAAGGTGCCTGTGAGGGAATTTCTAGACAAAGTTAATTGAGGTGGAAAGACCTCCCCAAATGTGAGCAGCAACATTTCACAGGCTGGCGCTTGATGGACTAAAATGGGAAAGGAAGCTACGACAGGCAGCCACCTCTGCTTCCTAACATGGACAGAAGGTGAACAGCCACCTAAACTGGCACCATGCTTTCTTTCTCATGAGGTGACAGTCCCCTCAAACAGTGAGCCAAAATAAAATGCTCCTTCTCTCACTTTTTCCCCTTCCTTCCTTCCTTCCTTCCTTCCTTCCTTCCTTCCTTCCTTCCTTCCTTCCTTCCCTCCCTCCCTCCCTCCCTCCCTCTCTCCCTCCCTCCCTCTCTCCCTTCCTTCCACTGCTTTTGTCAGAGGATGGAGAAAAGTAACCAAGCACCAAGAGTCCAGGCAGATACCTCTAGAGATGCTGATAACAGCAGAAGGCCACAGTGTGCTAAAGCCAACAGAGTACAGGGTCTACCAGGTGGACACTCAGAACGACGTGTGACAGTTCTCTCCAGTTGAGGCTAGAGAAGGAAGCAGCTCTTGCATAGCACAAATCTGTCATTGTTTTCTGTGCATGCCACCGAAACCCAGAGACAAGGTGCTCTTAGCCTCACTTTATATATATATTTATATATATAATATATTTTATATTTATATATTTATATATATTATATATTTTATATATATTTTTATATTTATATATATATATATATTTACAACAGTCCAAGCACTGACCATGGGGTCAGTTGCTGGGGGTGCTGAGCAAATAATATTTTGCTTCAGGAAAGCCATTTTGTGGGGGAGGTGGGCCATAGACATGAACAACAAAATCATTGGTCCAGTTATAACAAATCAAAAATGGAATTGTGAAATGGCTTAGCAGATAAAGGCATCTGCCACCAAACCTGATGACCTGAGTTTGATCCTCAGAAACCACATAAGTGGAAGGAGAGAAAGACTTCTGCAAATTTTCTTCTGATATCCACACATGCCTTGTGACATAGACATGCCCACTCTGTGTAAATAAATAGATGTAAAAATTAAAAATGGAGCATTGTGTTGAAGGATGAACTGGATCAACACAGGCATGAAGGACCCAGAAGGAAGGGTGATGACAGAAACAGAGAATGGGCCACGAATGGTTTAGGGAGATCTTCATCGGAGGACATTTTCTCATGTCTTATTTTATAATGCTGAGAAAAAGTAAGATGAACAGAGTTAGAAATCAAGGGAGAGTCACTCAAAGTGCAGGAGTGACAGCTGTGTCATCCAGTTAAAGGTCACTTTTTGTCTGACTGTCAGCAGGAAATAGCCAAAACACCCAGAGTGGCCACCAGCAGGAGGCTTGCTTGGGTTTCATGGGCAGAGAGAATCTATCAAATCATTTTTTCCACATCATTCTTGACTTTTTCTGGAGACTTCTCTTAGTTAAACTGGTTCAAATTTTGTTATGGCTTGGTATTCAATATTCCTGTCTTCCAAGTAACACTAAGTTATAAAGTCGATCAAAGCATAACCAACATTTCCCATAGATTCAGTTGAACCAAATCAAAACCCTATTTGTCTCTATTCAAGAACTGAGTTGTGAATTCTGGAATTGATTGGATTTAATGACTTGCTATTCAGCACGAAACTCATTTGCTGAAACAAAGACTTTTCCATGCTCATATTATTCTATTACAAACAAAATATCTATTGAATTAGCAAGACACTTCATTTAAGAAACAAAATGTGCCTCCTTAAAAGATAGAGATATGAAAATTTGACCACATATTCAATTGTAAAGTTAATTTTTATGCAGCTGAGTACCATCAATCATATTCTTTATCAGCTAACTAAGAAGAAAATACATTTCAGTTTGACATGGCCTGTCTTCTGCAGTATGCCTTAGGGAATATTCTGTATTTAGTGATTAGCAATCAGCCTCAGGGATTTTAGGTACAGATGAGATACACACATGTCAACACAGGAACAAATAGCTCTCGAGTATATAAATCAAATGTCTTCTCCACGATAGAGAATTTGGCCATGTTAGCTGGTAACTAAAAGCATTACCTGATGCACTGGCTGAGAACACTGAGCAAATCCTGTAGCTAAAGCCTGCTAGGTTCAACAGTCAAGACACTGCCTGTCAGAGATTCTGTAGAGGAAGAGTTTGTAAGAGATGACAACAAGGTTGACTCGTGACCTACTCTTCTCAGTTGTGGCACTTGAACCTCTTTTCATACGACCTCTTAGAAAACAGAAATGTAGCTTTCTAGAGTGCAATGGGGTGGAAGAGGATGTCCCATTTCCTATTTTTAAACAGAAAGATTGTGTTTTGGAACATGTTACTAGTGGTCTTTAATTTTCATCAAAAATTGAATGTTTTTGTTTTGCTCCAAACAAACAGACAAACAACAACAAAAAAGCAGCTGATTTATCTTCCCTTTTCATATTTACTCAATTACATTGGTAAAAATGTTTATGCAGAAAATACTAACTCAGAAATTATGAAATATTTTATCTACTGCAAAAAATGTGAATGCAAACTTGGATGTATGTAATCCTAATATATTTTATGAAACAATAATTTGGACGGAAATAATGTCAGACTAGAGAGCTAAAGGCTAGGCTCTCATCCCCTCTCGAAATAAATAATACCATGTATTTTGGGTCGCTGAAACTTACTTTGCTGACTAAAGGGAAATCTACACTTATATCTAAAAACTCTCTTATCTGCAACTCCTCAATCATCCAAGGACCTCTTAGAGGGAAGGCAAAAGCTTGGTGGCGCTCTGTATCTTTTCTGCCTCCTCTTAGTACTTTCTCAGTCTCTAGAATAGATGTCCTTAATTGGCCATGGCCCTTCATTCATCTGAAGTGTACAGAGACCCAGAGTACTGCATCACACAGCTGCCTGGCCAACCAATCAGAGTGTCCAAAGGAGGCATCAGTCACGTGACTCCTTGTTTAGTGCATTAGCAGGTTACTGACAAAATGCTCCTGAAGCCGGGGCTGAGGTATAGAACAGAGATACAGCTTAGTCTCCTATGATGAACATGAGTTTCCAAGGGGAAAGATGCTAGACAAGCATAAACAAGGAAAAGACAAGTTTTTAAGTCCAGGTAGATCAAGCACACATAGATGATGGCCAGCTTAAAACGACAATGTGAGGATGGAGGCCAGGAAACACTGGAGGCCAGGAAACTCATTTGGGTGTGAACTGAGTTTGGGTTTGTGGGGGGTAGGTCTTCTTTAGCTGGAGGGAAGAGAGCAGCATTCTTCTCTGGCATTGTCAAGCCCTGGCACCCTCATGGCATTCTATGTGGCAGGGCCCACCAGAGCACTAGCATTTCCTGAAACCATGGTGGCCCATGTGTGGATCCATCAACACACGCAGATAGTTGAAGATGAAAAAGTGCTCAGGGTTCAGCCATATAACAAGTGACCTTTGGAAATATCAGAAAGTCTGCAGGTTTCCCCAAAGCCCTTGTCTTACATGCGACATTCGACAATAATAAAACACCAAACTCAAGTATAAATCAGCTTGCCGGGGCAGAATTTAAATAGGAACTTACAGTTTAGGGCTCTTTGGAGGATAGCAGAGAAGTTTTGAAAAATTAAAAATAAATCTCTGTAATATAGATGTAAAACCTTTCAAAAGCGATAACTTCCAGAAAAAGACAAGAGGCTCCAGTCAGCTGTGGAATTTGAGGCACAGCAGTATAGTTTTTCAATGTTGGGGATAGCTACCAAGATAGGCCAGCACTGATATAGGAAGACCCTGAGGAAGTGAGAACAAGTACTTCATATCCTAGAAACAAAAGGGAGTCACTGTTTTGAGCTATAAATCCCATAGTTATAAGGATCTCCCGTAACCATCTATTTCAGGGCTGCAGTTCTCCTTATGGGAGACAGCTATGACAAGGAGGAAATTAAGAGGTTGTTTTAAGGGTGGCCATGTCTTCTAAAGAAGATACTACATTTCATCAATGGGGCTGGAATATATCCTGATAGTTTTTAGGAGGAAACCAATTATGGGGTGTGAGTGTTCTAGGCAAGCAGAATATTAGAGAAATATCTCTCATCCTTCCACCATGCCTGCCCTCCTGGCTGATGTGAGCAATTCCAACTTCAGGCAAACTCTAATCACCCCTTAGCCAATAGATGATCCTGTCTCCCTTTGCCATTTCTCATTTGGGGGTTAGAATTTTTTATATTTAAACGTGGCCATGTTGCTTCATCTTTAAGCCCAGCCTAGACCCAACTCCACCAAGATACTTCCAGACTTCCCTTCACAGCCAAGTTTCTCCCAAGAGCAGCCTGACTTCTACTCTCATGTATTTGTTTTCCCTGCTCCAAGTTTCTGTCTCACCTCTCTATCAAAGCAGCTTCTCGGAAGACTGAGGATGACAGTCAGCTCATCACATTGGAGATCACATTTGTGGTCTCCATCTTACTTTTTGCTCAACTGTCCCTGTTGCTGAGGCCACCTGCTAGGCGAGGTCTTCTTGGTGAGTGGGGAGGGAGCCCGCATGTCTGAAGGGGAGGTAGGTGTCTTGACTTCCTTGCTCCAGTAGCTGAGGAGCCTTTACTCTTCTCTATGTTCCAATAGAAACTCACACTGAGGCAGGCTTTCTTATCCTGTCACAGAAACGTGACTCCAATTTTCTGCTCTTGTGTTGTGTTCTCTTAGGGATAAACATTCCTAGGATGAATGTAACTGTGTGGTTGTCCTGAGTCACTATCTCAGGTCCCTCCCTCTTCAGCTTGGAGCCTTGTGGAATGCCACCTGTGTTTGCAGAGGTCGGCACTGAGAGCAGAGCTGGCACGGGTACAGGGCAAGGAAGTGGCTCATTTCATCCAGCATAAAAAGATGTTAATTCTATTTGGTCTAAGTGGTTGTCTGCCCACTTCTACATGTACTGTAGATGAGTAACCCCGTGTCTAGCAAAGAGGGAAAAGCTTGCTTTCAAACACTGACTACATGCCTAGCATTCTCTGGTGGGCCACAGTGTAGAAAGCTCATGAGCTTATAATATTCTAGCTTGGAGATTCTGTTTATAGGTCATGTGTGGACAACTGTTAGTGGCTGCCTGGAGTTACATAGACAGAGTTTTGTAGACATCTCAATTCTGCATAAGAACTGTGGTTCATGGGATAGTATCTTTGGGGATTTACATGACAGGGGGAAGTAGGTGGGTCACCTGGTTCCTCTCTCTCCTACAAGCCTGGGGCAGGAACCATGGTAGGAGAGAGGGCTCCATAAAGTACAGGGGTCAATTATCCCACCCGAGTGCAGACTGGAGTGCGTAGGGTTCTGGAGAGAATGACTATCTCTGTTGTTTCTCTTCTTTCAACACCCCAATTTCTGGATAGACATGGGACAGAGAAGTAGGCATGCTCAGGTTTTAGAATAAAAGAAGGTAGAGAAGGAGTAGATGCCAGAGAAAAGGAGGGTGACTGAATTGCCCAGATGGGCCTTGGTGCATCAAAATAGTTTGCCTCTTCCAGTGGTACTATGGGTAGTCTCTGTCTCTGTCTGTCTCTGTCTCTCTCTCTCTGTCTGTCTCTCTGTCTCCGTCTCTGTCTGTCTCTGTCTGTCTCTCTGTCTGTCTCTGTCTGTCTCTGTCTCTGTGTCTCTGTCTCTGTCTCTCTCTCTCTCTCTCTCTCTCTCTCTCTCTCTCTCTCTCTCTCTCTCTCTCTCTCTCTCTCTCTCTCTCTCTCTCTCGATGTTCTGGCCAAGTAGAACTGGCCCCAGGGCTCATAAGAGCTTCAAAGCAGCCAGTGGCCTATATGGGAGCATCCACACTGGGGCAGGCTATGGCATCACCGTTGAGAAGGGCAGTCATCACAGCCTGTGGTGCAGGCTTCCTTTCAGGACTCCTTAGAGGGTCCTTCACGTTACCACGGAGTCTGATGAGGATCGGCAGGAAGCTCTTCAAATGGCAAGGACTCCTCTTTGTTCTGAAAGCGGCTTAGAGGTATCTGTAGTGTTGAGGGGGCCATGGGGGAAGGGGAGTGGAGGAGGGATGAGGAAACAGCAAGGACCACTGTGGAGTGTAGGAGGGACCTGGTCCTTGCTGCTCACTTGAAGCAACTATGTCCTGCCTCAGGCACATTTAGAGCATCCACAGGCTGCGTTCCTTGGCAGGGCCTTCACATCTGTGGCTATACATCACAGTATCTCTCCCTGGCTACCTCACCACCATGCCCAGCACTGATTTTCAGACTCCTGCACTCGAGGACTGCTTTTCCTGGGAGATGCACCCACCACCGTGTTCTACAGACAGCTACACTGCCTGCAGCCCTCACACCTCCTGAAAATCCTTCTGACCGGGCTTTTGCAACCTTCTGCCTCTTCTTCCCTAACTTCCCTAACCTCCCTCTACCCTTGTAGCAGGCTGGCACATCCATGACTGCCATCCTGCCTGTCTTCCTTGCTAGACTAGCCCAGGTTTACAAACAGTGGAGGTGAAAGCTGTTCTCACTCCCACAGCTACAGGCAGACACCGGGAGGAGGCAAGTGCCCTACAAAGACAATGACTAGTGGTGGCAAGGCTGGTTCTCTAAGTGCATAGCCCTCCCAGAAAGGACACTTGTATTTGTGTGGCCACAGGGAGATAGGATTGGTTGTTAAACAGTTTGTCCCAAAGGCACTGTGTTGTGAGTGTAAAGGTTCACACTGGCAGAGTTCCTTTGAAACGTGGCACGTGAAACGTAAACATTGCATATGTAGTCATGAATACTTGGTGGAGAGATGTTTGCTCAGGATATTCCATCCCTGGAAAGGAAGCAGGAATTTGAAGAGCCCATCCTGACGACACTACAGAGGACGCCAGCAGCAGTAACGCTCCATCCGCTACCTTTATTACTTATTCCTGTGCCCAGAGGCGAAGCACTGTGGAGTTTCCCTACTGGTCAGAACCGAATTAGGTTTGAAATTACAGAATGGAAACCTTGGTCTTGAGGATGACGTCCACTGGCATCTGGAGAAGGCTTGGGGAGTTTTACTGATAATACGCTGAGATCCATGCACAGAGCCTGCTGACCCCTTGGAGGACTTTTGGACTGTTCTCTCTCTCTCTCTCTCTCTCTCTCTCTCTCTCTCTCTCTCTCTCTCTCTCTCTCCCCCTCTCTCTCCCCCCCCCCTCTCTCCCACCTCTCTCTCTTTGTCTTTTTCTCTCTTTCTTTTCCTTCCTTCCTTTCTTCCTTCCTTCTTTCCTTCCTAATTCCTCACAGCAACATTTTCTCTGAGGACAACAAAAGAGTTTCTTCCAACTCCCTTTGGTAAGATTATGTGGGAAACAAGGTAATAATAAATTCAAGAGACTACTAAAAATCAAAATAGCTAGCTGTTGATACACCATCCTGCTGAACAGGACACCGACAGAGAAAAGGCCCACTGCTCTGGTTTCTAAAGTTCCCAATCTTGTTTTTCATAGGCTGGTAGCTGGGCTCTTCCCCATCCCATTGGTTCAGGACGCAGAGTCTTACATGAAGAACCAGGGCTTGAGGCTGCTTTCCTTTCTAGCCTCAGTTGCTAGCAGATGACCCGTAACTCTCCGGCTCTCAGAGGGAGACCAGCGAGCTGCCAGCTGTGGGGGACCCCTGCCTATCTAGAACTCTGATGAATACTAGTTCATCTAATATTGAAAATGGACTATAAAAATTCTTTTCTTACAAACAATTGTAATGGCTTACATGAAGAAGCCATGACATTGGCAGGAAGGGGATGACTCCAACTGACAGGCTTGGTGTGCTCAAGCCCAGGCTGTGCCCTGTGGCCAATAGTTTGACCTAGCATGGTGGCCACACCCAACAGGGTTTGTGAGACTAGGAAAGTGCAGATTGCGGGAGTGTCTGATTCTCTCCTGAGGACTGTCAATAACACATTTGTGATTGCATAGAAAGCAGCCTTGGAAGAGTATGGATGCTTTTCTGAGAAACTTCTCCTTTACTTGTCTTTTGATCTCAGCACATTCAGGCTGACGGGAGCAGTCTGGGGGACTTTAACACCTCGACATTATCTCTAAGAATTCTGACCTGTTTCTTCAGCTCACACACATGCTAACAGAAGCTCTGTGTAGTGTACCAGTTTGTTTGTTTGTTTGTTTGTTTATTTTTCAATTAACACCATGTTCTATACCATAAATTTAAAGATTACTTAGCAGTTCACTCTCTTAGTCTCCCTGATGACTTATCCAGGAACGATGTTCCTTCGCTTGCTTAATTTGGTGTTGTCTAAACTGTAGTTGGCCATTGCCTCCTCACCCAGAAGCAGCCTATCTGGATTCTCAGACTCTGAAGCAGCCTGACACACTCCTGACCTGTCAATTAGAAATGTTCCCTCAGCCACCACTGTGCAGTCCCCAGGCCCCAGGTGCTCTGTCTCTCCAGGAGTCAAGTCTCTGCAGGATTCCTTGATGTCACTGGTATGTAAGAGAATGCAAATAAGAGTTGTCTAGGGCAGCTGGGTGATGCCTTTAATCCCAGCACTCAGGAGGCAGAGGCAGGCAAATGTCTATGAATTCAAGGCCAGCCTGGTCTACAGATCAAGTTCCTGAACAGCTAGGGCTACACATAGAAAAACCCTGTCTTGAAAAACATAAAACCAACCAAACAAACAAACAAAACAATTTTCTAAGGATATAAAGACAGTCACCATGATCACAGGTAGAGTCATGGCTATGGGTTTCTGACTTCATTGAAGGCCTCTCCCTCCTGCTCTGCTGAATGTTGGGTATCAGGACCCTTCTGATCGAAATTGCTCTCATTAATTTAACTTTCTTTGGATGATCTCTGCAACCAAAAGAACCATGCAACTGGCTAGCCTTTTAGCCCTGGAATGTCTCTAAGACAGAACACCCCTGGAGTATATCTGCTGTTGTTTACAGGCTACTCCCATCATGATGTTCTGTGCAGAGCTTAAACCCAGCATGACTGAGATCCAAGTCACCATATGTCCCCAAGGTACTGTCATTTAGTGCTAGGTTAGCGGTAACTAGTCAAAGAGCCTACTAAGCTGGCTCCAGAGGGGGCAGAAAGCACATAAAGTGGCAAGTTATAACTAACAAATCATCAAAGGTAATAGCACACAAACTTAAAATATATCAACATGGCTTTAGACGTTTCCTATTTAATCCCATCTAAACCCTGTTAAGTAGGGAGGGCTACAAGCTACTCTCCTTTTTCAGAGCCGTAATACACTGACTCTAAAACCTGAGAGACTGGAGAGACAATGTTGTTGAATATTACACAAGCTTCACTGAATTAAAGGGATTTCTGGAGCACACGGCAAGAATAATATACCTCAACCAAGTTATAAAGGTTATTTGCTGAACAGATAGGTAGGCTAATAGGGAAGAATTTACAAACAGAACAAATTAAACTGTGGTAATAATTCAAGACTACACAGCTTAGACTGCGAGATGGCAGAGGGCGTTTCTACAAGTATCATTGTTCGATGTTAAAGGTCACTGTTGAGGCAAGAGCTGCTATTTTCTTAAGCCAGAATTAAGGGTAGTGATAAAAATGCCAAACTTTCCCATTAGAGCGTAGAGCAAGACAAGACGTCAACCGTTGCCATGACTACTTAAAAGAGCAATTGATGTGGGACTTAAAAGAACTTATACCCTACAGAGGTGGAGGTTTCCGGGAGGTGCTGGTCAGAGGACACAACAGTTCAGACAGGAGGAACGGATCCAAGGGATTTATTTTAAGACACACATGGTAACTATACTTGATAATATTTTATATTCTTTAAAATTTGTAGTTGTATTTTCTTTTATGTGTTTGAGTGTTTTTACCTGTATGTATGTATGTATGTATGTATGTATGTATGTATGTATGTATGTATTATGTATGTATGTTCACCATGTTTATGCCTGGTGCTGTGGAAGTCAAAGAAAGTACTAATTCCCTTGGAAACTGGAGCTACAGGGGGTTGTGAGCCATGTTGGGAAGGGAACCCAGACTTTTCACAAGAGCAACTCTATGAGCAACAACAAGTGTTCTCAATCCGTGGCTCTCTCTCCAGCCCACACATTTTATTCTTGAAGAATGCTCTTTGGATGTGGTATGTGAGTTGGGAACCAGCTGTGCTTCTGGGCCCTCTGTTTCCTCCCTTAAGGTACCCAGACACTGCTACACACCAGGCCGGGAAGATGAAGCTGAGTCCAGAGCTGGTGGGGGTCTGCGGGATCCCTGTCCAGTTAGGAATGAGTGCAGGAGGTGGGGGTCAGGTAGGAGAGTGGGGGAGCAGGGGAGGAGGCTTTCTCTGAGGAAGGCCTTCTCAGAGGACTTTAGGTGTTACAGTTCTTTTAGATAATACCAATGAAACTGCTATATATGATTCTTGGGGAATAGGAAAGAGTTTTCAGGGTGAATATAAAACCATTGGCTAGAGTTTAAAGTACCGTGAATGCCACATTTGCATGGAGAGGCATTCCAAGAATCTCAGGTTCTTATTGGGAAAGAGGAAGCTGAATGTGTAGGTTTGACAAAGATTATATGACATCGCTCAGGTAGAAGACTGAGGGTGGGGCTCAACAAATCAGGCAGAGAAGAGGAAGTCCTGGTAAGAAAAGGGGGTCCTATTCCATTTTGTCTGAGATCAGTGGAGCTATTCGGACATCGTAGACTATGATCTTAATTAGCATGGCACAACAATTGGGTGTACAATGTTTTCACAAAGTGATAGCGATGTAAGGCAATGAATACTTTAATTAGCTATATTTGGTCATTCATACATAGAGATATATATTCAAAGATCATCTTGTACATAGGAAACAAACAGAACTTTATCTGTCAATAAAAATTATTCTTGAATTAGCATTCAATTGTATTAAATAAAAGAGATTAAAAAGGAAAAACGAGGGCGAGTTACTGTGCTAATTTCAAATTTCATGTGTAATAGAAAATATAAAGCAACCAAATTATTATAAATAAGAAACTCTAGTATACAGAATATGCATGCGGTAGCTGTGAGTGGTTATTAGTGAGAAAATATAGTAAACAGAGGAGACGTAAGAATGTCGTTTACAGCGGCAAATAAGGTCCAAGGCTGGAGTGAGCCTAGGAGGAGACATGGAGGGTGACACAGAGAATGTTAAAGCTTACCAAGGCGCTCAGCAAGAGCTAAGACTGTGACAGCCCCTCAGCCTGCAACGGCTACTGAGCCTTTTTAGGAAAGCAGAAAGTCCAGTTTCCAAGAGAGGAGAAACATGAGGAAACCTGGTGTGAACGACCTAGAGGCTCCTGGAGCGAATGTCAGTGAGGGAGGACCTCCCCTAGGATGCTGACAGCCCCACTGCTCAGAGGGTAGGCACTAGCCACATGTGGCTATTTGAAAGTTAAACTGATCGAAAGTAAGATAAAACCCTTCGTTCCTCCATGGAACTAGCCACAGTCTTAGGCTGAGCATGGTGAGGGGCCATTGCTGCGCTGGATCAGGTAACATTTCTGCTGTTGCTTTAGTTCCTGCTGGACACTATTCTACAAAATGCTGTGCTGTTACTGTGAACTGTCAACCGGTTCTTGACTTATATGAAGAAGGGGATGTCAGTGGGCCATTATCCTGATTTCTCTAACTGGAATGGGAAGGCAGGCCCACCGTGGGCAGCACCATCTCCTGGCTGAGATCCTGGAGTAGGTGAAAGGGAGAAGCTGAATGAGTCCAGATGCTCATTCATCTCTGCCTCTTGGTTGAAGATGCAACATGAGCAGCTGCTTCACACCCTGCTGCCTTCATGGACCATACCCTATTCTGTGAGCCAGTCTAGACCCTTTCTCCCTTAAGGGGCATTTGTCAGCAGCAACAGGAAAACCAAATGCTAATAATAACCAGACGGATGTTAATGATTGGAGGTTTGATACAGGAGGGAAAAGAGCAAAGCACATAACTGAGAACAGAGTTGGATCCAAATAATGTAAAATTTGATATGTATCTTAATTGTTTTCTATTGCTATGAAGAGAGGCCATGGCCAAGGCAACTT
This sequence comes from Rattus norvegicus, assembly GCF_021556685.1. Taxonomy (NCBI): domain Eukaryota; kingdom Metazoa; phylum Chordata; class Mammalia; order Rodentia; family Muridae; genus Rattus; species Rattus norvegicus. The sequence continues at coordinate 52,484,549 of NC_141534.1, read as the reverse complement.
AAAAGAAAGAGTTTATTGGGGCTGACATTTTCAGATGGTTAAGTGACCATCCTGGTGGGAGCATGGCAGTAGGAGAGCAGGCATGGTGCTAGAGCAGTAACTGAGAGATCACACCTAGAGACAATGACTTTAAGGCAGAGAATGATAAATGGGAATGGCATGGGCACTTTTGAAACCTCAAACTCCACCCTCGGGGACACACCTCCTCTAACAAGGCCACACCTCCTAATCCTTCCCAAACGGTTCTAGCAGCTGGGAACCAAGCATTCAAACATATGAACCCACGTGGGTCAATCTCACACAAAACACCACAGGCTGACATCCTGTCTCTTCCTCTCCACTTCCCTGTGTTCTTTAAGCACTTTCCTTCATCTGGGCATGGCTCTATTTCAGATTCTTCCTGGGCTTTTCCTGCCTGGGTCATACTTCCAAGCATTTCTCCAAGGAACACTAGTCCCTTTGTGGAAAAGGTGTTATTTGGAGGCCAAAAATCCAGTTACTAGATGCACTCACTGCTACAGGAATTTCTGACCCTAAGTTCTCTCAGTGAGCAGAGGTAGGACAGGACATAGTTTCAGGCATGCTTATTTCTCTATGTGCATTACAAATCATGAGTTCAAATCAGTACCAGTATCCCCAGGTCCAAGCCATCATGACAAGTTTTGTTCTGATTTTCTGTCTTTCTGCATTGGTAACTCCTTTGATTCCCACTGTCCTTCCTATTGTGCCTTATTTGATGCTGTGCCTCTGGTGTGTTAATACCCATCACAGGGTCATGGTAGTGCTTTTTTTTTACCACACACATGCCCTCTGAAACCCCCCTGTATGTTACCATAGTGTCCTATACTACACGTAGATGCTGACTGCTCAGGCCTACGTGGTGGCTTTGGACTAACTATTGAGGACCAGATCACTCCACATACATTCCTTTCCCAGGTCTATGTCAGATATTTCCTTAGTTTTTTTATTTTTGGACCAAGCTCAGGAGGACTGCAAACCCAAGAGATTCAACTATTTGAACTGCTTTACATGGTACCTCTTCTGGTACCATGAGGTTGCCACCTCTCACTGTTGTAAGATATTCTATACAAGGATGATATTTCTGTCAGTCATTGTGTCATGTGCAATGCTGAGAATCATAGCAAGTTTGCTCTTTTTATAAAAATTAACAATTCTTTGATAGACCTCTGGGGTCTATTCCCTTCCTTTATATGATGGTGTCTTTATCATGGGAGAAGTACATCTAAAACCGAGGATGGATGTTTTCGTTGAACCAGTGCTACAGATGAACACAGGCTTCTGGAATACTCCTGTGAAATGTGTGGCAGTTGGTAATTTGCACATGAGCATTAAAGAATCACCACATTGCCTGGAGGGGAATTTCCAACTCTGTCAGAAAAAGGTCAACTCTAACTGTTGCTGTCATCTTGCAATGCTGAGCCAAGGGAATTTAAAAGGACAGGATGAGTCTCTGGTTAGAACCTATCTCAGAAGCCTAGGAGGGAAAAATTAGCATCCTTAAAGAGGGTTCCAGTGGAGTGAGGGAGACGTTTATTAAGTCAATCTTACTCAAAGGAAGACATTTTACATTTTATGAAACTTTGATTCCCTTTAAGGTCTGATTAAATGGGGCATAAAACTTCGCAGGACTGGGAGAGGTGACCAGGTCAACATTTGGTGCCCTGAGATGGATTACTTCTCTCTCCCAATGAAGCTAGTCCATGATTCAAATAGTTGATGCTCATTTAATCATTTAATATTCCTTTGTCATTATAATAAGGGAAAATTCCTTTTTTCCCCAGAAATTCAAGGTTGTATCCCACGAGCTCAAGCCAGGAGTGCAAGGAGACACACACACACACACACACCCACACACACACACACACACACACACACACACACACACACACACAGAGACACACTCTGAGAGGCTCCGACTCATACCTGGGGTCTGGACACTTGGTGGCTGTAGACAGTGTCCTCTCCCCAACATGTAGCATACACCATCCACCTTAGGAAGAGGCTCGACCTCACTGATCAGGGCAGGTAAGTCCATGCTCTGCCCCTCCTGGAGATCTCTCCTATTTTCAATGGGTTGTCTCTATCTTCATGTTGAAGAATAATTGAAGACTCCTGTGTCCTGGGCATTGTGTTAACGTTCTTGAAGGGCATTGTCCATTGTAGCATAGGCAAAACATTGGCACAGAGCTCTCTCCACTTCTTGTATGGTTTGTTTGCAGGTTCTTTGAGAGGACTGTGCTTGGGCCACAGGTGTAGATCACTAAGGCAGGACAGATTCCACACCATGTGTGTTTGCTCTGCTCTTCTTGGTCTGTTTACTGCCTTGTCTGACTGCCCTGTTATCTTCAATAAGATTTTAAAACTATATGGAAGATTGAGCTGTGACTCCAATGATCTCAGCGAGCTGGACTGCCATGATGGTGGCCCTGTGGGGAACATTTGCCAGCAATTAAGTGACTCAGGCCCAGGTGCAGAGCCAAGGTCCTCCAATAGACACCCGGGCTGGATGCCGGAGGGGACTTAGCTCAGGGACATTGCACATTTCTCAGTGGAGAGCTGATTTCAACCAGCCACCTCAGGCTTGTTAACTGCTGACTTGTGACTCTCTCTGAATGAGAAACGTGAAGGCGTGTATGTGTGTGCTTTGGACAGGGGGGACAGCCATGAGCATTTTTCTGAGGCTAACTTACAATTCAGTACTTCCTTTGTGCTGGGTTGTCTCATTCCAAATGACAGTTCGAATGAGCTGGAGCCTTCCTTACCTAGGTTAGTGTCCATTTATTCTCACATTATGAAAAAAGAATCAATGCGAAGGAAGTGACAGGACTCAGTGTGGTCATAATACCTTTCAGAATAAACATCATGTGGCCATGGTCTCATTTTGTGCTATTCACATCTGTGAAATTAGCTAATCCCTGAGGCATAGCCTATCGATATTAACAATTATTAGCTATTTGTATCATCCCATCTCTAGTTCATAACTAGCTACCCCTTGTACTTTTATTATACACTGAGGAATTGATTAACGAAACATAAAATGTGGTATCAGCTTGCAGCTACTTGAAACCCTATCCACCCTCGTCCGTTTTTGGACCTTGGTGAGGCAGGCTGTCGCATTGTTAACCAGGTTGGATGTACGGCAACTGCTCCTTGTGTAGGCCGTGGAGTGGTTTGGGTGATAAGAGACTCCATTCCAGGGCCATCCGTCATGTTTCTTGATAAAGGCTAACAATAGTGCACTGTTGACTCCCCTGCTTTGTCCATCCAACCCTCGTCAACAGGAGAACGTGTCAGAGACGGGAACCCTGCATTGTTTCACCCTTATTTAGTAAGTGAGCTGAGCTATAGATGGCTTGAACTCTGCTTCTATTTGCAGCTCCATGTAGAGCCAGCGTGCCTGTCCCGGCCAGGCAGATCTCCTTTTAGGGTGCAGGGGAACGCAGGACAGATTAGGAGAACGACCTCCATCCCGCTGGTGGGCAGACTTTCTGCTCCATAATCTGGTATTAGGCACTGATAGATATTTTTGGGAAGGGACATGTGTTCCTTCTTTTTCTCTTGTCAGCGGTATGACACCAATTCTAGGAGAAGCAAACTCACATGCTTGGAGGTGGATATTTATAATATTTATATCCATGACATCTGTGTAGAGAACTGTACCTTTTTATGATATCGTTCATGTTTTCTCCTACACAAAGAAAATATGATTTAGGCAATTATGAACAATGTTTCAGCATTCCTTCTTGGGAGGCACTACATTAAGATTCTAAGAAGCCACACCCAAAAGATCCAAGCCCCAACTAGGGCTGTCACCTTAAGGCCAACTAGAAATAGTTGAATGAACTATGTGCTTGCTTATGTGTCAGAAGTTTTCTTGACAACACTGATGCATCCGCACTGGTTTCACCTCCTTTGGGACCACACCTTATTATAATAAGGAAAAGACAATAATAGGGGTAAGAGGAAAAGAGCTAGTCAGAGAGCAGACACCACACTGATGCATACAGACTATTCACTTTATGTGGAAAACAAAGCAAAATTAATTTTTAGGCTGGACCACATAATGTAAGCCAGAGTACACACGGGATAATGCCAGTTTAAGGACAATGAATTCATACGGGTGGTTAAATTTTGCTCCTGTGGACAGTGGCAGCATGTTAGACACAGCGAGAAGGGACGGAAGCAGTGCCGACGGTCTGTGGCCCCAAACAGGCCACTTCCATATGCTTGCTCATGCTGACAGCTTTTGCAGCCTGAGTCCCAACTCCTTCTGAGCTACATCCATATGGCGCCCGCAGATTGAGAGCTTGCCTTTTCTGAGATACGTGGAGACACACACGGTGTTCTACCGCACTGGAAACTTTCAAGCAGCCACTCTTGCCTTTATTGCAGAAATAAGATTGTGGATATTAATTCATCCTCTCTCTTCAAAACAGACGATAATGGATCCCGACAGTCTTATATTTCGATTTTTAGGAAGGAATTAGTTTCATATATTTAAAGCTAATAAGAAAAAGGACCAGGCTCCCATTTCTGCTCTGAGGTTCTTGGGGATGCTGGGGGAGGTGTCTAAGTATGAAAGATAATGTCGCTCTTACGTACTCATTGTGTGATGGAGAGCTGGGAAATAGGAACTTTGGGCTGGAATGAATCATGTCGGGGTACTGTTCTCAGAGCCAAACTGGATAGTGTTGCATTTATTGAGATCTTGGCTATGTTGTTAGCACAATGAGCAGAGCATTTGTCTGGCCTGATGATCAGTGTCAGTATTGCTGGGGACATGTTTATTTGCCACTAGCCTTTTGTTTTCAGACTCTGAATAAACAAAGTATCACCTTTCATTTGGCCAACTTAATGGGCAATGGTCATTATTTACATATCAGCAGAGAGGCTGACATCATCTAAACTATAAATAAAAGGATGAAAGCACAGAACTCGACTTGGAGGACTTCTCTCTTAGGAAGGGATAAATGCATTTCAAAGACGTGCGTGCGCATCACAGGAATAAGAAATTCATGCGAAGAAGTTTGTGTCTTCCGATAAAAGCTTTAAAACACAGCCAGAAAGCAGCGACACACTGCTGAACGTATGAAGGAAAGGAAACAGAATGCTGGAGAATTAGCGTGAAGTTGGTGAGTCTCGAGCACAAGAATGATATTTGAAAAGTAAGAAACTAAAAACAACAACAAAACTCCTCAAAGCTGCATTCCTGCACTTTAGGACTGGGAGGGAGGAAGATAAACATTAGCATCTTTTCCCAGCCAGCACTGTGGTTTTCTCTCTGCTTGGCTCTTGATGACCTGTGGGAGTGCTCTGGTTTTCTGAGCAGGCAGGGAATAGCCTCACCAGGGCAGCACTTCCTGGGTTAAAATAGGCACACATAGGAAACACCAGCCCACGTGAAATGGTAATAGGGTTTTGTGCTGACACATGATCTTAGAAGAGACACCCAAGCACAATGGTGATTTAAACTTGAAGAGAAGGCCTGGAACACCAATCCTCCCCTGTTGTCTACTGAAATGATTGAGGCCTCTGGGAAGAACTGATGCCTGGGGCCACGCTAATTTCACCAAGTCCACCTCACACCTTCTGCCAATGTCTACAAATACTTCTGTCTGTACTGTTGAGGGCCCCGCAGCCAAGTGACAGGCATGCACCCCTTTAGGGGTAAGGAACTCCTGGGTCTTAATAGATTTCAAGTTGGATATCACTTCATGGTTTTGGTTCATTTCAGACTAACATAGGATCTTCTTAGAGACCACTACCTACCGTGAAAACAGATGCCTGCCCCTGACTGACTATGTGTGCCGTCTATTTTCACTTACAAGGAGACTAACTAAAACTGGATTGTACCCCCCTCGGGCCTGCAACGTTGTGAACAACAGCACCCCAATACAGTTTGTGGAACACTGTAAAAGGCGCAGCAAATCATTTGCTGTAAACTTTGTTTCGAGGCACACATACGTGTGGAACCTGGATAGCAGGTGACTTCTCCTTTTGAAAGTAATTAGTCTTATGAAGCCACGGGATGGTGGTGCTGAGACACCGCCTGCGGCCCTTTCTTGTGAGCTTGCGACACTGTGTTTTTTAATGAGCCTACAACTTGCCATTATCGTCCTTTGGACTTGGGAAGAGTAGAATTCTCTCCTCCCTTTGGGCACTGGTGAGTGTGAGGCATACTGCGACAGTTGTTCTGAGAGCTAATGAGCTGAGAGAAGAGAAATATCATCAGTGTGGCACCCGGGGCGGACCGACTTCCTTCCCTTATCAAATAAATCTTCAGGATTGATGCTCTGTGCCCACAGAGGATGCGTCCTTTGTCTCTAATTGTTTAGGCAAAAATGTTTTGGGTGATCAGCTATTGAAGTCTGCAGGCTGCAAGACACACACAGAGGCAGAGGAGGAGTAGCCACCGGATGGCCATCCCTCCACCATCTGTTGTGGCAGAATCCCTCGCTCCCCACAGAGCCCTGAGACCGTGGCTCACAACACTCCCTGCTTGGGCTTTGGCGATTCCCCCACAACAGGGCGATTGGCAAAAATTCTCCTTAGACTGAACTCTTATGACCTTCCTTGGGGTTCAGACCTCCTAACTGGGCCTGTGTGTCCTCTGCTTGTCATATTGAGTGACAGAACTTATTAGAGCCAAAATTCTGGTCTTTCCTTGTATGCATGAAATTTAGAGAGAAAGCAGATATTCTATTTCATTTTGTGGTATGGATTGTATAGGTAAATTGCCGGCAAGAAATCAATCCATGATGTGCTTGTTGGAGGCCTCTCTAGGTTAGCTCAGCTCGTGGTTTTCTCGTTTCAGTGTGAAACCGTCATTACAACTATTTCTCTTTGAACTGTGTGAGGGGAGAAGCCTGAAAATTTGACGGCTGGTGACAATTTATGTAACTTGTTCTATTACTGTTGGCAGAATGTGGGGAAACATGGGGGGAAAAACCCCTCTGAATCTATAATACGCATACATATAAATGAACGTGCATATTTATGTATCTGTATATTTAATGCAGCCAGGAAGGCTGGAAATGGCAGAGCACAGGGACTGGGAGGGACCTGGGACTTCCCTCTGGCTGCTCTAGGTTCTCACTCCCTCAGTGGAACCTTCCCTGCTTCCTCCTCTCCCCCACAGTTGCTCTTCCTCTGCTCTCTCCTGTCTTCAGCACTATGTCTGTCCTCTTCTTCCCACAGCTTTCCCATAGTCCCACCCAAGTGAGACCTGTTTGTCAAGCTACTTCCTCTGCCCACTACCTCACTTGTCCTTCAGATTCCAGCCACAGGGGCTCTTCTGGGACTCCTTCCCCTGGACCCCCCTGCATCATCTGACTCATGGCTGGTTGCAACCCCCACATAACACTCCACCTGGGCTAAGGGGGAGCTCTGGGTACCCTGACCTCTGCAGTGATTCTGCCTTCTATATGTGAAACTGAACTGCTGCCGTTCCACTCTCCCAAGACACAGGCAATACGGAGCTCCAAGGACAAGCATCCTAATCAATCTGCTACACTCCTTCCTCTCTCCCCCATAGAGCCACTGAGGAGGTTTCCTGACTTGGCTTGGGGCCCGGAAGAGGGTAAGGAAATAGTCAGAGAGGGTGCTCTTTTCTTATTCCAGCCAGAGGGGAGCCTACAGAAAGCTGACTACTAGACAGCTCTTCACGGGAGTGAGGGGCCCTTTGTCCCTTGGCTCAGAGATATCCTATCTCTTTACCACCCTATGTCTTAAGGAAACAAGGACATAACTGCATACCAGCACCCACTATGACATATGTGCATGAGTGGATTTGTGTTTTAGTCTTCCTGGTTCTTTACAAGACTTACAGACACTGTTAAAAACCAACATAGACTGAATGTATGTCCCCTAATGAAAAGGAAATAGGCTTGTGACAAGCCCTTCCTGTAACTTAGAGCCCTTGCTCCCTTCCCTGATGCTGCTACGACATTCAGTTTTTCATCAAGCTTTTAAAAAATTTCCCTTGTTTTGTTTCTTTCCTGTTCTAATTGCTCTTCCGAATTGCAGTGTAAGAAGTAAAAAAGTCACATATGCAAAACTCAAAGGGCCTGGACGAGGAAACCCTGGGAATAGGATAAGAAGCAAAAGCAAGCAGAGACTTGCAGGTCTGGAGCCCCTGAGACTCAGCCCCAGCCAGGGGCTCTGGGAGCCATGAATTCCCTGTCATCCCAGCCCAGGGGCAGGCAAGAGTAAAGTGACCAACTGTCCCAGATTAGAACTGAAACTCCTGTGTTCTGGGAAAATCTTTCATCTCAAGTAAACTGGGACAGTCTGAGACCCCCAAAACAGGCTGTCCAAGAATGTAAAAGGCAGGGAGTGTTTTCAGTGTACTCTGCCCCATCAGCCACTGCTCAGTTTCCTTACCCGGAACAAGAAGAGGTTAATGTTTGCCCTCAGGGAAAGGCTACGTGCAGTTCTGTCAATACATCTGGAATGCTACTCATGAAACCCTATCCTCCTCTCTTCTACTCATGGCTGTGTGTTGTTCGGAAAGTATGCAAGAACTGAGAGGTATGTGACATGTGCGTGTGCTTGTGCCCTTGGTGCTGAGCCCAAGGTCAGTACTGTCTGCCTTAGCGTGGGGCCATGCAAATGTTGTGGATCATAGAGTCAGAGTCAGATGTGGTACGGACAGAGGAGCCAGTAGGTGTGTGTGTGTGTGTGTGTGTGTGTGTGTGTGTGTGTGTGTGTGTGTATGTGTGTGTGTGTACACGTGTGGGTATGTGTGTGTATGTGTGTGTATGTGTGTATGTGTGTGTGTATGTGTGTGTGTGTACATGTGTGTGTGTATGTGTGTGTGTATGTGTGTGTGTATGTGTGTGTGTATATGTGTGTGTGTGTGTACACGTGTGTGGGGGTTGCGGGAGGATCTGAGACAGCACAACTATCCCTGTTTGTGAGTTTCGTGGCAGAGGCTCTAGTGACTTAAAAGGCCCAGGGCTTTCACTTTTCCGTATTAGGCTCAGAATAGTTGCCTTAAAACAAAACAAAACAAAACAAAACAAAACAAAACCGAACAAAACAGGTGGTAGTGGCACATGCCTTTAATCCCAGTACTCGGGTGAAGACAGGAGGATCTCTGAGTTCAAGGCCAGCCTGGTCTACAGAGTGAGTTCCAGGAGAGCCAGGACTACACAGAGAAACCCCATCTCAACAAAACACAAAACAAAACAAAAGGAAAATGAACCTTTTTAAAAAAATTTAAATACATTTCAGTGTGAATTGTTTTTTGTAAACATGGATAAAATAAAACTTTTATGGCCCTTTTGAATATTAAAATAAACAAACATTTAAATAGAAAATATACATAGACCCATAACTGACTGCAGATAACGGTGTACTGAGGAGTCCGTGGTGTCAGCCCCGTCATCCCTTACCTCTTTCCCTTTCCAGTGTCAACCTCCCACTTCCCGCTCTGTGGTGGTCAAATGTTTTGTATCCTCAGGCAAGCCTTACAGGGATGCGCGTATGCTGTGGTGTCCCCTCATGATGTGTAGAGTGTTCAAGGCATTGCTAAGCACAGTGTTGTGGATACAGATGACATGTTCCTAAGTGTGTGAACACACAGGCATGCGTGTGTACAGACATGTGTGTGTGCTCACCCACACTCCAACATACCACGGAATACTGGTTACCAGTGTCATGGAGGTGCATCCATCCCTTCACAGTCAGGTTTCAGTCAGATCACATTCTCTATCCATTCTCTATCCCTGCTCCTGTTTCTCGTCTCTGGGAAAAGGTTTGAGGCACCTGAGAGGGAGCCAAGATCAATGCTGACAATCCAGGCCTTTGAGCTATGATGCTATTTTCTGCCAGCATGTCCAAGACACAAAAGGTCCTTTAAAGTCCTGTGCCTCTATTTCCCTATGGAGTGAGGTGTAAAGTGTGCTTTTCTTTTTACTGGGGCAGCCACTTCCTTGGTCTCTGGAACCACTGGGTTGGAACTCCAAGCTATAAGGGTCATCCTGTAGGGGCCTGAGGGTGAGGAAGTGGCTTACCCATCATGGTCCTTGTGTCAAAACTTCTTTGGCTCCCAAATACCATTGGTGTTTGTTTATTCATTCCCGTGAGGATTGCCACATTTCTGTATGAATGAGTGGCTAGATACAGGGGAGGATGTCGGACACTCTGCTGAGCAGGGTGACACGACACTGTCCATACAGCATGACACTTAGTCATGCAGTCTCTGGTGCGAACTGCTTGGCTGTGCATCTGCTTGCTGTCAAGCACCCTGTGATGTTGGACAAGGCCTTTAACATCTCTGGGCCCCATTTTTGTTATGTGCACAGGGAAGTCAATAATGCCATTTCCCATACACACCTGTGACCATTACAGACAAACCCTGCAACCTGCCATGCTCAGCCCCAGGCTTGCTATCTGCCAGGTAGCATGGAGAGAGAGCTAGCAGGATTCGTACAACCTAGAGTTGGCTGATCTAAACAAATGACCAAGGCCTGATTCCTGAGTTCTCTCCACCCATTAGAACAGCAAAGCATCATTTCTCACAATCACAACAGGCAATATGAATTAGACTAAAAACATGAAATTCATTTTCGTGAATGAAGTAGTTCCAGTCATTTGGTCAAAACATGTCCAAGATGGAAATAAAATGGCCATTTAAAAGGGAGAGTACATTATTGGTTAAAAGTTGTATATTAGCTCCAATTTCATCTAGGACAGTGATGCATTAGCCAGGAGCTGGCAACCCTCTTGTCAGCAGGAACAGCAGTGAGGTCAGGGCATCTTCCCATGCTGCCTTGCAGGAAGTTGCAGGTGCTTTGCACAGCACCATTGTTGATGCTTCGCTCTGTACCTCTGACACAGGCTTGGAAGCTGCCCTTTCAAATTCCCATTCTGCTCAGTGTTACCCTGGAAGGTAAGACAACCCTTGCTCAGAGTGGTTTCCTTGTCAATTCCCTAACAAGGGAAGGTGAAGAGAAACAGTCTAAGACAGGGGAACAGAGAGCCCTGAGTTCCACCCGGCGAGCGGCTGGCAAGGGTGAGGGCCACGCAGTTGGATGGTGCACTTCTAGAATAAAGCATTTGCAGGCAGCAATTGTTGTTCTTTTATAATGAAATGTGATTTCACAGTAGACCTACAGTCCTGGAATAGTTCAACACCAAAACTGTCCATGGAGCTGAAAATTGATTAGTGGATAGCCAGTTATAACTGCATTTAAAGGGAAGTTTTCTAACTATAAAAGATTAAACATCTAGTAATCAAATGCATATTTTTTCTAGTTTCAAAAGAAATGATCTTGAGGAGATTAGCTCCAAATTTTTATTCCTTGTCTGCCTACTTTTTTTATTGTTTATAAGGCAGGGTGTCCTGTAGCCCAGGCTGGCCTTAAAGCTCTGTTGTAGCTGATGATGGCCCTGACCTCCTTGTCCTCCTGCCTTTAATTCTGCAGTGCCCAGATAACAAGCAAGTACTGTCATAGCCACCCGTGCCTGTCCTTTGAATGTCCTATCATTCAGGGCCCATGATATGGACAGGTATCAGATATATCTCTAGGCTGCATGTCCTGGTTTGACTAAAGATGACTGCACCGCCCTCCACTTGACAATATCACTGTTGTCTCAGATGAGATTCTGTGTCAGTAGGAACAACTGAGGCACATCCTAGTCATTACTGAGTGCCAGGCATGTTGTGTGGTGTTTCTTTATGTGTTGATTTAGATTGTGTTACCTAGTGTCACCCCAAACCCTGTTGAAGGATGTTTAATCCTTCCTCCCACCTTACACTCCTGACACTTGGGGCAGTGTCTCACCGTGTTGTTCAATATGGTGATGCTCCAGGCACAGTTTCGGGGAACCCCCAAGCAGATGAGAGCTGGGGAGAAGGGGGAAGGAAGGGAAGTGAGAAGGGTGGCCCGGGGATTAGATCCTGGAGGGCCAAGGAAAGGCAAGCTGTTAGTGATAAGAGAGCATGCTCTCAGGAATGTGTGTAGGATCCATAGCTACTGTTCTTAGAGCAGGGCGTCTATCCCTCCAAAGCTCTGCCTGCCCTCCAAATTTGAGCTACGAAGTGATACTCCCCTTCAAACCCTGCATCACCTGTGTGAGAAAAATAGAACCATTGCTGAGATAGCATCCTGGAAGTGTAGCCCTGGTGCCACAGCCACAACAGGATAGCTTCTTTCTTGGTGTTTAATACCATTGGGTACAGTCACTTCAAGATTAAATTGGGATTTGAGAAATTATAAAGGAAATAATTACCCAACACAATTAGTAGTTCATTATAATCTAAGACGAAACAAAACTTTGCACATCTCTTCATGGTTAAGCTGACCAATGAATCCCAAATGCTCTTTCTGTGAGCAATAAAGGGAAATCCTTCCACTGTTCCCACATTTTAATCACAATAAGGGTCAAAGGTCAACAGACATGGACCCCCGCCCCCTTTCTGGAGCCAATCCCAAGCCAAGGCTTAAGTTGAAGAGAATGGGGTTAGGAGGTAAGATGGCAGGAACCGGTCCTGAAAGCCCACGGATGCTGAATTAGAGGGGAAACTTCTGCAGATCTGCAAATGCCTGAAGCCCGCACAGCACATCAGCAACAGAAACTACAGTGTGTAGAAGGCAGGGGGAGGAGGAGGAGATGAGAGGGAGGGAGAAGCAGAGGAGTGAAAAGGGAACAAAGGCAGTGAATCTCAGCCTAATTCTTATTGGCTGAGGGGCCAGCACTCTATACTTGGACTTTTAGATGCACGAAGCAGCCACAGTAATAGCTGTCCATGAAGTCTTAGACACCCTACCATGACTGCCAAACACTGTAACCTGGGCCTAATACCCAGCTCACCCCAGCAATGGGTGTTCTGCTTCGGTGGGGTAGCAGGCTGAGTCGGGCAGACGCTGAGCCTCCACCATGGAGGTGTTTGTGTTGCCTGCTTTAGGGAAGACAGATAACAGAAACAAAGGGATTCAGGAAGAAAGATACAAAGGAGAAAGAAAAGAAGGAGAAAGCGAAGGTGGAGGAACTGAAAAGAACAAGAAAGCCGGAAGAGAGGGGTCAAGGGGCAGCTGTAGCACAGGGATATTAGGGGTGAGGAGATGGCTTTGGGTCCCTTCTCCCCAAAGCATGGCTGCCTATGCAGGCCAAGGGAACCTGTGGTCAGACCTGGGTGTTGCATCACAGATGACGTCATACATTGTCATGTTACCAGTCTTATATCTAATGGGGCCTAGAGTCTCTCTTTTCTACCAGAAACTTTAAAATATACACTATAGTTAAAGTACCGTTTTGCTTGAAGTGATTTTAGGAATACTTTTGAAACACAGTGTGCAGGTATACATTTTAACTTGGAATATGAAACCTTCAAAGGCTATCTTTGAGGACAAGTGACTGAATTTGAACAGATTGGGAGCCCCTGGCCCACACTGCACATTTTGATTTCTAGGAGGCCTTTCATGAGGCTGCTCGAGTCTCTGGTTCCTCGTTAGATTCTCGGAATCACTGTCCTCCCAGCCCTCCTGGTCTCACAGGAGCTAGGGAGAGTTGTTCTGACAGTGGCGCTCCACATGGGACAGGGGGTCGTAGCAGTCTGACCTGAGCCACAATAGAGGGGCCACCAAGACCCCTAACTCTTTACACGTGGCTCTGGAAAGTTAAACCAGAACATCAGAACACATTTGAGGGAAAACCAAAGGTTTATTTATTTATTTATTTTTTTAATTTTCCTTTGGGCATCTGAAAGACTGGAACCATTTCCATCCCCAATCAAAGAGAAGCTTCAGGGGAATGATTAGTGCACAAATTGCATATTGTATAATTTGCATCCATAAGAGTCACATTAAAACTTTGTAGACTTCATCAGCAACTTAAAAATGTGGGTGCTTTAAGATTGCCCTGAAGTTATATGCCAATGTGTTAGGGATTTATTTTATTTCTTTGCTATAAATATTCATTTGAATTAAAGGCTTGAAATGTTTGTATCAGGCGACATATTGTCATTTTTAAACCAGGAAATTGTTGTATTTGTTATGTTTCTCTAGAGACTTTTATTTCCCACAGACTTTGGGATCAACCTCATGAAATAACGGATGGGAAGAAGTCTCGGGCACTTGGGAAAATGGAGATCTTGGTAGTGAATGGGAGTATGGTTGATCTTCTCTATGCTGGAGACCTGGTCTAGTGATGGCCTTGTGCAGCCAAGTCACAGGTACTAAACCTGACAGGTGCCTCACCACTGCAGCCTGTGAGGCAGGGGGCACAGCCGCCCTCCCTCAGAAATACAGACATACCAAATATAACACACGTTCATGGAGCCAAAACACAGCTCCGCTTGAGCGACATGTTAAAGAAACTTAGCCACGTGCCTTATCATAAAATTCTTGTATTTAAAATGGAGTAAGCGCTTTAATTCACGCTCGTCTTGAGACATATACTCTCAAGTTTAAATGCTTAAAAACAAGGCAATAGGCATTTTTATTGTTGATAACAAACTAGAGATTTGTCTAGTGGGAAAAAAAATTCATGAAATGTTTGACAAAAGGGCTGTGATAAGAAATAAAGAACACAGCATTCACTGTCTGGGGATGCGGTGGGGGAGACGCAGCCCTGAGCCTACAGAGCTAGCTGTGCGCACTGTGGTTAGGGTTATGAACAATGGGTACTGTGTCGGCGTGGGGGCCGTGAACAATAGTTCTTTTTCTGGAAGTAACTGTAGGAAGAACACGCAAATCAGTCAACAAGGGAGCTGAAATGATCCTGATCTCTTTAAAGATGGTGTTCAGCGGCGCCTCTGCAAGGCCGCCCGCGTCCCTCCCACTGCGCTCCTTGTTTTCCTTCATTCACTATAGAGTTTTTCCCAACTTGCACCTGGTTTGACCAGTAGTCAGCTGGCCTCTGAGGATTCTCCCTATTTTGCACCCTCCCACCCCACCCCAGATCCGAGAGACCCAGGACAGCTGCACAACTGTGCTTTCTTTGGTTATAAAAGCAAGCTTGTGACATCCTTCTCCAGAATCTGTTGAAAACAGAATTCATTAGAGTCAACTCAGCAACTCCTTGGGGCTTGTCCACTGAAGGCAGTGATGGCTGGGAAGGGGGATAGAGTGAGGGACCGGAGTAAGCTAGTGTTCAGGAAGCTTATAGTCTAGCGTGGGTTGTGCAACCTGTGTGACGAGCAAGATATGCCCTAAGACAGGCTATCCCCAAGTTAGAAAGAGATGGTGTGAGTGTTTTAGAAAATTCATGGCCCTAATGCAGAGGGGTTTTGTGGCTGATGGTGAGAGGGGAGGAGAAGGTAGAGTTTCAGGTGACAGGCAGAGTAAGAACAAAGACACCTGCAGCTTCATGGAGTAACCATAAAGAACTAGATGGAATGATGTCCGTGTAAGAGGAGGGGGAGGGAAGGGAGGGGGAGGCTAGAATGGAGAGTCTTAGGGCTGAAAATGGGCCTCTGAAACCTGACAGTTAGGAGGAACCTTCCAGAGAGAGGTCCTCCAAGGCCACAGAGAAGCCTTGACTTTCCTGGATGACAACACAGACACTGTCTACAGAAGGGCTCACCTGAAGGGATGGGGCAGGAGTTCAAGAAGGGGGGCTGGAAGAGGCTGTGCATGGATCTTACCAGGTGCAAAGGAGGCATCATGGATAGATGTGGCTGTCAGAGGAAGTGAGGCTCAGATGGCACCAAGACTTGAACCCCTAGGAGAGACTCTTACAGGATTTGATCTAGGGGTTGAGAAAGCCTTAGACTAGAAGGTAGGAAGGGGTGCTGCTGATTTATTTTCTCCCTCCTGATCATGAAATAGTCTAGAATAGCTGAGGAACTGGTACTTGTCTGTTCTACCAATATCTTCTATTAAGGGTTAATTAACAAGTCTTTCTAAAAGTTCATCTCTGCAGCATTTCCCCAAGTCACTGGAATATCAGTATGCTAAAGAAAGACAACAACAACAACAACAAAACAACAACAAAACAACAACAAAACAACAACAATCTAATATAAATAGCACTGTAAGCTCCAACCTGCAAGAAATGCCAAGAAGGAGTTTCCTGGTTGGGCTGTTTCTGAGAGATGGCTGGGTGACAAGCAGTTTGTGTGTGAATGTGCTCCAGAGAAGCATGGTGGGGTTGCTGACGTGAACATGAGTGGCAATGGTTACAGAGACAGTCTTCGAAAGGAGACTGAGTGACCCTCAGCTCTGTCTCTTAGGGTACCGAGGGACCATGTGACTGCAAATGCAGTATTGCTTTGCCCCCTTCCAGCTCTGGCACAAAGAACAAAATTTCCTGAGGTTCCATTGCTCTCGCTGGCTTCTCTTCCCATGAATCTTTCTGAGCAATGAAGAGCATTCCGAAGAAAAGGGAAGAAGAGATCAGTCTTGGCTGCTCTAGGGGCAAACACATGTTGTGAGGAGCACTGTAAGTTTTAGGGGCTGTCTGGAAGGGTCTTCAGATGAGCTCCACATGGACCTTAGCTAGTGACCCCAATGCATTGGGCTCAGTTTCCTCCTGTAGGGTCTGCCTGTCTCTCATGTCTAACTCGAATCTCTTTGCTGCCAGCCAGCTCACTCCCTGCCTATCATCTTCTTCCCGGAGACCAGATGCTCAAGCCTTTGGGCTCAAGGATAGGAGTCTCTGGAGCTCCTGTCTAGGGCTGTGCTTACAGAGAACAGATGTGAACGGAGGTGTTTGGGGACTTCTTGTTTAGTTTAAGAATGCTCATGCTTGTGTTTGAATTTCTGTTCACGTTATTTCTATGTAGGTTTCATGGCTCCTGATCCAAGTCATCACATAAGGCTTGTAGCTAAGAGCTTTCTCTTAGGAGCCCAGTGAACACCACTCACCAATTACCAGGATGGGAACAGCAACACCACAGGGTCTAGCTCCACTTGTATTGTTAAGACCTTGCTTAGAAGATGACCCAGTTCTCCTGGTTTGTCTCCTTGGAAGAGAATCCCTTACTTTGGGGTTCTCTTACTATTTCTCAAAGATTTATACTTTTTGTGATGTTACCAGATCTAACCTACAAAAAAGGTAAGTGACAGGCCACCTGGGAGCCTGACCCATGCAAGCATGAACCAAGAAGGAGCAAGCAGCATGTCCCGGAGTGACCAGGCCTCAGCATTTACATAAACAGGGACAGTGAATGCTGGCCTTGTCAGTCACGGGCACTGGGCTCATGGCACCAGGAACAGCTGACTGACTGTTGATGCTGAAGGCTTGGCGGCTGCACGTAAACACACTTTCACAGAACTTTCTTGTACATCTCCCTAACCCCCCTCCATCACAAAAGGAGGCAGCTGACTGGAGGGGTCCTAATAGGAAGTGAAGTGGAACACGGTGTCATTTTGTGTAAAAGGGAATATGGGAGGGACTATTGGTCCGTGCACTGGAAGCTCAGTAAGGTACAAAAGATGAGCAGTGGCATCGGCCTCTTTCTGCAGGCATCAGAGCAGCACCCACTTCATTCTGTTCTTCATGCTGCTGGAACAGCCCCCAGTCATTGGCACTAGATAACTGTGTTTTCCACTGTCCCCTAAGTGACTCTAGGAGGACTGGTGAGAAACCGGCTAAACGTCCACCAGCAGACCTATGCTACCCGAGCCCGCGTTACTCAGCGCAGCTATTGTCCTTTGTACACAACTTCTTATCAGCTCATCAGAGGCCTGGTTTCTCTGCAGCAAAACTAGGTTAGACATGGGGTGTGTCCCCCTTGGGGTGACAGTTCCTTTGACTGTACAAAGGATCTTTGTACACACATTAGAAACCTCCACTCTAATTTTCTGTGGCAAAATGTCTCCTGAAGCCACCATTCCATTAATTCCTTAAACGAGCTTTGGCTTTGTTTCCCCAGGCATCCTATTATGTTTCATTGGGCCAACAGGGTATCTAAGTTTCTATGTTGAAATGTCGAAGCTAGGCATGCTCACACATGCCTTTAAGCTCAGGGCTTGGGAGATAGAGCCAGGCAGAGTCCTATGAGTTTTAGGTCAGCCTGGTCTACATAGTGAGTCCAGGCCAGCAGGAACTACCTGTGAGATTGTCTCAAATTCAGAAAGCAGAGCTAGAGAGATGGGTCAATGATTAAGAGCACATCATCCTTTTGCAAAGGATCTGGGTTCGATTCCCAGCACCTACCTGCTAACTCCCAACTCTTTGTAACTCTGCTTCTAGGGGTTCTGATGCCTTCTCTGGCCTGTGTGCATGCATGCAAGCAAGCAAACATTCATACAGATATAATATAAATAATATTTAAAAAAACTTGAAAGAAGAAAAGATAGGTTAACATGTCAGTGATGTTTTTTCATTTTTAGCTGTCATTCCTTAATGGCCCCAAGTCAATGTCTGCACAGTAACAGCACCATGAGAGCTCTTAAAGGCACAGTTGCATCAAAGCACAGGAGTCTCCACAAGTGAGCGGTACCTGGGTGGACCTTGATGGCTGTGTCTCAAGTCTAAGATACAAGAACAACACAAGCCCAAAGCCAGCTTCAGGGAATGATGATGCAGATACCGAGGGAAATTTGGCGCAGGTCATGGACTGACAATGGCACCAGACAAAGTATGAGAACGACAACTTATGTGAACGGGCCAGGTGCTTCCTTGAAACAGAGGCTCAGAACGCTCCCATTTCGTAGCTTTGTGGAGCATCTCACACACAGGCTAACCCTCCCCTTGCTGTGACTGTAGCTCTGCAAGGGCCTGAAGATTAGGGTTTGACTCTGGAGACGAGAGAGTAGTTTTCGAAAGACACCAAAGACACCTCCTTGAGTCCCACCCGCTCTGTAGCTCTAGTGCTTATGTACACATTCCTTGAGTTAGAGTTAGTACTGAGTCACTTTGATGAGGGTCAGCATTGGGTTGTGAACGACCATCAAAGCAGTTTATGTAGCATCGAATAATGTCAATAAAGCCTACACATTTGGTAAGTTCCCACTATACCCACGCCACAGAAAACTACTTGGGAGAGCATTTTCTATGCCTGTGAGTGTTCACTGGTAAACATGCAAATGACCCTCTGCTCACATGGAGGGCATGGAGGGTAAAGGCTGATTAAACACACCCTGTTTGACCAATCAGGAGGTGGAAGAGACTAGGGAGAACTCAGGACTGATTCACAAAGATTTCTGTAGTTGAATTTTATCAAACTAGACTGCTATCAAATTTTACCTGTGAGTTAGCGCTGGGGGTGAGGCATTATCACATATAGTAGGGTAGAAAAATGTGCCTGCCTGAAGCCAGCTCCAGTGGACCACAAGATGTGGAATCAAGTCCTAAATTCTTAGTAAAAATGTAAACCAACAGTGGTTGGATTAAAGCACAGATATACAACGTGGTCCTCTACAGATTAGCTTCATGCTGAAGAGAGAGGTAGAGTTAGATTATAAGGTGTCTGTGTGTGTGTGTGTGTGTGTGTGTGTGTGTGTGTGTCTGTGTATGTGTGTGTGTTATGGTATGTGTGTGTGGTGTGGTGTGTGTATGGGGTGTATATGTGTGTGTCTCTGTGTGATATAGGGTGTGTGTCTGTGTGTGTTATGGTATGTGTGTATGTGGTAAGGGGTGTATATGTGTGTGTCTCTGTGTGGTATGGTGTTTGTGGTGAGCTCTGTGTGGTATGATGTGTGTGTGTCTATTGTGGTGAATGTGTGTGTGCGTGAGTATGATGTGTGTGTATGTGGTGTGGCTCTTTTTGTGAGGTGTATGTATGTATGCATGCGTGCGTGTGAGACAATCGGGCTTGAGGAACAGTGTGGACAGAAGCTCTCCGCTGCTGGGAACAGGAGGGTGATTTGCTAAGCTTAGAAAAGTGGGGTAGGGTCATAAGTTGAGAGAAGATGTCTACCTATACACAGCCAAACTGCACATGAGTTGACTGAAGTCCCCTGCCTGGCTGGGAACATGGACTCAGAACCAGGAAATGAAACTGAGACTCACAGAAACAAAGAATACTGAGTTTTACCCTGCGACTTGGTGGCTATGAACCTCATTCTCACCACCACTACCTCCGAGCTGAGAAGGGCATTGGGATTGAGGGTCAGTCTCTGATCCTGTGTTAATGAGGAGTCAGAACAAGGCCACTTGCTTAGAGGATGGACTCAGTATGTCCTGCTCCTTAAGAAACTCTTGAACTAGCTCACACCTTCCGTTCCTAGTACTGGCCAGCATTTCCATGGTGACTCTGACTTTCATGCACACTGACAGACAGCATTTACAATCAGCAGCAAGCCCCAGTATCCTAGGTCCTGTGACTTTTCCAGTGTCTCCTGGAACTGAGTGGATGTGAGCCCAGTGTTTGCATTTACCCTGGAGATGGGCCCATGTCCCAGGAACTGCGTTCACTTGTGCAGAAGGCCTCCTGATCTCTTCTGAGCCCCTTTTTACTACACTTGGGGTTCACACTGGCCACTTGTTCCCATTAATTTACTTCAGCAAAGTTCTGTGGTGACAACAGACAAGAGTTCCGCTCCCCTCTTACTCTTGTCTTCCTTGTGTGAGACACCCTGCTATTTCATGTGGCAAAGATCCCTCCCACACCCCCTTCATAGGGGACAGTTCCATTCTCCACAGAATTGGTTCATTGGGCATGCCCAATGAACCTCCTACTGAAGCTTCTGGGGGCTACATGGCCTCCCCGGGCTTGTTGGTACCAAGTCATAGAACAGAACAACTCTCCCCAACACAACCCAGTTCCTATTGTTTGTCCTGTTTTCATTTTTACAACAGGCAGACCGCTCTGAGCTTGCCTGAGGGCCTTCAGCATGGCCTTTTGCCAGCATGTCCAGTTCCTGCTTTCCTTGTGGATCTCTGGATTTTTACATATTTCCTTTCTCAAGATGCCTAAAGCCAGGCAAAGAGGTCTTCCTGATTCTTGACCTGTCTCCTGCTGTGTGAAGGCAGTGAGCAGTGGGAATCTATGGAGGAAGTCTTGGGCTGATGGACAGTCTTAGGACCTCTCAGTTATGACTTCTCTAGGAAAGTTCAGGCATCCGTAGCAACAAGTTACCTAGGATAGTTGCATAGAACCTTGTATGACCTGTGCGAATAATGTATATATGCTCGTGTGCAAACACATGCACAGACATGCAAACACACACACACACACACACACACAGAGAGAGAGAGAGAGAGAGAGAGAGAGAGAGAGAGCGAGCATGCACTCTTCCTTTTCCTTTTTAGGGGTTGAGGAAACTCTTCCCAGTTCCTAACCTAAGGTAATATATAAGCACACTGTATAGTTGTTTAGGCTTGCTCTAACAACATTCCTTAGAGTTCCAGACTCAAAGTCTCACCACTAGTTTGTCATGGTCACATGACCTAGGTGAGTGACAGTTTTATTGGGCTATATCACTGAGGCCTGTGTAGAGAGTTGCTGTAACCTGAGGCACTCAGCAAACAGTTTTCACACGGAACATACTTGATGCTTAAATAGACGTATATTAAATAAGAAGTGTTTCTTTAAGGCTTCCAGTTACTCTGTGTTCCGTTACCACTGAGGCCCGTGCATTAGCAGCACAGTAAATTTCTTAAGGAGCCAAGTGCAAGGAGCTAAATTTGCACATTGATTTTTGTCTTCTGTGTGCAGTTGAAGGCTAATTTAAAACGATGGTGGGGGATATTCCATTTTCAACTGGCTAAAGGAACAGAACAAGACCCTGTTATAGGAAACTCTTTCACAGAGAAATTTTGGCAAAGCTAAACCCAACTCCTTTCACCGTCTCCCAGGACAGCCTGGACACTGTTCTAGTGAACAGCACCCCCACCCAAGTGTCAGGCTCCCCACAGCACAGCCTGGGGAGTTTTCTGTACTTTATTTTCAGCCATGTTAGCACTTCCCTGTTTTCAATTAAGGATGCAAAAAGGAAATATTTTATAATAGAATCAATAAGGGACATACAATTTCATTATGGTTATAGTTTTAAAATCATAAACCTCCATTTTCTTAATTTCAGAGACATAGTTAATCATTCTGGGCACAGGACATTACTTCATTTAATTATTGTGATAACAGAAGCTTAGTAAGACCATCTGATCCATTTAATAGGCATAATGAAAAGAAGGATCCCTGTAACGGTCCTCCTATTTGGCAACCTATCAAGACTGGAGAACTTTAAAGTTTTCTTTTTCTGGCTTTCCCTGCTCTCTCTCTCTCTCAGTCTCTCCCAACTCTTTTACAATCCTCACTATGAATTGGTGAATTTTAGGACCAGGTTGGTCCTTAAAGCTGCCCCTACCGATGAGGAGAAGGAGGACCTGACAGGAGGTTTAGCCTCCAGACCAGGCCTTGAAAGTCAAGACCACCACTTGCCCTCTGTGTTAAGCACCTCCCTGAGGCTTGGATTTGGCTAAGTCACCTCCGAGGGGCTGACCGCTGTTTCCCATTGGTTCCTTTTCAGGGCCAAGCCTTCTGGATGACAGCTTTGATGTTCTCAGCCCACCTGCAAGGCAAATCTAGAGTGCTATGGCTGGCTTCCAGGGCCCCTCCCCTCCATGCCAAACACTCTCCCTGGGCTGCTCAGCTAGACTTGTCTGGATGATGGAGCAGTCGGGACCAGCATGTCCCCTGAACCAGGGACGTCTGCCTTTATGGCCTTCTCAGCTGTTGGCCCGGCCATTCCTCGCTCATTTAGCTAACAGTTCCGGAATGCCACAGGAGCTAGCCTCCTGTGACTTGCTGCATCGGCCCAGCTGCTCTGATTCTAGGCCTTCACATTTCTTCCATGAAGCTTTGTTAACCGCCGAGCACAGGCAGAATCTCCCCAGCCCTGCTCTCACAGTGCTTGCCTCTACTCCTCTAGCACACAGCAAAATATTCTGAACTAACGGTGAGAACCCTAAGAGCGGACTGCGCCCTGCCAGTCAAGGCCTCCGTGGCCGTGGGCGAGCTGGTGAGGATCTGCTGCTTTCAGCTTGTCTAGAAGGCAAACCGTTCAGAGTAAGGTTATTTGTGAAACCTAAATGACGTAGTGAATCCAGAGTGCAACGTATTTCATATTTAACTCAGTCTACATAGGAGTCTTACATAGCCTATCTAAATTGAATTTGATCAAATAAATCGAATGGAATACTTCGAAATTCTTCCTTTCAGTGACATTTGTTTGCTATAAGGGAGGCCTGAGCAGAGTCTATTCTTGGGTGTGTCCTGACTTCCAGGAAGCGGCTATGGAACTGTCACCTTGGAATAAGGCAGTGGCCCTCAACACCAGCTTTGTTTGGACTGACTCTGCAGACATAACATTGCAAAGACAGCTATTTGATTGCATTTTCATAGAGAGATAAATACAGTAAGATACGGACTTAGCAAAACTTCTGAGTGTTAGAGACATTCTCAGCAACCTTCTGCCACTCTCTGCTTTCACGGGAAGGAAATGTTAGACATGGGTGAGAGTTGTTACTAATCCACTGGTGGAAATAGCAGGTATCCCCCAAGCTCACGGTGGACCCCACAAAACTTCTGCTGGCTTCCCACTTTCAGTACAGGAAACACCCATCAAGCAGGGTAAGGCTCTAAAAACATTCGTAGGTCGCCTATTTGAGCTGAATACTGGTCATTCACTGGACATCGACCCTGAACCTTTAAAGCTCCCTTCCAGCAGCAAAGCTGAAGAAACCGTTTGAAACTTTGGACTGTCCTCGGCTGGGGGGTCTGGGCTGCAGGCTGGACACGGCAGAGGCCATAGTCTGTGCGGCTCTGCAGTCAGCAACCGAACTATGTGGATGCTCTAGCCTTGAGGACCCTCCCTTCTATGCCGGCAAGGGAGGCTCAAGGTATTATGGGATGCCAGGGCTTTGTCTTAGTGAGTAAGGACCACATTCATTTTAACCAGTGGGGAGAAAACAAAATCAAAATTGAAATTTAGGCTAACGTATGGATAATGAAACATATCTGTCTAACTGATAAAAAAAATGTTCATAAAATGTTGTGGCTGGGTTACCCACCCCCCCACCTCCGGCCACTCCCAGCCTATCACCAGCAAATCATCTCTAATTCCTTGTCTCTAACACATGAGGGTACATTTCCAGGGACACATCCTGGGGGTGGAGTGTTCTCGGAGGGGGAGGAGGACAGCTGGCTGGAGACTGGGAACAAGGTCGCAGTGTTCATCTCTGGGGACCATAGAAGAATGGAGAATTGGAGAATTGGCCCTTTCTTCTCCAGTCTCTGCTCTTCCCTTTGCTGCCCTGAGCCTTTGCTGTCCCCAAGTGGCCAGCTGGGTCATGTAGGTGACCCTGAGATGCTAAAGGGTGGGTACAAGTTTCCTACAGGGCTTCCTGTGGAGACTTGCAAGCCAGGATTCTTTAACCCCTCATTTATGGGACAGTCTGTGCATGGCGGCAGAGAGGTCAGTAAGCAGCTTTCAGCCGGCAGGACACGGAGGGTCAAAGGCTCCGGTTCCAGCAGCAGCAGCAGCACAGGTGGGGACAAGGTTGAGATCAGTGTCTGCCTCCCGTGGGCCACACAGTTGTCACCACGGTGACCCAAGGGTTTTTTTTTAGGCTGCTTTGACTTCACAGAGAGGCTGTCGATCTTGGTTGCAAAGATTCCCCTCCTACCTAGCTAGGCTCACCGGAGTGTTTGTCCCGGGTGCATAAGAGCTCAGAGCCCCAGCCTTTAAAGAGCTCAGATGAAAATTAAATGGCAGGAGATAGAAATATACACAGCATTTTGTATATACACACTCCATGAGAGGTAGACATTTATAATAACTTGTGTCATCTTTGTTAATAATTTGTGAATTTGCTTAGGAAAACCTTTTTTTTCTTTTTGGTGTCTATTTCCAACCTAAAGAGACGGCACTTTGCTCCCTGTACACTGGAGAATCTCACAAGCTGCTGCTGGCAAAGGGAAAGGAATGGAATTCCTTTTTGGCAGCTAGAGAGATAGAAAGCCCACTTAGAAACGCAATGGGACTCGGTAGCAGCATTTGCCGCTGAGTCTCCCTAGAATATTATGATGACCCACGTGACAAATGGTGCTTACCCATTTTCATCATGGAGAATAGAAGCCACCAGAGCTAGACGTAGAGAAAAGTTCCGTGAAGCCACCGTGATAGGTTGACAAATGCACCTGTCAATAACCTTAAGCGTAGGTCCTCCCAAATGGAAAGTATTTATCTACATTGTTCAGAAATTATCAATCAAGTGATTGATTGCTTCCCCCGGAGAAGCAAGAGCACACAGGAAATGGGCCATGAGAATTTAACCTTGAGCAGAAGCTTAAATCTCTTAGAACTGGAGGTCAGATGGAAGATCAGAGGGAGAGAGAGGGGAAAGAACGGAGCGCAGTGTGGCTTAGAGGGGGTAAAAGATCAGATCCAGTAACAGGATGGCTGGAAGGCTTTCAAAGCTGACGCAGGGATGGGTGACTTCCCGAGGTTGGGGCAGCTTCCGGTAAAATGGAATGAGCAATGTTATCCTGCCAGGTGAATTCAGGAGCAGATGAAGGGAAAGAAGTGCTGTTGCCCAGCCTGGGTTGGAGGGTCTGCCTGTATGGCCTAGGGTGAGAAGCCTCATTTGTCTGGCATTCGGGTACACCGCCTGCAAGTGTGGGATAACCTTACAGAGTAGATACCACTGTGATGGCCTCAGGAACTACAGATGAATCCTGCCTTCAAGGGACAAGGGGGATCTCACCCTCCATAGTTAGGATGGTAGCCAGGCATACATAGGGTAGGCAAGATCTGTGGCAGAGACCTGCTACTTCTTAAATGAAGGTTGGATGATGAGTTTGAGCCCTGTTGCTCCTGCAGTTCCTAGGCAATGGTCTAGCCGGTCACAAAAGCCAGAAGAGGAAAGGAGTGTTTCTGTTCGGGTCTGTCTCTTGGTACTTTTATGCAGTGATATTCCTAAGGAACTTCCTCTTAGCCCCTCCCTCCTGTCTCCCCTCCTCCCTTCTTTCTCATATTCATTCTCTCTCTCTCTCTCTCTCTCTCTCTCTCTCTCTCTCTCTCTCTCTCTCTCTCTCTGCTATCTTCCTTTTCATATCCAGCACAGTGGCTTGTAATCTGGTGACCATTCAACAGATATCCTCTAAATCAGTGGTTCTCAACCTTCCTAACACTGTGACCCTTTAATACAGTTCGTCATGATGTAGTGACCCCCCCAACTATAATTTTTTTGTTCCTATTTCATAACTGTAATTTTGCTAGTGTTATAAATTGTAGTGTAAACATCTGTTCTCCGATGGTCTTGGGTGACCCCTGTGAAACCACAGGTTGAGAACTGTTGCTGTAAATTAGAAATTACAAGTATCAACGAAGCAAAACAAACAACAACAGAAAACGAGGCAGTGCCCTGACAGGAAGTTTTGGGCTGTGTGAATGAGCTTGTCTTTTTGCCTCCTTATTAGACCTGTGCTCTCCTTTCACTGGCAGACTGACACTGATTTAGAAATCAGAAGGCTTTATATGTTTGGAATTAAACCAGAGGTCACAACAGCTTTTGCAGAAGCAACTGTAAGCAGGACAGAAGGCCAGCAGCCGGGGTGTGCTGGCTCTGAGGGCCCAGTGTCCAGTACAAGGCAGGACTTACTGACTGCCTGGGGGAGGCGTGAGGCTGTGTGCATGCGCCTGAGGGCAGGGAAAGGGGACAGACGACATTCTGCCACCAGTTTAACTGATCTAATCATGTTTCTGTTCTTTTTTCCAATGAGGTTATTTTGACTTAGAAGCTCTGACCTCTGAATTAGATAACTATTCAGAAATTAGGAAAACAGACCTTTTACCTGGACCAAGAGACAGAGAGCAGACACACACAAATTATTCTAGCAATAGACTTCGCAAATCCAAGGTCCCGTTTATCCTTTTTTCCACTCTGACCCCAAAGCTGCGTGCTGCGCTGGAACTGTCGGTGGAGGAGAGTACATGGGAAGCACTGTCCATTTCCTGATGCTTAGCTGCTCTGTAGTGCAACGTGCCTTTATATGGGAAAGCATCATGGACCGTGTCTCAGGAAACCCTGCTTTACCTTGCACCAGACACACACTATGACACTTTGTGTTTCCTTGGTCTCCAGAAAGTACCCCAATGGTGGTTCATCTAACTTTCCAACTTTATCTGCACTGGCTGAGTCTGGCTGCTGGGAGCCCCTCTGAGCCTCCCACCATGAGGACCGTTCCCTCAGTTCTAATGAATGGTGGCACCAGAATGTCTACTGTCCTTGGATCACCTCCTCAGGAAACTGGGCAGGGAGCAGTGGGGTAACTCCATATAACAAAGATGAGGAAAGGGGTGTGGTGGGTGGGGGTATGGTGGAGGGTTAAACAGAGGCTTTAGTGACTTGGTGTTGAAGAAGATGGCTGCAGTTTGCTACTTCAGGTCTTCGCCAACCAGCTGTACTCGGGACAGTCACTTCTGTGTTTGTGAGATACAGTTCTTCATATACCAAGGGTGGAGAGTGATCTCCCTCCCTCCTGTGTTTGCAGTGGAGATCAGGCTAGGCTGCCATTTTGGCTATTTATGTAATATTTATGCATATTTACTAACCATTGCATGTGTTTAACACACACACACACACACACACACACACACACACACACACACACACACACATAAATATACTCTCCCACCAGCACATGGCTAAGGTTTTATTGGTATGTCCCTAGCACCTTCTTTTGTTTTGTTTTCCTTTTTTTTTTTTTTTTTTACTGGATTTTATCTGGATGGTTTCTGTCCCTGTCTTAACTACTCTGCACTCACTTAAATACTCATAATCTTCCTTCATAAGAACAAACATAATTTCTACCTAACCATATCCACCATTAGTGAGTAAGTAACTTATTTCAGTGTTTTCACTAAAGTTAAAATAAAGGTTAAAATGTCTAAGAACTTGAGTATCCTGTCTTTGTCTAAGTTTTATTCCTAGACTAAAAATGGTCAGGTCACATTTATGGATATGCACAGATTAGGAACGGGGTAAGAGAAATTGGGGTTTTCTAGAGATCACACTGCTCCTGGGCCAGAGGTCTGCCCTGGACTCCGTACCCCTCCTCTCAAGTTCATAGCTTGCCTGACTCCCATGGAAAACCCAGTACGTGTTTCAGACCCAGCCTTAGAGAAGGAAGCAAGAAGCCGAGCTTATTAACAGTGTTGTCTATTTCTCCCCTGGAAAAGTTCACCTCAGTGCCACTTCTAAGATGAAACAGAAATAGCTGTCACATAGAGTTGCACAAGTGTTGAGCATGTGTGGTGTGTGTATGTATGTGTGAGAAAGCGTGTATATGTACACACAGATATATGATTTTAAAAGTCACTCCATGACCTGGTCAAAGAGGCTTTCTGTGGACGTTCCTAAGTAAAATGGAATTTCTTGTAACTCAAGACCACAAATTCCAGTTTATTTTCCTTACATTTTTGGTAGCTTGCCTTTGGAGAATTATATCTGAAGTGAAGGTCAGCTCACTCTGTGGGCACAGAATCTTCTGGGCTAACTGAGGGTAGAGGTTCAGGGTTCACTGCAAATTTACAAAGCTGGCTTTAAATTTGATACTAAAAAGCTAGCTGCCAATTTTTAGTGTGTACCCAACCCCTATGTCTTGTCCTAAAATAACACTGTGACTTAATCAAATGTACAGGCTCAGGGTTTCTAGGGATTCTAGTAAAGGGCATTACTATGTTTAGACGACAGTTGTGCAATTTGCATACTTATTGGGGCCCTGGCTATGGAGAAGATCAAGGGCAGACAGGGCCCTCACAGGGCAGGCACATTAACGGTGTGCCAGGTTGATGGGCTTCTTACTTATTTGATATAAAAATAAATCCTCAGAAGAGTGTGTGATGGAAAATGCCCCTCCCTCCCCCAGGGATTGCCTCCTGCTGACTTCCTTCAATTCTTGGGCAGGGGGATGAGGACTCATCTGGGTTAGCTACACACTAGCTAACAGGCTCCAAAGCTGCAGGCTCACACTTTACTGCTCACAGTCTGCCAGAAAGAAAGCTCTGTTTTTTTCTCTCGTCCTCCCATTACATTCATTGCTTTTGTCACTGTCAAGTGACCTGAAAGGGGCTTCCTCCCTCTTGTGAAGAAGAGAACAGAAGTGCATCCTATTTCAGATTAGTTCTGAACCTTTTCACCTTCGAAGAACCATAAGCATGCTATTACGGACGAGGCATTGAGTGCAGACGGTAGGCAGCATCCTCTGCTGCAGAACCAGGGTGCCGCGAGACCCTGGGAAACTCCACCTCTTCCAACTTAGCTCTACGGCTGAGGCAGAAACAGACATAGAGCAGAGAGGGTCTGCGTTGGAAGGTGATGCAAACTGCTCTCGTGTGCCTGCTCTGAGCTAGCCTCAGCCGATGCTAAGGCAACTGTGTGTCCTCAGTGTTAGGGGTCAGCTTCTCCCCCATCTTTGAGATACTCCACGGCCAGCACCACATTTTAATGCCATGTTTGTCAATCATATGCCATGCCATTTCATCAACTATATTCCTTGATATCAAATAGATTCTTGATACAACCGCCAACATATTCTAGCTTGCTTTAAAATATTATGGCTGATA
Source organism: Rattus norvegicus (assembly GCF_021556685.1). Taxonomy (NCBI): domain Eukaryota; kingdom Metazoa; phylum Chordata; class Mammalia; order Rodentia; family Muridae; genus Rattus; species Rattus norvegicus. Next base: position 52,455,063 of record NC_141534.1, on the reverse strand, counting down.
TCAAAATTTTAATCTTTTAGGCATTGAAGTCAAACGAAGTACGTTGTATTGCTGGTAGTTGGTGCAAAAATCTCCATGAGTTTACTTCACAGAAAAGTCAGCCTAAACTTTTCTGAGGCTTTGGCAAGGTGAGGTTCTTTGCTGTCCACTTTACTTGGTGAGCCTTGGAGTTAGGAGGTAAATTATAATGCAAAGAGGAATCTCTCTTAAGTGTGGGCTACAAGTGAGAAGGAACAGGAGGTTGGGGGAGGAACAGAAAGGTTCAGGTGTGTGTAGCCTGCAGCCCATGAGTCACAGGTATCCCAGGATAGTGTGAATGTGGCCAACACATTTGTAAACGACAACCTCATATTGGGAAGTCAAAAGGTTGACTGCCCCCGAACTGGTTTAGTATGGCACAAATCAACAACAACAAGGACAACAAACAACAACAACAACGACAGCGACAACGACAGCGACAACGACAGTCAGCAGCAGCAGCAGCAGCAGCAGCAGCAGCAGCAGCAGCAGCAGCAGCAGCAGCAGCAGCAGCAGCAGCAGCAACTGACTTGAGAAAACTGGAAGAAATCCAGAGGCGTGGGAGGTTTGTGAGATCCCGTGACTGGAGAACGAACGCCATCGGTGTGAGATGGGGAACACAAGGACAGGCGCGGGGGAGACTAGCCACCGCCAGTGGAGATCTTAATCCTTGTGCAGCTGTTTTCTAGGTTATCGGGAACAAGCATAAATTAGCAAAGAAGATGAGCTAGCCTTGGGCCTCAGATTCCAGGACAAGATAGAGTTTAAGGTCTGTCCTTGGAGGGGAAAGGTCTGTGCTAATCCCTGCGGGTCAACCCGCCGAGGATGGAAGATCGCCATCTACTGGTTTCAGAGAAAACTGCAGGCACATGACCCTTGGTCTGGGGTTAAAAAAAAAAAGGTCTGACTGGGAATTGTCCTTTCAGGTCAGCTATTCACCGCTGACTAAGTGGTTGGGAAATCAAAAATGAAAAGAGCTACTCTGAGCCCTTGGCGCTCGACAGTGTGAGGCTGACAAGGCACAGATGATGTCAGCGAATTGTGTAGCGCGCTCTACCTGGGAGAAGCCTGAGGAAAAGGTGAGCAGTCCCAGCCCCGAAGCCTCTTTGTGATGAAGTCTCCTGATTTGCACAGCCATCCCCAGAAGCTCTCCTTTGACGCTTAGCCCAGCTGGCCTGGCTCTCTGGCTTACAACTGGGCCACCCGCACTGTCCTAAGCACTGCTTTCCTGTCCTGAGCCGCCGGCGCCCCTCCTCCACTCTCCTATTTGACCCTTAAACCTTGACTTCTGATCCTTGAGGTTGAAGCTACAGAAACAAAGTGATGCCATAGGTTGGGCTCAAGTTTTTATAAAGGGGGTGTAGACACAGAGACTGGGGTCAGGGACAGACGTATGGGGACACAAGAAGAAGGTCATCTGCAAGCCCAGGAAAGGCCTCAGAAGAAGCTAACCTGATCTTGGGCTCCCAGACCTCCAGGAATGTGCACTTTGTTGTTGGCATTCCATTACCAATGCCCTGTCAAACACAAAGCTTACAGGGCAGTTATTTAAGGCTTCTTCCCACACAGCCTGCCCAACTGCTTACCTCCTCTGAACTCCTTGCCAGATCCCCAGGCACATTCTAGAAACGTCCTTTTACCACCACCCCCACCTGCCAGTTCCCTAATCTCGGATAATCAAAACCGGTGACCATGTGATCATTTCTGCTTCCAAGGCTGGGGCCAGGCTGCCTCATGGAGCAGGGTTCATAGCTGCGGGAACTGCAGCCAATTCTGTGTACCCCAAGACTTTCCCTGCCTCTGTCCAGCTCCAGGGTTATTCCATACCTGCTCAGCTCATTGCAAACTACCTCATGCATGTATCATTTCTGCTTGCCTCCCCGGTGCAACCTGAACCTTGACCTTATTTGGAGACTGTGACATTGGCTTCTTCCCTTACAAAGGTAACTCTCTCTTTGGCATCTGAAACTCTGTTTTCTATCCTAGGAACTGATTCCCAAATATGTGATTCCGGGGGTGTGGTTCAGAGACAGAGCACTGCCAAGCCAGCCTCAGCACCAGAAAAAACAAACAAACAAACAAACAAAAAAAATCATATTAAAAGTGAACCTATACAGTGTAATTAGCTTCATCATAATACAGTCTAAAATCCAGTGTATTCAATGCACACAGGGTTTATTAATTAAGAAAACCCACAGAATAACATTTTATTCAAACCAGTGCTACTTCTCATGATTTTTGGCTAGGAGAAGGCTCAGTAGAGCACATAGAGAAGAATTAATATCTAATAAAAAAAATCAGGACCATTCAGGGACTCTTCTGTGTTACCAAGCACAGAAGCAACCAGCATATGTATTACCGAATTGTGTTGGTTCTCATTCTGGAAGCTTTTATAAAATATAGACATTTTTTGGAGCTAGTAAACCAGTGAGTTGCTTTTCAACCTTTTAGGCTGGAAGCGGATCCATCTTTTTAGCTCAAAGAGTGTGGCCACAATACCAATAGTTCACACTAGTCAGAGGAGGGTCTCACAGTCGCAAACACTTAATGCTTCCAAAATTCCTTTAAAATAGTGCTTGGTGTAGAGGACCAGTATTATCTCCATAGGACACTTTTGACATCTATATCGATGCCTTGATCTATGGTCACACCACAAGATGGATTAGAGATCTAGTATAAGGGAGATCCTGGGGTTTGGTACATCTGTGCTTCCAATACAGATTGTATCCCCTTGTCTTACTGAGAACCCCACTTCAGCTTTAGATATAGACATAAGAACCAGGAATTACAGGCAGGCCTAATGAGAGCAATAGGTTACATCAACTGTGGTCAAAGTCATTGTCAGTTCTTGTTTTTTAGGTAGCGTGGTGTTTAAAGCGGAAGCCATTCAATAATTCTCATTGATGTGTCTGCTCTGTTTCTCTGTATCAGAGTTCCAGTGCCAATGCTAGAGACCCATGGTCTGCAGTCACAATGGGCTGGATCAGGAAGAGAGAACATTTGAGATCAAGTTCAGAGGCAGGCTATGAACGAGTGTTAAAATGAAATAATCAATGAGTGAAATTGATGTCACGAGAATAAGTCCTATGTTCAGATGGGAACCTATGAGGTCAATACTGCAAAGAGTCTGGCAGTTTTAATGATATTATTAGTGACAACGGCTAAGGTTTATGTCCCATTTAATAGTTTACAAGTCAATTTAACTTGAATTGTTATTGTCAAAAAGTAACTTCTGGAGAATGGTGGGGCTGGTTTTAAAGAAGTAGCAAGGGGTTGCTATGCAGAATCTATACATGCCTCAATTTAAGGGTAAAGGCAAAGAAAAAACCCTAAATAATAATATACTTCACAAACGGGCAACTGGCTTAAGTAGATAGTCCTTAAAAGTGGCCATGAGGCAAGTGAAAGAATATCCACACATCCCAGTCATTACAGACACAGAAATGAAGGCAGCGGTGAGAGGTCACCTCTCAAGAATGGCTGAGACAAAGGACAGCAAGACAACATGGAGGCAAGGGAGCTAATAGCTCACTGTCATCACGTGCGTCTGTTGGGAATGTACATTAGCCCACCATTGCAGAAAATATTATGGAATTCCCCCTCTTACAAATAGGACCACCAGGAGTGCTTGGTGGGGGATGCTCTTGTTTGAGCCCGACTGCCCAAGTTTGAACCCATGCTGGAAGGAGAGAATAAACTCACAAACCTTGTCCTCTGACCTCCAGATTTGTATCCTGGCATATACACTATGAAACGTGCACCCCCCCATACACTGAAATTTAACAATAGAGTAAATGTGTGACCCAGTAATTCTACTATTAGACGTGCACCCACAGGAAGCAAAGCATGTATGTCCACAAGGCATCTGACTCCACCTTCACTGTAGCACCAGGCCTAGGGAGACAAATGTCACATATTCTCTCACTTGTGGGTATTAGCTTTGAATCTCCAGATGCCTGTGTTTTATTTGAAATACTCGAAGAAACCAGAGAATTACTTAGGAGCCATGGGAAGGGACTTTAAAGGAAGGAAAGATTGAACACAATGGTATAAAAGGTTAAAAGGAAATAATAGAACAGGAAAGGTTAAACTGGGGTGGGGGTGGTGAAGTTGGGTAGAAGAAAATAAGGGAGAGATAAGTAACATTAAAAACTTTTTCAGAAAGTCATATAGAAACCTATCACTATAGAAGCTTATACACACACAGAGAGAGAGAGAGAGAGAGAGAGAGAGAGAGAGAGAGAGAGAGAGAGACAGAGACAGAGACAGAGACAGAGAGACAGAGAGAGATAAAATGAAGTTATTCTATAATGGGACAACAATATACTGACCACATAACACAATAAATAAAAAGCCTAGTGCCACAAATGGGATACTTCTTTTGGAGTTGTTGACCTGTGAGGTCCCACGGAACCCCAAACATTATAGGATATTGCCAAAGCTCTTGGTTATCCTCCAGAAACTAAGGGTAAGATCCTATTGGTGAAGACACCACATACTTGAGTTGTAGAACATGGGGAAATCAAGCTGGTAAACACTCGGAAGCTTCATCCCTATTGGCTAGTCTTCAGAGGGCAGGAAGGTGCTGTATATGCTGCCAGAGGGGAAATGCAGTCATCAATTTTACCCATTTGTGAGCTTTACAAGCTACAATAATGACTAGCCCAGTAGGACATGCCCATAGAAGTAATAGTGGCATGCCTGCCATGGGAGCAACCAACCACTCTCTGATTGGATCTAAGTCTGGCTCCACAAGATGAGGCCCATACCTGAAATTACTATGGGAGTCAAAGAACCTATGGTTAGATGGGTTCCATGTCCTAGGGAGGAAGCTGCTACTACTATTTTACTAAATACACATAGTATTAAAGTGCCTCCTAATGGCTCTCATAGATCAATGCATCTTTGACCCTCACCAAAGAAGCTTCTATTTGCAGCAGATGGCGATTAACATAGAGACCCACAACTGGGCCACGGTGCAGAGAGCAGGAGACACTAAAGAATTCTCAGCCCTACATGGAACACGTATACTCCGCCCCTCCTGCCAAGGCTCCTGGATCATTGAGGATGACTGAGAGGAAAGAACGTAAGAATCATAGGTGGTAGATGACTACGAGAAAACTGTGTAGCCTAGACACACAGCTACACACACAGGCTCACAGTGGGTACAACAGCATGCACAAGACCTAGACACACAGCTGCACATATGGACTCGCAGCGTTATGACGGCAAGCCGAGACCCATGCAGGCCCAAGCTAGACCAGCACCAGCATGGAGAGGGGGAGGTGAGAAATGAATCCTACCCATGGCTGAGGAGTTATTGGCAATTGTTAGTTCCTGGGAGAGGAACAGTCAATTTTCTCTAGGAGCGTAGCCCCTGGTAAGTCCGTCTAGCTCCAGTGGAAGCTACACATCCAGGATATTCAGGTGGCACAAACTGGTCCTGATGGGCTTAAAATTAAACAAAGATGAATGGTTTGAGAAGAGAGTATAGAGATAGGAACATTTGAATGGAGGAGAAAGTGAATATTAGCAAAAGGTACATGAAATTCACAAAGAAATATTTATATATACATATATATATACATACATATGAACAAATGTGATACTATTTGGCTACAAAAATAGATGAAATCCTGCTATAGATAAGAACAGAGGTGGGAGTGGAGGACACCAAGAGCCAAGCGCCCTACCATCACGCTAATACTGGAGGTGGAAACACAGAAAGCACAGGTACATCAGCGATCAGGAGGCCGGGAGTGTGGGAGGGATGGCACAAAGACCTGTGAACAAGCAAAGAGCTAGAGACAGAAGAGAGAGCGCTGGGCTTTTCAGGCACAGTAGGCGTCTGCACAGGTGATTAGAAAGCCGCTTTCCTGGGAAGGGACTGTTTTCCTTTCCTGGGAAGGAGGAAGGAGGAGCCAGTGCTCTCACTGTGGAGAAAGGGCTAAGGTATGACTAGGCAGACACAACAGACCTGCTGACCCGGCTCTGAATATGACACTGTATACAAGTAAAATATGCCACCTTATACTCCATAGATTATGCAATTATTATGTGCAAACTGGGGTGAGTGTGATCCAGTAAAAATATTACTAAAATATTTTAAGCACTAAAGAAAGAGTGGGTCTTAAAAAACGTGGACACTTTCCTCTTCTTGGAGTTTGGACAGAATTCAGATAGTTTATTATGTGAATGTAGCCCTTTACTCTGGGACAAACTAAGTAATGTACAGTTTTTCCACTTCAGCAAAACCATAATTTTTCTGTATAATCAAGATCAAAATGATACAATTGTATCTGAAATTCCTGTCAAGTAAACTGCACTTGATTAATTTAATGGGGTTGGAATTTTTAATATGGATGCTGTGGAGTAGGGAAGACAGATGAGCAGGATCAGGTGCTTTTGGCTTGTAACTGGACCACTGGACCAGCTCATGACCGCGAGTGAGTCTCGAAACAACAGTATGCCAGCCGTCTTCTCGGGGAGCCTCAGTGATAAAAGATGTGTCCTGCTGGTGTTTAGCCTGGGCCCCTGGCACTTCCTGAACCAAGCACGTGGCCCAGGAAGACTGGACGGGGCTTCACGTCTCACAGACACGCTGTGCACTGATCTTTGCTGACTACAGGAAAAAGCAAACCAACCCTTGAAGTTCTTGTGAATTCTAGCCACAGCCTAGCCAAGCCTAACCTTTAGGCTTTGTCTGAATGTCAAGGGACTGAACCAGAACTTGGTGATTCCTAAGCTAACAGCGAAAGGGGGATTGCAAGGCTCACCTAGCACATGGGCCACGTTGTCACAGGGACACACACTGTGCTTAAGAGAAACTGCAATTGTTGGAAAACACTGCAACTTATTTTCTTCAGTTGAAATGGCATGGAGGAGATTTTAACAAATGAATTTTTGTAATGACTTCTCTCTTTTGGCACAATGCAAGTTCAGAAAAAGGCATTATGGCAGACTGGCTTTTGCTACAAAATAACAAGTAAGAAGGGAAAAATATTGTGTCAGTTAAGGAATTCTGATTGTGTGCTCATCCAGCCAGACACTAGACAGTAATAAGGAGACTATGCTTAATTCCAAATGTAACATTTTACAGTGACAGGCTGGGAGATGTAGCCCCTACCAGCACAGATGGCAGAAAAATGCTTAGTGACTCTTTTTTCAGATCTCATGTCGTGCTGTGGGAAGATATGGCTGAAATAAATACATTTTATTTTGCTTTGTGACATTTTTCCATATGATTTAATTATAGAGAAGGGTACATAGGAGAGGTTTGTTATTAAGTGGGGCCTATTATATGCTTAAGAGCAAACTCACATCTTTTGTCTGGAGCACATTTTTAGGAAATAAATTGTGCACGCCATGTAAATAATATGACATTTGGTTGCAGTCAATTTGCTTGATGTGTTTTGCCCGAAGGAACAGGTGATCCAAAGTTTAATCTGCCCCTCGCCTGCCTATTCTTAATAACTTGGCACAGTGAGCAGTTTGGGGATATCAATATACCAATTAACTCAATAATCCTTTCACTGACGCCGAAATAAAGGGTTGATTCTAATCTACATTTTTGTTGTTGCTCTTGCCGTCGTCGTCGGGCAGGGCAAACGGAACAGGCAAGGCAGTCAGTGCAGACAGCCTGGGAGAAGACAGAGCCACTGTTCCCCTGCCAGATGCACAGGAAAGCAGCACAAAACACTCTCACATGCCCCTCGCAGAGCAGGGACGTCCTGGGACCCACTCCAGCCACGGTGGCCAAGGCACCCCCGTGTTACCCACACAGGCGTTTCTTTTACATTCAGTTTGTGTTTCCATCGAATCAAAGGGGTTTCTTAGTAAAACCAGCAAAAACTTCAAATAAGAAAACTTGTATTATATTAGCTCAGTCCCTCCCTCCCCAGCCCATTCTGGATTTAAAACTGTGTTTGTAAAAGTAAGCTAATGGGGTGCTGATCCACTGAAGCCCCTTCATTCTCTCCCCTTTCTCTTCTACTCTGTCCTACAGTTAGTCTCCCAGCGCTTCCCCGCCCACTCTCCAGGGCTCTGCAGTGATGGTTGTGCCTGGTCTTTCCTATCAGTTGGACTTGGCTGTGCTGTGCTGGCTAGCTTTATGCCAACTCACACAGGCTAGAGTCACCTGAGAGGAGGGAATCTCAATGGACAAAAGGCCTCCTTAAGATCAGGCTGCAGGCAAGCCTGTAGGGCATTTTCTTAATTAGAGACTTATCTAGGAAGGCCCAGCTTATTGTGGGTGGTTGCATCCCTGGGCTGGAAATCTTGGACTCTGCAAGAAAGCAGGTTGAGCAAGCCATGGGGAGTAAGCCATGGGGAGTAAGCCATGGGGAATAAGCCACGGGGAGCAAGCCACGGGGAGCAAGCCTGTAAGCAGCATTGTGCACAACACTGTTATTGTGCGTGGTCTCTGCATCGGCTCCTGCCTCCAGGTTCCTGCTTGAGTTCCTGTTCTTGAGGATGGACTTTGATGTGGAATTGTGAGCCAAATAAAACTTTCCCTCTCAAGTTGCTTTTGATCATGTGTTTTATCACAGCAATAGTCACCCTGACTAAGCCACGGGGCAATCCTCGAAGCCTTAACTCTGAATTCCTCAGGGACACCTGGACTGGACATGATGTCCCTCATCTGCTGCCCTTAGCTGATTCTCCAGAGCTTTCCCTAACATCCAGGTGCTTTAAGGATGTGGGGTTCTGGAGTTCTGGTATGTTTTTCCCCACAGGAAAGTAGCATCCTTAAGACTGAAGCTTTGTCCCTTTAGGATGGATTTCTGGGACCCTGTACTGCTAAGCCACCAGTACATAGATGACAGGTAACTGAAGGAATATGGTCACTTGCTGCTAGCAGTGCACTTTTGAGTGAGTCCCTGTTTCTATCAAGCTTTCCCATGGTTCCTGTTGGCTGTTCATCCTCCTCCCCGCTCCCCCAGAACCCTAAGGGTCCCGCCTGCATGCAGGGAATACGGAGCCAGTGCTTCTGAGCAAGGTTATGCCTTCCTTGTCTCTGCATCTTTAGCCTGGACTGACATTACTGTCCTCGCTGCCCTCCAGGGCTTCTGTCCACCAGGCACTCACTCTATAGACTCCAATCTGAAGTTCCATGTGACTTTGAAACTTTGTCACTGCACAGTTGGCTGAGGCCTTGGAGTTAGGGCTGAGGGATCCTTACCTTGGTAACAACTGGGGACCCAAAAGAGGTTAGGCTTATGCTTTCTGCTGTCAAGCTTCTGTTAAGACTCACCACTGCAAACCCTTGTCTAGAACTCTAAAGCAGGACTGAGATCATGAGCCCACTCAGCGCTGAGAGAGGCTCATTCTAGTGTCCTGTCTCTAAGCTACAAGGCCCATCTACTTCCCTAGGGCTCTGGTGTCAGACGGGACAGGGCTCCCATGTGGAGCTACAGCAAAGCTGACCCCTGCGGCCTTTGTTAACTGTGGGTTCTGTCGTTCAGTCCCAACAGCCCCGTTGGAGGTGACTGGTCCTAGGGACTCCAAGGCTTTCTGGCCTTTGCAGACCCCTAACCCAAATAGGCAGCTGGGATACTTGCCCTCACCCCTGGGGCTCAGAGACCCAGGACTGGACCAGCGGTCAAGGCAGAGTCACACTGGGCAGTGACACAGGAGCTTCAAAAGACTGAGTTGTCCTGGTCGGTTCACAGGAAGCTTCCTCACTCTTCCGAGCAAGAGAGCAAAATGGCAGCCGGAAGAAGCAGAAGCCGTGAGGACCAGGCTGCCACACTTGACTGAGACATTTGGAGGGATTTGAGGATTAAGGTAACTGTGTGGCAAGGACGAACAGAAACAAACACCATTCTGTCACTGTGTCTCAATTTTTGCCTCCCAATTATCTCCTCGCAGTAGGGCCTTAAGTATTTTTATAAATGTGTAGTTTCGTGGTTTTCTTTTGAAGTTTTTTTTTTTTTCTGTAAAACCAACTACTTTTTTAAGTCTGGAATTTTACAATTAGGCATGAGAACAGGAAAAGGAGAAGGAACTTTCTGAAACACTGCCCACTTAAGCAGTTTCTGCCCCTCTGGGAGGGGTGGTGTTAGATTCCTGGCAGCTTGAAAACCAAGTCACAGAGTCTATTTAACACTCAGATATAATACATAGGTTTCAAAGAACAGCCCATGTCTATAAATTCTGTTTTCCTTTGAAAATTTAGTTTTGGAATTATTTACCAACCCTTGTGTTTTACAATAAAAGCTCCTGCTTACACCGAAGGGAATTCAGGCAGAAGGCCCACATCTATTTTGGTATAAACTCTCTTATAAAATTTAACATTTACTATGATACTAGAACATTTTTGAGCTATCCTGTTCTAAATTTATAAATGGGAAAGTGAAGTTCAACATTACAGCAGCTAGAAAGCACAGAGAGTAATATTTTTACACCAAGACTCCCCCAGCATTTAAAATGAGCTAAGAGCTGGAGCTAACAAGAGAGGAGCTGGATCCCACGGGGGTGTGGGCATGGCTGAAAATCCCCGGGTGGGAAGTGAGCTACACAGTGACATGGGTGTCTAGGGCAGGTCCAACTATTTCAGGCAGGAAGCACAGGGTCCTTATTCTTCACGTCCCTTGCTTGAGTCACCGATGTGTGGCACGTGTGGCCATCGTTGTTCTCATGTCTTAGGGAAACTTGGTCACAGCTGAGTTTGACGGATAACCTTGTAGGTCCAGTGGCTCTTGCGGTGGTGCTGGCTCTGTGCAGCCTCCCTGTATCACCCCCGAAGCCCAAGTCTCAGAGTTTGTGTCAGACAGCCCTCCCTGCCTCGATAGACTCTTGACTGCTGTCTGACTCTGGCTAATGCTGGGATCCGGCCCCAGGCACCTTGTCTGGCTTAGCTGGTCCCACTGCCTGCATCTTAGCCCGGACGGATGCTAGCAGCACTCAGGGGGCTTTGCCAGTGTCCACAGCGGGCTGAGCTTCAGATGGCATCCTGGACGTCTGTGGGCCAGACAGTGGGAAAGCCTCAGCCCTGGTAGCACGCAGGAGGACCTAAGGAGGCCAGCGCTGCCCACCCCTCTGGTAGCTGAGTCTCTTCTCTTGTGGGACTAGAGAAAGCCGGAGAGAAGGGGATTGGCAGCCGCTGAGCAAGAGCTGAAAGCACTGTGCTGTGGACTCACTAGACTCGGGTTATCCGGAGGCATTGACAGGGATTGGGGTCACTGTTCAAGTGGGAAGTCAGTGGCGGAACTTTGAATGCGGCTTCCCATGTGACTTCAACACAGTTTAGGATTGAGAACCACGGTCCTACTAAAGTCAGAATGTATCCTGAGACACACTGAAAATAAGGATGGATTTCCAACATCACCCTTGGCTTCTTCCTAACTGTTCTTCCCAAGCAGAAGTTCACCACCTTCCAAGGTGTGGCTCTCCTGTCTGGGAGGGACTCTATCAGTTTGCCAAAGCCCCCAGCGTTCCCTCAGGTCAGCCCAAGTGATGGCGGTTCTGGCAGGGGAAACATTTACTGCTGATGGAGTTTCCCGTTTCTCCCAGGCACTTAGACTTGACCCTCTCCAGGTAAATGCTCTCTGGCAGACACACTTCCAGCCGGTTGCAATCAAAAGATACTGACTTTCTTATAATTTCATGCTGACATTAGAGGAGATGTAACTGTTATAGCTAAAGCAAACACGTGTCAATGCTTTTAATTTCTTTCTGAGTTCCATCAGAGTAGTGTTGGGTTTGAGTCTCAGGTAGTTTCTGATGACTCCTACTGGAATGCCAGGCAGTGCTAGCTTTTAGTCTCGGAGGCATCTCACTTGGTGAGATGGAGGTCAGAGGACACCCAAGGCAAATTAGAGAATAAGACACAGATTTTGCTAACCAACCCCTCACCCATGAGGGCACTGATGGACCAGGGCAGATACTAAGATGAATGGTCATCCTATTTTTAAGATGGTATTGTTCAGCTGTATTTACAGAAATCCTCAAAATACACAAGTACATGCAAAATACGAATGATGAAATTGCTAGCTGGTTACACGTATAGACCCATAGGAAGGAATCCATTCCATTTTCATGGATGAGTGTATTCGTGTTTCCCAACAGACAAGTTTTTTCAAGGGCCTGAGTTAATTGGAAGAAAAGATCAAGAAAAAAAAAATCAAGCAAAACCCAGAAACAGTACAGCCACTGCATGAAAAATTGAAAGCGAATAAACCTAAAAAAAGGAAAGTAAAAAAAAGTCCAGACTGGCATAATCCCTAACTACATTCTAAATATCCATCCTTATACCCACAGGTAAGTAAGTGTAGTCCTTCCCCCACTGAGAAAGCTCCTGTTTGCAACAAAGGCCGTCACAGAAGACTTCAACCAGGTATCAAATTGCAGAGTTGTGGAGCCTAGTCCCAGTGCATACATCTACACAGCACTTGTGCCTACGCCTACTGCTCAGGGAACATGGTGGGAGACGGGGTGGGAAACAGAAGGAGGAGGAGAATCAGGGAATCTGCTGCATGGCTGTGTCTCCTAGGAATGTGAGAAGTGACAACCATTAAGTCTCACCACCATGGCTGCCTAGTCATGAGCTGAACAGGGAGGACAACAATAGATGCTGATGGGGATTGGGTGGAAGGGCAGGAGCTCAGGAGGCACCAAGCCTAGAACTACAGGCAGCTAAGGAACTCCGAGAGCTGGGGAAATAAGGTCTTCCCTAGGGAAGAGCACACCAAATGGTTAGTCAGTACCAAACGGTCACTTCTCAAACCATACATACAAGTTACATTATACAGACTAAGCAGGTCATGTTTAGGCATATATGTGTGTAAATGCATGTATATATCACATATGCATATACATGTATAACATAATGAATGCAAAAGAGGCCATGTATTTGAGAGAGAGCAAGTGGGGGTATATGGGTGGGTTTGGAAGGAGGGAATGACGTAATTATATTATAGTACCCAAAACTAAAAGAAATAATTTTTAAAAAGCGTGCTAGTATGGCTTGTGTAGGGGAAATGGGAGGGTGTTTCATGGGTTGGGGAGAAGCTGACCCAACTGCAAGGATGGAGGAAGTAAGGTGGCAAGAGTGAGGACAAACTCTGGATGACCTAGAGCTCTGGGCCCTGAGACACCACCGACGGCAGAAGACAAGGTGTGGTGCTCTGAAAGACCCTCCTCTTCTCTGCAGCTGTAAGGCTGGCCCCGCTTCAGTGGCCTCCTCTGTACAGAGTGCTCCTGAAGAAGCAAGGGGAGCCAGGAAGACGAGCATGGGCAGACGCTCTGAGGGAAGGAAGGTACGATAGGGATTGTGCTGGGAATTCCTCCAGGGAGGAAGGTTGCTCCTGTAGGCACCGAGGGGAAATTAAGCTGAGCACGGAGATTCTTCCCAGCAGCTTTCGGGTTCAGTGACTCTGAATTGGGGTTGGAAACTGGAAGGAGATTGAGTTATGGGCGAAATAACTGTTTAACTTAATCATTAAAGTGCCTGGCTCTCCCATGCGATGTCAATACTGTGTGTGTGGCACCTCGAGCTTCTACAAGACAGCAATTTTGTTGAGATTTAGCACAAAGCAGGGCCATTTATTAATTAATCAAGGTATTTTCATGAGTGCAGCTTATGGAAGTAGAAAAAAGAAATTATTCACCTGCAGGTCAGGACCTCCATTATTTTAAGTCCTGGTGACTTGTGAGACTGCATGAAAATGAATACAAATATATTTGCGTTTGTTCTGTGGTAAATTAAATATCTCGGATAAGGCGATGTAGAGGCAGACTGTGTGCCGAGTGGGACGTTATAATTTAGTCTGGACGCTCTTGAAGGATGAATTTTTCTTATGAACAGATATATTTTCATGATAGTTCCCTGATTATTAAAATAGCTGCAGAACCTTTAGTAAGTTTTCTGGAAGCAGTGATGCTGTCAAAGTCAGAAACCTCGTCAAATTACAGAGCGGCTAAATGCTGGCGATGGCTCATCGCAGCCAGGCAGAGGGCTCGTATATGCACAGTGATTTCTGTATTTGTGGCCCCTAATCTAATAATGGTTTTTAGGAACAGTTGCTGTGAGAAATAATTGAAGATATATAAAGTCTGCACCAAAACCCTGCAGGACCAAGCAGGGATGTCTCTGGGTGAGGTGGGGATGGAAAGGCAGAGTAGGAACCTCTTGATAGACCAGGGATGGAGCCACCGGAAGAGGGAGGGAAGTAGTCAATACTGCCAGAAAAACATTAGGATTTCTGTCTCTGGAATCCTTCCACACACTTGAGCATTCCTCTCGAATATTGCTGATGAAGCGACTCCAGAGAACAGTTAATACTCTTGGTTTTGCAGAAAAACCCAGGAAGGCTAAATAATTTGGTCAATGCCACCACTGATCTTACAAAAGCAAGTAAGATAATTTATGGAAGGAATGTAATGGCTTGAATTGTGTTACCACTGACCACAAGGCTGAGGGAGTCAGGAGCAGTGAGGTACGCCTGAAGGGAGTCCTGAAGGGCAAGGACTGAGGTCTGCAGTGTAGGACTGGGTCCAGAACTCTTTCCCTAGACATCCAGTACTAGTTCTCGTTACAAACCACACAGATACAATTATAGTAAGGGCCAGCAGCTTAATCGTTGGGTATGTTGAGTTCTTAAATTTTTTATAGAGGAAAATAACAGGATTAACCCTCCCCCCCCCCAATTCCAGGGAGATGTGAAAGCTAAACCCCTTAGAAAATGTATCCTGGGTTCAGTGGGGAAGACGCTGGCCATAGAGGTGACACAGGGCAAGCCTGGCAGCCTGGCTCAGCAAGATGGGCAGGAGACAGGGAAACCCATGAAAGTTGGCGAGTCAGCTGAATACAGTGGCAAACGAGAAGACATGGTGTCCAAACAAAAGGGCAGAGGAGGGAACACATGCGAGGTTGTCCTCTGATGCCCACGCTCAGACTCACATCCATGAACACACACAGCACACAAACACAGGAAGGCAACAAAACCTACCATGAGACCCTCCCCCAGCACACAATAGCCAGAGGGGGCAGCGCGTGTCAGACAAGTTCACCAACTTGCCTGGGGTCATACCGAGGCCCCAGGCCTAGGCATGGCATTTGGTGTGGCTTCTTTGCTGTGGCATGTTTTGCCTCCAAGTGATGTGAGAACAGCGTGTCCAGGGAGAGCTGGGCGCGGTTTCTTGTGTACACTCACTGTCCCGCTGTGCCTGCAAAATGGGCTTCTAAACTAAAAGTGGAGACAGGGACCCACTTTCAGCCTCAAGCCTGGGTTTGCTGCCCTCGAGCAGGTACCTGTGCATGCAGGTGGAGGTAGTTTCTAATAAGATGTAATTCAGAATTGAATGTTTAAGTTGCCTAAATACTATGGTTCCTCAGATAGGCAATGAGGTGCCGGTTGCCTGTTGCCACTTCCTCTCCTCACTTACAAACAATTTTAAAACACACGTTTAGGAAGTTGTCATTGTCAGGAGTTAAAGCTTCCTGTACCTTTCCCTGAGACACTTCCAGCTGTAATTTGTATTCCTGACTCCTCTCTCTCAGGTTTTATGGCTCTTGGCTATTTGCATAAAAATGGAGGCTTTGATCTTTAAGGGTTCGTTGGCTCAAACAGCTCATTCCAGTAGGAAGGTAGAGTAATGATAGGTGGAAGGGGCTTAGCAGCCCAGGTCAGCCAGGCAGGCCGTTCCCCCCTCCCTTTCCCTGCGCCTGACTGGCTCCCCTGGATGTCTGCAGTTCTCCACTCTAACTGTTCCCACAGGGCCACTGTTGCACTCTGCTGAGGGAGGGGACACAGGCTGAGGCTAGCTAGGGCTTCTTCATTTCACAGAACTTCAGGTTTCTCCTCCAGATGTGATGGGGAGGATCGTAAGAGCACAAAACAGCAAGAGTTCACACCCATTGTGTACGGGAGAGGAGCCCAGACAATGGTATCCATAGAGGTATAGGTGTGAACACTCAGTGTTTTGTCCAGCCCTTTCTAAGAACTGTGACTGTTTCTGTGTCCTCTTGGGGGCTCTTGGGTCAGTCTTTCTGGCTGCCAGTACCCATTAGTTGTCAACCGAGGAGCAAACTATACTCCATTGGCCTCATTTCCATGTGTCATTTGACACCCAGGAAGAGCTGACATGGCAGAAATGAGGAGGAGTGACAGAGCACAGGGGCTCATGGAGCACCCCGAGCTGAGGGCAGTGGTAAAGAGTTGGCCTGCATCTTTTCTCCTTAGTAGGAGAAATTGTAGTCTGTACTCTGTGTGTGTGTGTGTGTGTGTGTGTGTGTGTGTGTGGAAGGGGGTTGGTGAGGAGCTCTGCATCCCGCATATGCAGACAGTTGACATATGCAGCAACTGCACCAAAAGCTGGGCTCCAGTCATGGTCTGACTGCGCCTGAGGGCTTGCCTTCCTGTGGGAGGGGCCTCCTGAGGCTGATGAATAAGGGACAATGGAAGTGGAGAAGACGTGAGACCGAGGCACTGACAGCCAGAACTGGCACCAGAGGATAGAGTGCGCAGTCCCACCTCCAGCAAAGCTGCCCAAATGGGGATACTGACTGGTGAGAAAGGGGGACAACGTTATGGAGCAGCCTACAGCCTACACTGTGACGGTGATGTCATGGGACAAGTAAATGAGAGTGGTTTCCTAAATGGTGATGCTATAAGTTGTGACACAGAGGGTGGGGAACCTCACAACACTGGACTCTGTAGCAGGAGTAAATGAATAAGGGCAGCAGGATAAGATGTGATTTAGAAAGACACCTCTAGCAAGAGGGTGGCAGTCAGAATCATTTCCCTTCCTCTACATGCAAGCTCCTGGCCTGATTCCTGGAGTCCATGAACGTGGCGCCCTCATGGCAGAGGCGACTGCATCTCTATGTACATCATGGCCTCGAGATGCTGAGGGCCTCTGGGAAGATCTAATGTAATTACTGTGGGCTTTACAACAGAGGAAAGAAAACAGGGGTCTGAAGGATGTCCTGTGGCCAGCTCTTCAGCTACAGGGAAGGGTTATGTAGGGGATGGATGCTAGACCAAGCAAGGACGTGCACCTTTGAACAGGGACTGTGGAAAGGAGGACCACTCTGGAGGCCTGTGAGTTTAATACACTTAGGCCTGCGCTGGACAGCTGGGCTCCAGAGTCACAGGACAACACACAGGTTCTGTTTGAGACCATCTGCTTCGTAAAACTGTTCGACAACAACGGAAAATCAACTGAGATTGTTGGGAAGGGAGACTGGAGGGAGAGAATCCAGTGCACCGGAGTCCCAGGACCAGAATAGGTGTGTGTGTGTGTGTGTGTGTGTGTGTGTGTGTGTGTGTGTGTGTGTGAGAGAGAGAGAGAGAGAGAGAGAGAGAGAGAGAGAGAGAGAGAGAGAGAGAGAGAGAGAGAGAGAGAGAGAGAGAGAGAGCTATTGTGTATGATAACTTCTTCCTTACGAGCATCCATGCACCTAGTTTCTAGCAAGCTTTGAACCTTATTGGCATGGCACAGTAGGACTGTAGTACATGGGTCATGGCCATGCAAGGCATGAGATTACTACTGTGGTTGACACATGCAGTCCAGGTGTACAGTTAATGGTAAGCTAAGAGTCAATAACAATGGCAGGGGCTGTAGCAGATTGGTTGTCCTCACGTACAAGGCTCTGAGTTCAATCCTAGTACCACTAAACAAAACGCAAGAAAAATGGGCGAAAATGTTTTAGTAAGAAAATATAATCTAAAGTTTGCATGGCATGTAGAGAAAACTAACGTTTACTCTTCATCTAGAACTCACATGAAAGGGTTCTCTGAATATTTACTTAGGTATTTACTGGACAGCACGTAACAGAGAGGCAGATCCAGATGTGGAACCTGGTGACCGCTCCACGGTGCATGTCTGTGGCTGAACTGTCAGCACCACCCTGAGCTGCCTGAACAGGCCTGGTGTTTGTGCCTAACTCTGCCACAAGGCCATCCTGTCTGCTGCCATGGCTTCTCTCTGGCCTCTCGCCCCCCATAAGCCTATGCTAGGGCTGACTGCTAAGGGTGCTGCCATTTATGTTGGCCTGGATCTAGGTGTCCCAGAGAGGACTCGGAAGAGTCAACATCGGGATGTTTCTCCTGCATATCCTCTCAAATGCCCACCTCCTTTTGGAGAACAGTACCACTGCGTGCAAAGCCGCACAGGCTCCCTGCGTAGGTTGCATGCTCTCTGTCTTCTGATCAGTGCCTGGAACCATTCACGCCATCTGTGAAGGCTGTGTCTGGCCTGGGGAGCCTTGTGGTGTGACTGAGAACTCACCGTCTGAGGTGCGGTCAGCCCCATGTATCTTATACTCAGTAGCAGCCGGGTTGCTAAGCCACAAAACGACCGGCTGGTTTCCTGACTGGACTCTGTTTTCTCTCATCAAAACCTCTTCATCTTTTCACCATGCTAAAGTCTAATTGGTTTTCTTTCTTATCTTTTATTTACGGGATTATTACTGTTCAAGACAGTGGCGCGCCTTTATCGTTATTGACTGCCATTGCATGTAATTGGGCCATCCATTCAGTTTGCCTAGATCATTTTGAATGCTTTGAATTGTCAAGTGCCACAGATCTAAACGATGCAGAAGACTCCCACTTTAGAAACTCCAAGATTCTTATGATTATGTTGGAAACAATGACAAAATTCATTTCTCTCGTATTTTAAAACCTATTACTTAAAATTGCTTGCTGAATAGATTGGAAAACAACTCTAAAAGTATCGTTTCAGTTAAAATACACATTGGGACAATTCTCCAAGTGGATTTCCAGAATCCCATGGATGAATGAAACAAACCCAATAAAAGCCCCCCCTCCCCATCCCCCCCATCAGCCCTCGGAGTCTTTCAGCTGCAGACCTGGGACCGTCAACCACACCTGCTGTGGTCACAGGCATAGACATTCTTGGTTACAGTCTTGTGCTTAAAAGCTAAACTTCAATCTGAAGAGAAAACAAACAAACAAAAAAAACAAAAACAAAACAAAACAAAACAAAAAAAAAAAAAAACAAGGCAGCCGTTCCTCACAGCGGGGAGTTTCTAGCTAGCATCTACGCAGACACACAACTTATTCTAAGTGGAAATGTGTCCATAAATGTCAAAAACTCTTTCCATTTTCCTTTATCGTCCTCTAACAATTTCATCAAGACTGCATGATTATTTCACTAGGCTGAGGATGATGGCGCTCACTGCCACAACCCAGCAGGATTCCTGCCTGACCTGTGTCTTACATGGACCTAAGCTCTAATAATGGGCCATGTTCAAGGGGAGGAATGCCAAGGGACACAGTTCTGGAAGACAGTTGAGACTGCTGCCTGGAAACAACATTGCTGGGCTGTCCCAGTGTGCATGAAGTGATTATTTTTCAAAGTCATGTTGTTGGTTGCTAATGGTGCTGGACCTACCTGCAGATGAGGTTTGGAGAGAGCTTCCTTGGCTTTCCTTGTTTCTATGTGGGATCCTGTGAGGAGTAGGGTGCTGACCCACCATCAAGTTAGGAATGGCATTGCCAAAGGTGAACTCTGACATCAGTCATCACTGCAGGTACAACTAGGCTTTCTTCTAACGTCTAGGCATGGGTCTACTTCAGGGAGTGGTACAATGACATTAGCCCTCTGGGAATGACCCTGAGGAGCTTGAATAAATTCAGATGGCCAAGTGGACATTACCACTGCCACGCCAAGCATCTAACATATAGACCATGTTACATTACACTAGTACCAACGTTGAACTCGGGCTGTCCTCTCTCTGCAGGGACCTCCATAGGGGATGGACCTAAGGAAGGGGTTTTATTGCTTCCCTTAAACTAAGGCCCTGAAGCCACAGAGAAAGCATTTCACTCCACAAATAGCCGTGCAAGGTCCCCAAATATGTTTCCTTTTCTTTGGTAATTAGTTAAAGATGAAATAATGCTTGAACACTTCATAATCTTAAATTCCCAATATTTTACTTAATTAAAATAGGTAATTTAGAAAAATAATTGGCAATTGCTGAAACCTCTAATGCTGATGAGAACTGAGCTGGAAGCATCCTTTCTTCACAAATTGGTACTTAAAATAGAAAGTTCCACACGCAGCTGGAAAGTGCCGTCGTAATTTGGCATTTATGTTCAGTAACTACCATTAAACCAAATAAACTGAAATTAGGGAGGGAAGACGGTGGGCTTCAGAACATATTCAGGGCCGAAGCCAACGGCTTAAAAGTGTAAACGCAAACGCGGTCCTCTAAGATTTGCCAGGAGCATCGTGTTAGAGGACCGGTCTCGGGATTCCTTACACGTTGCTTTTGTTTCTTATTTTGCTTTGGTAATATTTGAGTTCAGGTGAGAAATTAGCTCAGTGTAAATTCTCCTCTTTCACCAAAGAACAGTGTGAGTGGGCAGGCTCGGCTTGTAGATGTGCTTTTTCGAATGAGCCATTTCCTCATGACATCAACCAACACTGGTGTTGGCTTGAATAGAGGCAGAGAAATCATGGCTGGAAAAGAAAATTGGGCTTTTTGCACACTTATTTATTTTTTCTTGAGGAAGGGGGGGAAAAGTGCCGGTGACACTCCACACAACGGCAAGGATTCATGGTAATTCGCAGGAAAACCTGAGAACAACACACCCTCTGGAGAGCTTATTTGTTTAGTGGGAGGCTGTCTTTTTCAGTCCCGGAACAAAAGTCTGTTGCTGAGGATGGGAACACGGGCAGGCATCATTGTGTGTGTGTGGCGGAGGGAGGGAGGAGGGCGGGCCGCTCTTTGCAACGGAATTTGTTATCGCTTTTTTACCTGGCAACACATTAAAAAAAAAAAAAAAACGCAAGATTTCAAGCAGCAGTCTAAAGAGCAAAGAATTGAAAAAAAAAAACTAAAATTAAAACCAAAAAACAGTACAACAAATATTTTGTTCTAGAGGAGCACAGGAGGCTCCAGTTCTAGCAAACACGTCTTCAGGGAAAAGGCTCTTTATACGTCCTTATAAATAGAATTCCAAAGTATTCATCAAACTGTTGCCTTGTTAAAGAACAGTGAACGTTTTTCAGTTCTCATGACTTTTGTCTTGAGATACAGAAACTTGCAGGAACAAAACAGTTTGATAGATTTCAGTCTTAAGGGATTTACTTTCAAAATCATTGTTTTAAGAGAAGATGTGAACTAGGTTTTTAAACTTCCGGGGCAGAACGAACACTAAACTGACAAAATAAAAACCATGTGTAATAAAGATTTTCTTTGGTCGTGATTTTCATTAAACTCATTATGAAAAATAAAAATTCAGCCAATGTGTTACTACTTGCTCCTGGCCAGCCACTGAACTAGAGAGAGGTGAGGTGGATGAGCCAGGGCACAATTGTCAAGGTCACTGTCACAGAGGAGAAAGGACAGTGTGGTATTAGGAGTGCAGGCTGGAACTGTATCCCTGGTGCTAGTAGAAACACACAGAGAGATAGTTCTGATTTTTTAAAAATCTTCTTTGTGGGCTGAGAGAAGGCTGACTGGAGCCTGAAGCGACTCCTCGAGAAGGTGATATTGAGTTCACTTTGAGGTCCAGTTGGTGGGGACAAGCAGGAGGTGGGGCATTTCTGAGAGAGAAGATGGAGAAATGGAGAGGCCGTGGAAGGACAGCAGTGCTCTGAGGGACACTGGTGATCCAGAAGGGCACGTCTGTGAGGGGAGGCTGCAGCTAGTTGGAGACTTGACCAAAGTGGCCTGGGAAGGATGGGTCTATGCCTGCAGTGCCCCAGCATCCTCTGAGTGCCACCCACTGACAAGGGTAGCTGCTGTTGTTACAACTCTTTTAAAGAGGATAGACCCGAGGGGCTGTGGTGGCAGGCTGGACTGTGTGTAAATTGCTCCATATGGCTCGGAACAGCAGTTCTGAGGCTTTTCGGAGGTTCCTGGTCCAGAATGGCTCAGTTTTATAAAGTAGTAGTTTGATCCTCTTTGAGTAGAAACATGTTTGTGTGAGGGAAAACCATTCTGCCCAGCATGAACTATGAGGGCCACCTTATGCAAACAAATCATTACCGCCTATCAACTTTCCAAATTCAACCAGGAGCTCATGGATGCATGGGTATACCAAAACCACATCAGTAAAACCAGGTTTGTGGGTCACTGAATACAGCAGACCAAAGGATGGTGCCACCCTCCATGAATCACCGACAAGGGCTGGAGGTACCCCCTCCTGCTGTTGGACTGTGGTCGTTAGACCATGTGGCATATGTATCATGAGACTGACAGGTGACAGGCTCCTGCTTCTGTCCCTGAGCTAACTCAGCATGGCACCATTCTTCATGCAGACCACTGAACGGCCATCCTTCTGGGGCCCAGCTCTGTGCCTGGAGACAGTGCTACACTTTGAAGCAGCTTGGTGTTTTGAACCAGCCTCGGACCTCGACAGCCCACAGCTGGGTCTTCCTGTTCACACATAACTACCTGCAGGGACTCTCTTAGCTTCTCTGCCATCTCCAGTCTTTATCTTCTTCAGGAGGACCCTTGATCCCTGCTCTGCTTTAACCCTATCTTGTTGTCTAGGTCTCATGATGCAAAATATAATATGTGGTATGAGCGTTATTGATGTTATCAATTAAGACTGGATGAAGAACGTGTTCAATGACAGGAATGTCAAACGAAATCAAGTACCTGTCAGGTGAAAGGAAAGGACACTGGTGAGGGATGAAAGTTCACTTGCCCTTCAATAAACCCCCAAGCAATCACTGAAGGACACACGCATGTCCGTCTAGGTTTCTGACAGAGTTTGCTCATGGCAGGTACAGACTGACCTGTGTAGTCCACAAGGGTGGCTGACCTTCACTACCACAGATGGTAGGAGGTATCTAGTAAAGCCAGTGGCCACAGCAACGATGCCAGCTTGTGGGTTGAAGTCAGGAAGGGGGACAGAAAGGGAGCGTCTCAGAGAGTGTGGGGTGGGCCTCAGCCTACTTTAGGGAGATAAGACAGCAAGAACAGGAAGTCATGGGGAGGGAGGAGTCTGGACACCCCGGAGTCTGGGAGAGAAATGGAGATGAGATTCAGTTTTCCAGTAAGTAAAAGAAAATGACAAGACCCAGGAGTGAAGGAGGCCCCTGGGTCTGCATGGTGGCCGTGGGCAGGTGGTAGAGATCCCAGCCTGGCATGAGGGAGGACCAGCACGTTCTGGTTGTTCTTAGAGCTGCAGAGTTGGAAGTAGCTGATGCCCAATAGGACAGAGAACAGAGGAAGAGCAGAGCCACCTCACTGTGGGTCAGGATGTGGAAAGGGTCAGAAGAGTGACGGAGGAAGGAATAGAAACACCCAGGGGACGAGGAGGTGCTGACAGCTTTATGAGAGAAGATTTTATGAGGTGAGTGGAAAATGAAGAAAGCGAGCTTTCTAGAGAAGATGGTGTTTTCTAGAAATTTATTGGGGAAGAGGGATGAGGCCAGATGGACGCAGAGAAGGCCTGTTGGAGTTCAGAGTGCAGAACAAGACCTGCAGAAAGTTCAGTGTGTTGGAAGGATGAAGGAGTGAGTCTGGCTTCTGGGGCAGAGACCTAGGAAAGGGGCTCCAGGCCCTATAAGACCTGTGGAGGAAGCAGGTCCTGCTGCAAAAGGGAGGAGGTCAGGGAGGGCAGAAGCCCCAAGCAGCCTGGGCCATGGAAAGGTAGGGACAGGAATTTGGGGGAAGGAAAGGTGCCTGCCTGGGGTTGGGAGAGGCTCAGAACCATTCTCGCCTGCCTGGGCCAACATTAGGGACAATTTCTGCACAGATGTTTCAGGAGACATTCTCCTCTCTAGAGGATACCTGGGTGTGGCATAACAGCCAGGTGAGAGGCAGCAGGCAGTGACTGGATCACACTGGGAGTAAAAAGCTCTCTGTGTGGTGTAGCAGGAACTGCCTAGCACCCCTGGTGTTGCACCCGCTTTCCTGTTCTGTTACAAACACAGACACATGGAACTAGAACCAGAGAGGGAATTCCTTCCCACCTTTGGGGACTCCTGCTGCAAATGTTGGGGTGCTACCCCTTTACTCTTAGGAAGAGGAGGTGTGCTGCCATAGTCCCCCGAAAAGCAGCATGGTGAAGAGAAGAGTGTGGAGCTCAGTTAGACACAGCTCTCACAGGCCAGAATAGGAATGTCCTTTGTGATTAAAACAGAGACTGAAGGAACACCCATTCAGAGCCTGCCCCACATGTGGCCCATACATATACAGCCACCCAATTAGACAAGATGGATGAAGCAAAGAAGTGCAGACCGACAGGAGCCGGATGTAGATCGCTCCTGAGAGACACAGCCAGAATACAGCAAATATAGAGGCGAATGCCAGCAGCAAACCACTGAACTGAGAATAGGTCCCCTATTGAAGGAATCAGAGAAAGAACTGGAAGAGCTTGAAGGGGCTCGAGACCCCAAAAGTACAACAATGCCAAGCAACCAGAGCTTCCAGGGACTAAGCCACTACCTAAAGACTATACATGGACTGACCCTGGACTCTGACCTCATAGGTAGCAATGAATATCCTAGTAAGAGCACCAGTGGAAGGGGAAGCCCTGGGTCCTGCTAAGACTGAACCCACAGTGAACTAGTCTATGGGGGGAGGGCGGCAATGGGGGGAGGGTTGGGAGGGGAACACCCATAAGGAAGGGGAGGGGGGAGGGTGATGTTTGCCCGGAAACCGGGAAAGGGAATAACACTCGAAATGTATATAAGAAATACTCAAGTTAATAAAAAAAAAAAAAAAAAAGGAATGTCCTTTGTGTGAGACGCTAACCAGGGCTGGACATTTGGACTTGCATACATTTAAACCAACCTCCAGGTGACACTTGGTAATGGAATCTTGTATTGAATGTATGCCTTTACATATCAAATTGTAAGTGAATTTTATGCTGAAAGAAAAGTGTGGAAATGCTCACAGAGAATGAAATAGGTACAAGCCACTGTCTTAACTACAGTGGACAGGTAAGAGACGGGCCGCTATAGGAGACAGGCTACAGGCTCTCCAAACATATAGGCTGCCAGACTGCAGTATTAAAGAAGAAAAGGAAGCCAGGTTTGGTAGCATATGCTGACAATTCAGCTCTTGGGAGGCTGAGGCAGGAGGATTACTATTACAAATATGAGGCTACAGAGTAAATTCCTGTCCAATCTGCACTGAAGAGTGACAGAGAGACTGTCTCTAAAAACAAAATGAAAAAAAATATAGAAAGAAAGAAGAAACATATAAAAGGGGGAAAACAGACAAAAGTCTCTTGATTAGATTAAACCCCTCCCATATTACTATGATCTGTGACAGCAATTTTCTCGCATACCTGCAGATGGACCGCAGAGAGCAGATAGCCGCTATTCCCAAGAGGAGGCTTTCTGCCTGACTTCAAATTTACACTGATACTGAGCAATGGAAATTAGTAAATCTCAGGCATGGAGGAGACATTGTTGGGCATCATGGGAAATAGAAGGAGGTGCCACAGCACTTTTTGTGATGGGCAGTAAGTGCATCTCAACAAAGGTGTGAGCTCACCGCTACTGCTACTCTGGTTGTTAAAGAAGGACCCAGGGGAGAAGCCAGCTATGGCTGAGGCTTGCAGGGTGGTGGCTTCCATGAGGCAAGGAAGCATGGATAGAAGATTCATGGAGCACAGCAGAAAATGTGTGAGAGAAAAATCTAAAGTAGTGGTTCTCGCCCTTCCTAATGCTGTGACCCTTTACTACTGTTCCTCATGTCATGGTGACTCCCAACCGTAAAATTATGTCATTGCTACTTCCTAACTGCAATTTTGCTACTGTTATGAATTGTGGAGTAAATATCTGATATGCAGGACCCAAAGAGGTTGCAACCCACAGGTTGAGAACTGCTGACCTAAAGGAAGAAAATTCCACTTATATTGTCAAAGATTTTTCACCCAAGATGTCCTAAGGCACTGTTTATTTCCTTTTGAAGGATAACAGATAACAACCGATGATGGGGAAGGGGAAACATGCAATAAAAACTGAACTTAGGGAAAATTTGACATCCTGGATATGGTGGACCAGGATCCAGAAGTGTCTGGGAGAAGTTCAGAGACCTTGCCACAGTAGAAGTGGCAGGAAGAAACGCCACATGGCAGTCCTTGGCAGGAAAAACACCGCTGAAGACGCCCGAGTAGAAACCCGAGTACTGAATGTTGTTTATGAAAACCCCAGTGTGCATGTGTGCTTACATGAGATGGACACCGCCTTCCTCAGCATAGCATCCCATCCCTCCTCCCACTTGTGGCTGAAGCACGGGCAACTGTATTCATAACATTCTGTTGGCCACGGCAGGCATAGTCTGGGGTCCAGGGGCCGTGGATCAATGTATAGGCTGGTGAAGGAAGACCAGGGGATTCATGGGTGACTACGGGGGAACAGAGACTGATAAAGCTTCAGAAGGGAGATTGGACTCGCAGAAAAGGAGGCTCAGGAGAGGTGACCGGATGGACGTGGGGTGAATGATCTAGAGGCGACCATAAGCTGAACCATGACCACATGCAAGGTGGCATAATATTGCCTGTGTTTTCAGAGGAACACTGTGGAAATGAATGGGAAACGAACCACAAACAGCTAGAGAAACTTGAACAAAAGCCACAAGGAAGAAAACTCGAGTAGATCATTCCTGAAAAGACATTTCACAACATGCTAGTGTGTAAGGCAAAAATGCAGAAACAGATTAGACTTGAAAGATGTTTTTAAATCCTTAATGGAAAGAGGCCTAAGACTCCATAAGCAGAAGACACTCAGAACTAAGAGAGAGAAATGAGATGCGGCCATTTGATTTACCTGTGACAAGAGGAGAAGGCCAACTGCAGGAGGAACAAAACATTCATACAATGCCAGAATTTTCTAGAGAAAAAGTAGAGTATTTCATCTGCTTTGGACAAGATGCTCCACATATGGCAGACTTCTGAGCTTGATAAACATCTACAAGGAGATGGCGTGGAGACAGATGGTGGCTTCAAGACGTCATCTTGTTAATTTCCATGCCATTAGACTGGATAATTCACCACCCAGATCATCAACATGGCTTCTGTTTTGGGAAACCGACCGAAGGTGCCAGGGGAAGTGTCCTAGAAGGAACAGAGGTACCGGCCTCTACTGGAAAGTGACTGCTTTGCTCAGGATATGGTGGGAATGCCAAGCCTTGGGGCTCTGACCATGGAGAAAAGCTCCTGGATGGTGCCTTCTGGTCACTACTGGTGCTACGCACACAGGACTGTACAGGAAGGAGGAAGAGGAGACCTTGAGAATGGTGACCTGTACACAAGGCTTTTAAAACCCAGGAATTCCACAGCAGGTCATTCAGAACTGAAGAGAAGGGGGAAACAAAAGGGAGCTTTTCGAGTTTACTGTTGTGTGTATGAAACTCAAACCCAGCAGTGGGATTCCCACCATTGCTTGACGCACAGGAAGAGCAAGCTCCCTGTCCCCTGAAGAATGCCTCCTCCTCTCCCGCCTCCAGCAGGCATCAGGGGTTCCTCTGCTTGGTACCAAGGTCAGGCCAGGGACCCTGGTAGATTGGGCAGCTCCCCCATCGGAAAGCAGAGCTCCCTGCAATAGGAACGGGCACACACACATCTGTGCCACTTACAACAGTTTGTCTCTGCAAGTCACCGAGATGTGTCCATCTCGCAGTGGAGGACTGGGACTGGCCTATGGGCATTGATGACCCCTCAGTTTCAGCAGGATGGAAGGAACATGAGGAGGGGAATCTGTCCCCAGGTCCCCTCTGCTTTAGACTTCATCTGAGGACCTGAGGACACTGTCTTGACCTCACGAACCACACTTACTTTCAACATCACCCTTTACGGTTTATTTTTTATTTTTTGTGTCTTTATGATACAAATGCTGGTGCAGCCTTATTTACTCATTGCTTAGAATGCTCATTGCATTATAGTAGTTTATGAGTATATGTGTTGGTTTTCTGCCTGCATTCTCTTTTCAACAGATGGAGTGTGTACGGTCGGCGGAAGGATCCACTGACGCTTCAGTGAAATCAGCCCCACCCTGAGCTCACAGCTCTGCTTCCTACCGCGAGTCTCCAGGTTAAGGGTTCTGCTTGCAGGTAAGAAGTTCCTGTTTGTCCTGTGCAGGGTAAAGATTTTGTTTGTTATTGAAGAATAAATATGTTTGTCATCTGTTGAGTCAATGCAAGTCAAAGTTTCTGTTTATAATTAAGAGTAAATTCCTGTTTCTTAGATCTGATGTAAACTGCAAAACGTGTTTTTCAACCTACAAAAAACTTGTGACCCCGTTTTACACAATTTATAATATTCTTATACCTTCTTCCTTCCCTTTCATTCTATCTTTCTAACAGTGCATATCAGCCAACTCTCTTGCTTCAGTGAACACCTTATCTCTCCTATTACAAGGATCTCAAGAGGCCGCAGGGGCTGCTCGCTCAAATCCCGACAGGGTGAGGCAGCTAGCTGGTTAGTCCTGGGTGCACCCTAAAATACGGCTCACTTTGATTGGAAATCGTGGATTTCTCCTTTCCAAATCTCTCTGGCTGCATATCTACCTAAGATCCTGGCCCCAACGCTTGGTGTGGATACTCAGTGCATCCTCACTTTCTTTACACTGAACTCTCCCAGGTCTGACAAGTTTCCTCCTTTGGTCTCTCAAGCCATATCCTTCCCCTCGGTTCTCTCAGCCCATCCTGGTCAGGTGGCCATTCCTTGTACACCACCTCCTAACCTATGAGTGTTTCCAATTCCTTTCCCACAACTCAGCCTGCCCTGCCTCTTTGGATGGTGCAGTTGATTGCTACATTGCTGGAGATCCCTCAGTATCTGCCTGGCTCCTGAGAGTCCTGGGGAATCAGGTCGTACTTTACAGGGTTTCTGTCCTTCAGGCTTACAGCGTCTAGTGTCCACACTCCCTTATGTCAGGGCAGAGCCTTAATCTGCTTAATTTTCGTCACATTGGAGGTGAATTTTAAAGGGACAATACTACAATACTCAGTGCCTTTCTGAACCCCCTGCCCCCAGGTCCTGAGTGTCCGGCTTTCCAATCCAGCCACCCACGAGGGGTACCACTTGGTCACAGTGCATTCTGTATTTTCTCCATGACCAAAGATCATGGAGGATTTTGCATTATGAGCATGCGTGAGGCTGCCCTGCAAGGTTTTTTTTTTTTTTTTTTTTTTTTTTTTTTTTTTTTTTTTTTTTTAATACTGTCTTCTACTTGGCTCCCAGGAGTTAACCTACTCCTTTGTTCAGTTTTGGTTCTCTAAAACTGTTTCCCTGAGGGAAAGATGTCATCTTTGAGGATTTATAGAAACTTGGCTGTTTCTCTTAGGGGAGGGGTGGATTTTGACTATTTTCTGTGATATCTATCATTTATTCAGGGATTTAGAATGATTTTCCTAACTTTGTGAGTGTTTTAGGCAGTCTTTTCAACTACACTTCCAGTTCACGATCCCTTACCATGTTTCTAACTAAATCTCCTTTGTGCGTCCTTAGTCTCAGTTTTCTACCCTGTGCCATTGGGGGTTAGATTCTATTTTGTTAGCCATTCTCTAGAGCTGGATTTGGTTTTAGAGATTATCGTTATCATCCTTTTGTATCCATTTCATTAGGGTTGGGGTTTTGTGTGTCTGTTTGTTTGTTGTGGCGTCTCACTACCACGTAGTCCTGGTTGGCTTAGAACTCTTCCTAGAGCAGCCTTGCCTCGTCCCACAGAGACCCAGCTGCCTCTGCCCCAGGTCCTGGTGCTGAGGGCTGTGCCGACTTCATTCATTTTTGCTTTCCTTTATTTTATTCTCTCTGACTTTGCTTGCTTTTCCATAGTCTTTTTTATTCTTTTTTTTAAAAATAAACTTAATTCTCTATTTATTCCTTGAGAATTTTACACATGGCTAAATATGCTTTGATCAAATCTATTCCCAATTTTTCTGATTCTTTAATTGAACAATATTTATTTTCTAACGGGTTTCATTTAAACCCACTCTCTGTTTTTTACTATCCTTAGAGAGCATCATTTGCTCAGTTTACTTAGAGGTCTGTTGAGACTTTACTCTTCTTTGTACTTCAGTACTCAGAGAACACACAGTGTTTGTGGGTGTGAGAGCCAATCTGTGTGCGAAAAGCTCTGCCACTGGCTTGGCTGCTTCAACTCATCACTGTTGTCAGTGTTGTCTTTTTGCTTATTTGAGTTTTGCTTCTCTGGTTACCTATTTTAGATTGCACTGGTAGGTCAGTGTAGGGCCATGATCTGTCATTTTCGGGCTAACACACGAGCCTTGTCTTTGGCTCACTACTCGCTGGGTGTGCTTATCCTTCCCACATTCATCGTTCAATATGGCTATATGAATAGAAAGTTTAAAATTAGTCGGTGCTATTATCTTATTCCCAGAGTGAATAAAGCTTTAGCTATAGACTGGCAGTACCCATAATCCCCACCATTCTTGTTTGGAGTCAGACTTTCAAAAAAACATATTAAAAATCATGGGTTTGGAGATGAATCAGGTTTGACAAAGCACTTGCCATAAAAGTATGAGGATCCAGGTTTGAGTTCCCAGAACATGTATAAAGAAGCCAGGCACAGTGACCCAGTCCTATAATCCCAGCACTGGAGATGGAAGGATCCCTCACCTCACTGGCCAGACAGAAGAGCTGAATTAGTAAGCTCCAGGTTGAGGGAAAGCCCATGTTACAAAAAGTAAGGTGGAGAGTGATGGAGGAGGACACCATATACACTGACTTCTGGCCTTTATACACATGGGCGTAGACAGCTCATATAAGAACACACACATTCACACCCACACCCACAAAGCCTGTTCCAATAGCCACTAGGTAGTTCTACCTGTAAGTTATCAACTTGAGGGGTTGCCTTTCCATGACCTCTCAGGCTTAGTTGTGAGTTCATCATTTTTTGATGCTATATTTGCTTTGAGGGAATATTACTTAGACTAAATAGAGTTGTTAAATTCTTCTTTGTTCTCTCTCTCTCTCTCTCTCTCTCTCTCTCTCTCTCTCTCTCCCTTGGACACCATATTGTTAATGCCAAGTAGTCTTATGTCTGTTAAGTGGTATGAGTTTAGCATGAAATGTGTATATATTTACCATGGTTGGATCTCAGTTACCTTCCCTCTTGGGTGATATCTGAGCTACATAGAACGTTCTAGGTAGTGATTTGTACTTTTTCTCAGTACAACTCTTGAGATACTTGGCTGGTGTCTCACTGCTGATCCCTTCCCTGCCAATGGTACTGCTTTGTAGTTACTTATCCCCTTTCTCTGGCCAACGTTATTACATGTCCTTGTCATCTCTAACGACCTTCAGCTTTGCCAGGATGAGACGAAGATAAGATTTTTGCATGTATTCTATCCCAAATAGGGAAGTCGTTCCATAAAAGGAATAGTCCCCAGCTCCTCAGCTCTCCTTGGGTATTCTAGCTTGAAGTTTTTCCTTGTTATGCAGCCACCATATATGTTGCTTCACACCCTCACTGTCTTAACACTTCTATCCTTCATAAAACACGACTACTTTCTTGTTCTTACGGATCTATCTTGTTTCTTTGTCCCATGTCAAGAACAGACTTACACTGGTCATTCTTATACTGCTCATAAATGTGGCTTAGCCTACAACAAATGCATGCTCTGTTTTTGCTTTAAGTTTGGTGGCTGTCTTTTTAGTTTTTAGGTTGTTCGTTTTGCAATATGGTCTCGTGTAGCTTAGACTGGCCTTAAAATCCTTGATTCCTCTGACACCCTTTCTTGGGTGCTGAAGTCACTGGTGGGGCTCTTATGCTTGACTGTGCTGGCAGTTATTTTAAACATCTGCTTTCTTGTGGTTTATGGTATCTTGACTTGCAGGTCTACTTC
This sequence comes from Rattus norvegicus, assembly GCF_021556685.1. NCBI lineage: Eukaryota > Metazoa > Chordata > Mammalia > Rodentia > Muridae > Rattus > Rattus norvegicus. The sequence continues at coordinate 52,423,292 of NC_141534.1, read as the reverse complement.
CAGTAGAAAGAGTCTCCCTCTATGTCCTGTACTCTTTTCTGGTTAGTGTCTACTCTCTCAGTCCAGTACTCTGATGATTGCCTCAACTCTTAGAAGCCACGGTCTAGTAGCAGGTAAGAGCTGGAAACTGTATTTAGTTTTTACTGGTTTATTTCTATAGGAAGAATCCATTGACTGTATCCTTATAGGCTGAGCATCAAGTCTTGTCTCTAACCTCCCTCCTACCTCTGCGTCTCATGGAAACCAGGTTCTCAGTCACCAATGCCTTCTTCCCACAACCCTTCTTTGAGTCTTGAGCCTCTCCTTGTATTTCTGGTCTAAGGTGGCAAAATGGGAATCTGATCTTTGAATCAGCTCAGACCTGTTTAGAGTTTCTTTCTCTATGGCTTATATAATACTGTTGAGTATGTATGACATATGCATTGTACAGAGAGTGACATAAGTTGACAAGGTATCCTGAGATCAGTCCTGATAACCCTCAAAAACTCAAGTGCCTGGACTGGACTGAACTGGTTGAAGAACTCTCTGAGAAGTGAGACTTGAGTCAGGACAGGATTTGGACCAGCAAAGAGACAAGGGGCAATGATCATGACAGCTAGGGAGAGAAGGAGGGGACTCTGGCTATAACAAGTCTATGAAGGAAAGGTCACAACAGTAACAGTCTGAGTGAAGTAGAGAACCACAGCAAGCAGCCATCACTTACTGAAGTCTTAGTTTTCCTGCCAAGGTTTTATTGAGAGCTTCGCATGAATGACCTCACCTGACTTCCAACAGTCTATGAAACATAGATGATATTTATACCCACTAGACAGAACTCTTGAGCTCAGTGAGATTAAATGATTCTGAAATTACAGAAAGAGGTTAGACCCCAATTTTCAGAATCCACAAATGTCACCTACTTAGGACATTATATGTTAATGGAATGGGACTGGGACACTGGGAGACTGCTCTGACACTATACGGGTAGCTGTTAAATCCAATCGCAAATGTCCTTAGAGGAGAAGCTGAGATAGAAGAGGGGCAGACTATGGGAAGACAGGGAAAACACTGGACTGATGTGGCCATAAGCAAGGACTGGGAAGTAAGAGTGTGCATGCATGTGTGTGTGTGTGTGTGTGTGTGTGTGTGTGTGTGTGTGTGTGTGTATGCGTGGGTGGGCAATTCAGCATTGCTGAAGGGGCAGTGCCCTTCTCACAGCTGGCTTGACTTCAGCCCACTGAAGTTGACTTTAATGTCTTTGCCTCCAGGTATGACAGAAAGCAGTCTTTTGTTTTCAGCCACCAACACTATGGCCATATCTAACAGTGGCTATGACAAACCAATCTGAGCAGAATGAGAAGACTGCACAGTAGTGCGAGTCTAGGCTCACATGCTAAAGAATGCTCCAGGGGACACCTATCTCCTGATTTAGATGATTGTTCTAAAAAGAGCTAGCCAGAGGTAGAGCAGGGACATAATCTAGAAGGGTGACACCCACTCACATACTGTTAACATAACTGAGATACGCATCAATCCTAATTAGCACTTTGGCATCTTCTCCATGGTGGACTAATGGGTACAGTTTGAGAAGACACGTCCACAGCTGAGAGCCTTGCTAGGAGATGGATTATTGAGTGATACACTGTCCATTTGGAGGCAGCGTGGTCAGGGCTCATCCATGGCTATAAATAGCACTCTTGCTTGCTCTTTGGAAGCCTATTTGGGACCTTTGCTCTGCTTGTTAATCCAAAAAACTTCCATGTCCAAACTGAGGCATTAAACCAGACAAGATCCAGATTGCTTTATAATCTAGGAGTGTTTATGCAGGGTTTGCAATGTGTCCCTATGAGACGCTCCTACTGGCCTCAGCCTAGGCACTAGGCTTGTAGTTGCCCTACAGTCTCTCAGGCTCTCTGCTTAGTGCCCCCTTTTGGTCACTGGCATCAGCCGTGGGCAGGGAGGTTGGAATCTAAGTCTGGGGAAGATGTAGTGTTTCACTGCCTTGACTGCCAGGGCTGTGGTCAAGAACTTGATATCCAGATTCTGTCACTTGGAGAGATGGTGACCCTGGGCTGTTTTCTACCTGTAAAATGTGCTCCCGTCTTTTAAGCTTGTGAGTGTTGGTGAGTCTGGCTTGCATGGCTCCTGGCACTTCAGAAACAATAGCTTCTGTCATTACTATTCAGAGCATGGCTGGGAGTGTGTGTGCTCAAACACACAACTGGGTGTCTAGAGAAGGATGGGAGTTTGGGGGCAACTAGGGGATGAGGGGGTGGGGAAGGAGGAGGAGGAGGAGGAGGAGGAGGAGGAGGAGGAGGAGGAGGGATCCAAGCTCTATTTCTAGAGTGTCCATTCTGTATTCACCACACGTGGGATCCCTTTGAAAGGATAACTTTTCTGAGGATTTTGTGACTAATTCAGGCTTCCCTGGAATAGGACTGAATATTATATTTAAAATTCTGGAGAGAGAAAATGACGCCGAGGGCTGGCGAGCAAACAGTGCTATGACACAGGAAGGTACGCAGTGTGGAACAAACTCAGAAATGGGAAGATTATGGTCAGTGCACACACTGTAGGTCACAGATAATGATGCTATCAAAGAAAGGGGGAGATTTACAAATCACGCCTAAGCAGGCTCCACAAAGAGCTCATTATGAGGCTGTGATTTCAGACCTGAGTAGCCATCAGGGCTTCCTGGCCCAGACCTCCTATTTCAAAAATATTGCTTCTCACAAAGCTGTCACAAAATCTATCTGCTTACTTTCATCCTCAAGATAGTTCAAGTTAAAAAAAAAGCACTGGCAGCATGGCTGCTCTTGGTTCAGGTTTTGAAACAGGGATGAGGCTAGGTCAACCTACAGCCAAGCTCTCCCTGTGTGGGAACGCACTCACTGTTCACTTAGGATGGAAACAAAGCAGGAAGGGCCCAATCTAGTGATGAAGCTCTAATTCGCTGTTTGATTTCCTTAAACTATTTAGTTGAATAAATTATTCACAATTGGCTGTATAGATTGGCGTCAGATGTACACTGCATTAATTCACTCAGTAATCCCTAAATTGGCAAAAACTCAAGATGTAGTACAAACGCTTCCTTTCTAACTGTGAATACACTTGAAGATGATATTCTAGAGGAACTAGAAAGATTATAGCAAACAGCAGCGTGGTTTTTTTTTAAATGAAGCAACAAAAGCTGAAAAAAAAACCTTTATGAAAAAAATGTAAAACCATGAATGAAACACAAAAATATCTAAATTAACAGTTATATGTATTTTTTAAAATGAATGTTAAGGTTTGATCTCTTAAGCAAGCAGATGTCCTACACGTTAATTCACAATTCAGAACATTTCCAGAGCTGATCCAGGCAAGGTTTTCCTGAGGGGGATCATGGATTTAGGTGGAAGCAGAAGCAGCAGGCCAGGTGGCTCTGAGGTGGAGGGTGACAGCTATTGTAGCCACACGTGAACGGCAGGGGGCAGGCATGGTGAGAACTGTCCCAGGGAGAGGCTGGGTGGTGAAGGAGGGACAGAACATCCAATGGCTGCCGCTGAGGAGGAGCATTCCTGCCCATAAATGAAGGTTTGCTCCACTGAGGTGCAGAAGCCTGGAACTACAGATGAATATGGTAGGACTAGACTTATACCCTATCTTTCCAAAAAACCGTAAGTTGGGGGGTGGGAAGAGAATTAAACAGAAGTCTGGGAACCCATGTAACAGAGATGGGGCTTCTATAAAGAATAAAATGGTAACACATTGCCCTGGAATGGGCGAACAATGGAGAAAGATGACTGATGTACTGTAATAGGCGATTCTTAGAAGAGGAACGCAAGGAACTAACATGAAAAGAGAAGCTTTTCTCTGTCATCAGGGAAGTGGCAACTGAAAGAAAAGTCACATCTATCTGTTTAGAAAGCACAGACGGGTTTGCCATTTCTAAGGATCTGCCCCTGGAGAAGGGGCAGAGCTTTACAAACCTCCCGTGGGCAAGCGTCAGCATATGCGACACCCCTTCCACATTGTAGCATATATGAAAAATAACTCAAGTTCGTATGTATTAGGAGACATACAGATGCCTTAGGCCATTGTTCATACTAAAGAAGCGCTTAAAACATGTAAATGACCATTATAAGATACATGTATTATGTGCATAACTGTGCAATGCGAGATCTTCCATCATTTACTCCAATAGACTTGCATGTAGCCATATGGGCCTCTGAATAACGACACATGAGGAGTTGAACTGATTTTAGACATGAGCGGTGTGAGTCTACTGTTATATAAGAGTAAAGGCACGAACAATATGTATTGATAGTAAAGGGAGCATGTGTGAATGGTGATGACTTCAGGGCTTTATGGTAAGAAGGCAGAACCTCCGAGGGAGGCTAGAGTTTCTTCTATAAGAGTCTTGGAGTCAAACATAGAAAATGTGGCATGGTCTGACAGAACTGGCTGGCAGGCCCAAGCTCTCAGGTGTCAGTCAGGGATGTCCAACTCATAGCCCGTGGGCTGTATGCTGCCAAGGGTAGCTATGAATGTAGCCCAACACAAACCATACACTTACTTCAAATGCAAGATTCTTTTTGTAATTTTGTAACTCAGAAAAGCTATACGTGGTAACTGTGTGGTTCTGGCATGCAAACCTTGCAGATGAAAACTGTGGTCCAGAGAATCCAAAAGGATGGACATCCCTGTTGAGAATTTTTCCAAAGGTCTGAGATATTAACTGAATGTATTAATCTGATATTATCGTTGCTCAGCTGCATAACAGGAAAAAGAACCCTGCATTGTCACCTTGGGAACTGGATCCCACCTGTACCCATCTTAGTTTTTTCTAAATGTAGGCTGCACATTATCAGAGTACCTCCCCTTTGGAGAGTCTGACAGTGTGGCTGAGAAACCTTGCTTTGCTGCACTGTTGGTCTGTGCTGTCCTTGCTGCGCTTAGTGTGCACACGGAATAGCTTGTTTTCACAGGTTACGGGTTCCTCTTCCCTGAAGCAATGGACGTATGCAGCCTGTGTGGCTGTACAGAGCTCCACACACAGAAGCTTATGGCTTGGGCTGATGCTCATCCTGAACCTGAATCGTTCCGCCTGCGATGGAGATGCTGCAACGACAAGGTATCGTGCACACGTGCAGAGGAGACAGGGGCAGAGCTGTGTTCCTTGCTGCCTAGTGTCACAGACACTCATGGCACCTCATGAAGGCAGGGTTCTGGGGACCAGTCTATGTGCCAGTCAAGGCTAGTGTGATTACTTATAACTAGGTGGAAGGATTTCACAGACCTCAGGAACGGGGATGCTCTCTTTGAATTGAACTTCTGTTGAGTGAAGAGAGGAGGTGATGGTGTTCTAAGAAACTCATGTGACCAGCGACCCTTCCCTGGCCTTCCTCACTCCTGTGGCTTCACTACAATCATCAGGAACTGAAGCCGGGATGGTGTCGCAGCAGCAGAGGGAAAGAGGGATCCTGGAGTCATTCTTTCAAGGAGTAAGTGAATATTCGTAAGACGGCTATGAAATATAAATTATCTCATCCCAGTCATTTCACTTATGAGTTAGACGGTCTTTTATTTGCATTTAAGATTGGGCTTGTATATTTTAAAGAACAAATGAAAACATGCATGCTAGCAGTTTAAAATTTACCTTTCTTTGAATACAGCTAAACAGTGGATCTCCGACGTACGATGGTTAAAGGGGAGGGAGGGACAGTACTTATATTTTCTTAGCAGAACATTTTTCCTGCTTTGAAACCACATGTTCTTCATTTTTGTTTTGCACTGGCCTGCATGCACATCGTACAGGTAAGATGAGTCTTTGCCTGTGGGTAGGATCCGAGGAGTATGGCATTTGCCACTTGAGGGAAGCAAGAATGTAAAGCCAGAGGAACAGGTTTCTCCCTCAAGCCATTTCAAGTGAAGTGTTCCCTACCATTGACAAGCTGCCTTGTGTCTTCTGATGAACACGAGGTACGCTTCTTGTTGTAGTGACTGCTACCTACCGATCTGGATCCATTCCCTCTAATCAGAACTTCAGGAATATCCTTAGCTACATAGCAAGTTCAAGACCAGCTCTGGACCACAGTCCGTATCAAAGACAACCATTCTCTTTTGTACTGGAATGTTTAGTGGACTACATTACCATCCCAGATGCCTGAGTAGAGAGCGCTTAGTCATGTGACTATATTTGAGGCTGACATGGGGCTCTTCCTGATCTCTCACGTTGCCTGTCCACCCTAGGTCTGGGATCCTGGATCCCACTTTGTTCCACCTCTTTTCTTCTTCAGAGATCTTAAGCAACAACATTTAAAATTACATCATCTTCCTAGTGCACATCATTTGTGGCTGACATCATTAGAAGTCCACTTGGAAGTGAGAGAAAGCTTTTGTCTCCTCTTCCTGGAACCCACTCCATGCAAGCAAGAGCTAGCTAGGTGTTTTTACTCTAGACTCCTTAAACATCACTATAGAGGCTCGGAGGAGTCCCTCAGCTGAGTCTTGCTCCTGCCAAGAGGATGCTGGTTGATGTCAGAGCCACGTGGTAGGGGCTGGAGGGCTTTGGGTGGGCTTTCTCAGGCTTCCTCCTGATTCTACTGCTGAGCTCTGGCTTAGAGCCTTCATGGCCTCAATTCTGCTCTCTAAGCAGGGCCGCCGTCAGCTTCACTGGGTTATGACAGGGCCCTGTTAGCCTCAGGGTGCGTGGAAACTGCTGAAAGATTCTCAGAGAAGTAATTCAGCAAGAACAGCATTCTGGTGGTTTTATTTTAAGCAGGAGTTGGGTATCAAAGGGGAAATTTGTTCCCGTCCACTTTGTGACTAATGGCTCCTGCTATTCAGATTCGTCGTCTTTTCCTTGCAAGAGATCATTCTGTGGCACCAGGGCTAGAATGCTTGTTCTAGCACTTGAATAGGTAATTGATTAAATTTATTGATGAGCGTATTCAAAGGAATGCTATTAAAATAGCCATTTTTCTAAAATATGCATTTATTAGATTTCTAGTAAGCAGCATATATAAAACCAGCCATACATGTGAAAAATAAATTAAGTATTTTTCACCTTAAATAAAATAAATCTTATTTTCAAATCTACGAGATTAAACTTCATTAGCATATTAAACATTAATACACAGCAGACTATTATAATGTAATATATTATTTATGTTCAGCTAGACACATCAAATCATGTCCTTCAGAACTAGCGCTCTGCAGTAACAGCTGCACATTAAGGGCTGGACAGTGAGCTGAGGGGAAAGCTGGCCTTTTTATCTGTCTCTGGGACTTTAAAAGATAAAACCAGCACAATTCAATAAATTAAAAAAAATAAATGAAATATCAAAAAGTGTTTGGAGAAGGTAGGTAGTGTGTTAAGGCTATGGAAAGGAATGAGAGGGTTTCTAGGAAGTAAGAATTTTATATTACACTTGTGTGAAATGTGTTGTTTGGAGACAGGGTCTTATTTTGTAGCCGAGGTTGGCTTAGAATGTAGTACGTAGCCCAGGATGTCCTCCATATTGCAGCGGTCCTCCCACCTTAGCCTTCAGAGTGCTGGGGTTATGAGCTACCATGACTGTCTTACACTGGTACACGGTTTTTCCCAGATAACAACTGCACACCGTTTTTTCTCTATTGATCTTCACGATGCTTCGGTGGGCTTAGGAAGGCCATCATAGCCCATTTCATAAATGAGGACACTGCGTTGAACAGCTACTGTGTGTGTTTCCTCAGGTTGCTGTGCAGAAGATATGAGCTTCCTGGCTGCAAAGTCATTTTCTCATCATCTAAAATCAAATTAGTCAGGCTATGTTCTTTCTGAAGGGACTTGGGGAATCTGTTTGACGTCGTGTTTGTCAGAATTTCACTGCTGTGGCAAAATGCCAGAGACAACAACGTCAGGAGGAAGGGTTTACTTTCCTCATGGTTCCTTTGTCAAAACGGAGAGAGCAAAAAGAACAGACAAACTGGGGGGGGGGGGGGCGCTGTGCTAGTTCATGGCTTCTACCTTTCCTTTCAATCTCCTCTGGGTCCCCAGCCCACACAATGCCACTACACATGTTCAGGGGAAGTCTTTCCCCTGAACTAATCCTGCCTGGAAACCCCAGAGAAACACCCAGGCGGGTGCTTTACTAATCTTGACCCATTTGAGTGATCCACTACACTGTCTCGGTTTTCTGCAGTCACCCCTATCCTAGTCCTGAAGATGCATCAATGAAGTCTGTCCACCTCCCTCTCTGAGTCCTGGCCCGTGTCTCCTCTTCTCATAATGATGCCTGTCCTACTGGTTAAGGGGACTTGCCCACCCTACTATAATCCCACCATGATCGACTTTATCTCTGCACCCCACCTCCGAATACTGCCACACGTCGGGGTGATTGCCCTTCTCAATTGAGGACGTTCACATTGCTGCAGTGTTTCCCATGTGTGGACTTTCCCACGATGCTTCCACCAAAACCAGCCAGAATTTTAGTTGTGGGATTCCCTGGGTAGTAAGGTGGGAGCCAATGCTGGGGACAGCTTCTACCGCTACACGACATTGCACATACAAGCATGAAGGTCCTGTGTGTGTGTGTGTGTGTGTGTGTGTGTGTGTGTGTGTGTGTGTGTGTGTGTATGTGTGAAGACTGGTTAGGAGCTGTTAAGACAGTGCAAGCCACTGGATGCTAAACCTGCAGATAGATTAGCAGCAGAGGAGGTGAGGAATAGAAAAACAAGGGAGCTGCAGAGGAAGAAGGGGCAAGAATGGTTAGTGCTTCAATCTCAAGGTGAAAGGAGGCCGGAGAAGGGCCAGATGTTGACCCAGTGAGACCAGGAGGCACAGGTCACTTGGGCACCGTGTCAGATTTTACTTCCTATGTTTGGCAACTTTACAAACTCCTCACTGCAGCTGCCTTCATGTCAGCGAGGTGCGCACAACCACACACCTTTGTCTGTGTAGGATCTTCCTTCCCTGGCTCCTCCTTTGAGATATCACCCATTAAGTCCTTTGCATTTCTCCTTTTAATTATTTTGTTCCAAGATATCCTCAAGAGCTTTGAGAAGCACATGCACCTATGCCTGGATCCAGTGTCTACTCAAGGCTGCTTTAACTTTTGTATTGTTCTCTGTTGTTCCGCTTTTCTAGAATGATCCACCATTGATCTCTGTAGGTTGATGTCATTATGCAGGTGAAGGGAGACAAGATCAAATGAGGTCTGCCAGTGGATGAGAAGGAAGGGAGGCGGGAACAGAGGTTTTAGAAGGAGAGGGAGAAGCAGGAGAGAAGCTGGGAGAACATGGCAGCAGATGTTAAGATTCTTCTCTGAGCAAAGATACAGGTTATGAATGTTTTAAGGGATCAGTGTGCACAGGATTTTATGCTGTCTAGATGGGCAAATTATATCTTAGCAATTGGATCAGGGGTTATTGTGTGGCGTTTTCTTTCATGTGGCAACTTAATTGAGTTCAAGAGAGGGTGGGGTGGTTGGATGCATGAGCCCGCTATGGAATTGGGATGTGTACGGAGCTGTGATTGAAAGCAAAGCATCATGGCAAGGTGCCACGCTGGAACGGCTCATGGACTGCCCATTAGAGAGTGCGATGGGGGCCAAGGTGGAGCTGCTGAGATGAATTAGTACTAGTTCCTATGGCTGGACAGAGTCGGAACTATCAAGAGAGCGACTGCCTGGGTATGTGCTCAGGGACACTCACACCTTTTTATTTGTTTTTTTTTTTATCCCAACAGCTCTCTCTCTCTCTCTCTCTCTCTCTCTCTCTCTCTCTCTCTCTCTCTCTCTCTCTCTCTCTCCCTCCCTCCCTCCCCCCTCTCTCTCCCTGTTGATTTATTTTAGTGAACATTTACCTTTTGTCAAGCCCTATTTTGAGTATTTTTTTTGAAAGAACAAACCCTTTTAGTCCTTAGAAACCCATTACCCCTACATTTTAGAAGAAACTGAGGCACAGTGAGGATGAATGACCTCAACTCAGAGGGCACAGACAGTAAGAGATCGCAATCATGTGCCTATTTAAGACCACATGCTGTGTGCATTGGTTCATTTCTAAGACCTGAATGCAGAGCATGTACAACCCCTAATGTGCATGAGAGCCTTATCAGTCACACACTGCAATGCAGACGCCCTTTAGAGTGGACATCGTGAGAACAAAACAGTTATGAATGGTGAACCATGAGCCGCATGGCCTGTGGAGACACACAATCATTTCTCCATCCCTTTGCTCATCCCTATGTATGTATGCACATGCACGTCACCTCTGAACTAGATTCCCAAGAAAAGTAAATACATAAAAATAAGTTACCTATGATTGAAATCGACACATATAATCCCAAAATAGTAGTTCCCAGGAATGGGGAGTCTCCTCCTAAGCACACAGGCAAAGCACTAGATACAGTAATCAGTCATTGCTGGGGGAGAAGAGAGCAGTGAATCGATGACCAGCCAGCCTAGCCAAAGTACTGAACCTCAGGTCCCAGTGAGAGACTCTGCCCCTCTCCTCCCTCCACAAAAATCAGATGGATGGCTGCTGAGGAATGACACCTAGGCTGACCTCTAGCCTCCACACTTTGCATGCACACATGCGCGCGCGCGCACACACACACACACACACACACACACACACACACATACATATACACGCACACAAAAGCACTACTCCCATCCATCCCCCTCTACACAAAGCTCTCGTTTTTAAATCTGAGTGCACATGAAATGCACTTGGGGAATCTGGAAGTTCCCCAAGCCCTCCTTGCTTTCCTCAGGCTCTCATCCACGGGATAGGGTGGACCCCCAGATGCCCCACCTATAGCCAAACACTCTGATGCTAACGTACTCCTTTCTGGGCTACCACAACCACCCAGAGATATCAGGTGTTTTCCGCAATACTTTAGATCATTCTTAGAATATTCTCTTATGCATAACATTTAATATATACCATCTAGGTTCCTACCAAAACAACAGATGTTATGAGATATGTCTATCAAATTTTATCATTGCAGGTTTTTATTATAATTTCCTTAGAAGTTATTCAAAAAAGTGATTGCTCCTGGAAGCTAATCAGACAGACAGACAGACAGACAGACAGACAGACAGACACACACACACACACACACACACACACACACACACAGAGGCACACAGATTCTCTAGTTGGGCAAAGTCATGCCATGTCATGGGCATGCAGTTTTATTAAATGGCACTTGAGGTAGTATCCATAGCTACTCTGGCGAAGGCATTATCTGTGTCTTTCATAGTTCATGTGAGCGAGCTACAAGTGTTGGAAAGTCTCAGAGGCAGGCGAGCATCAGAACCCTAACCACTTTAGGGTCCATTTCAGCGGTAAATTAAGTTACCTAACTTGCATGAGTATGGCTCAATGTTTTAAAAGGTTCAGCCCATGGACAAGAGAAATGACAGCAGCATCCTAAGTTCATTTTCTCCCTGATGGGTGGCCATAGCAGGGCCTATCAGCTCTCATCAAAGCAGTGGGCTCGAAGAGGCCGGACTGCAGCAGCTGCCCTGGCTGGAGACATTTGTATTCCGTCTAATATGCTTAGTTCCTCTAAGTAATCAAGTTTTCTCTCGCCCAGCTACTCCCGACTAGAACTAAATTATGACTCTTTACGCTGATGTTTAAACTCACTCTCCATTTACAGTGCAGGATAGTTTCTTAGCTCTTTCCATAGGAAGCCTAGATTAACATCCCCAGAATGAAGCTTTTGCTTTTCCTCCTCAATTTCATCCCTTAAGTGGCTTTCCTGAGCAGAGAGAACCATGGTCTTCAGATAATCTTACCAATTTTGGTATTTTAAAAATGATTACACTTTAAATTCAGAAACCTTCTGGAAATGGGAAATTTCAAAGCTCTTTGGGAAATAATAAACCACAATCAAGGAACAAAGGAATATTAAAAAAAAAAGCCATGTGGTGCATATTCTCATCTTCATGTGACACAATGGATGATAAAGCGACTGAGACAAATGAACGCTGTGCACTCGCCTGCCCAGACACTTCATGGTACTTCCACGGGGCGGTTACCTCAAAGGCTCCAGGCTGTGCACTTCAGAGGCAGTGTGCTCCATGGTTTTGGAGACATGGTGTGTAAGGGACAGGGCACAACCCATGCCAGGACTGTCTGATGTCTGCCAGCTCTAGGGCCAGTGTTTCTCAGATCTCAGGGAGAGTCTACATGCTTTTCTCACGCTTTTTGTATGGCTGAACCTTTTGCTACCTAAACATCAGAGCTAATCTTATAGTCACAGACAGAAAGAGAAGCCCAGAGCTTTGACGGTGAGGTTGGAGATGGTGTCCATCATCTCACACATTGTGTGTTACTGTGTTGGGGGGCGGGTCTCCAACTCAAAGGGAAGATCCACGAGGGCCGGGGCCTCGTCTCTCAGCACAGCCTCTTAGACTGAAGAGTTGGGGTGAGGAAGGGAACAACTCCTGCATACTCCCTGTTGTGCCCATGGTCCTGGAGTGGTGTTGGCAAGACTGTGAAGCATCCTCCTGAGCCAAGGAGAATCACTCAGCAGCACCCTCCTTTCCCTCTCTCTTCTGCCCTAGTGCTAGTTACTGTGTCAACTCAACACCATCTAGGGTCATCTAGAAAGAAGGAACCACAATTGAGAAAAGGGCCCCATCAGATTGACCTGTAGGCGAGCTTGTGGGGTATTGTCTTGATTGTTATTGATACCCCTGAGCAATGGTTCCAGGTTGTGTGAGGAAGCAGTCTGAGCATCCATGGGGAGCAGCATGTGCCTGCATTTCTAGTCCAGTGCCTGCCTCCAGGTTCCTGTTTTGAGTTCCTGCCCCGATTCCCTGATAAGGGACTATAAGCTGTCAGATGAAACCTACCCTTTCTGCCTTAAGTTACTGTTGGGCATGGTATTAATCACGGCCATAGAAACCAAACTAAGACACTGACTAGGTCACTCAAAACAAGACAAAATGTGTGTATGTTCAAGTGTGTGTGTGTGTATGTGTGTGTGTGTGTGTGTGTCCATATGTGGACACATATGTATATGTGCAGTGTGTGTGTGTATGTATATGTAGGTCTGTGGTATGTGTGTGGTGCGTGCGTATGGATGTGTATGCATGCATATATATGTGTGTGTGTGTTTGTGTTTCTCTGTGTAGTGTTTATGTGTGTGGTTTGCATATGCATGCCTGCATATGTGTGTGTGTGTGTGTGTGTGTATGTGTGTGTGTGCGTGTATGTCCATATGTGGTGTGTATGTATACGTGCAGTGTGTGTGTGTATGTATATGTAGGTCTGTGGTATGTGTGTGGTGTGTGCGTATGGATGTGTATGCATGCATATATATGTGTGTGTGTGTATGTGTGTGTTTGTGTTTCTCTGTGTAGTGTTTATGTGTGTGGTTTGCATATGCATGCCTGCATGTGTGTGTGTGTGTGTGTGTGTGTGTGTGTGTGTGTGTGTGTGTGTGTGTAGGGGTATGTGTTTGCCATAGCTCATGTGTAGAGGTCACAGGACAACCTCAGCTCTAGGCTCTTGGCTCAGTTGCTACAGAGTCTTTTGTGATTCGTTCCTTGCTCCACCAGGCTAGTTGGCCATGCGTGGGCTTTAGGGATTCTCCTGCCCCTGCCTCCCACTACAGACATAAGCTTCTGCTTTTGCTTTGCCTGGGTGCTAGGGATTCAAACTCAAGTCCTCATGCCTGTGTGGCAGGCACGTTATTCGTGAGCCATCTCTCCAGCCTCATTTTGCCTTGATAGTTATTCTGGATATTTTTTTAATCTCAACAAAATCTAAACGTATTTGCTGATAACAGGGATGTTTTCCAGAGGTTATTTCACTTTCACCTCTGCAGCGCCCTTTCAGATTCCTTCACCATGACTTACTATGCCATATTTTAATTTAATTGAGGAGATGTGGAAGGAAGGTGAAGCTTGAGACACTGGGTGTCAGAGAGATCGGGAGAATTATTGTGACCTGTCTAAACGGCGTTCACTCTGTTCTTTTTGTAAATGCCTCATAAATACTCAAGACAGTCTTGGTTTCAAAGCTGCATGAAAATAAAATGTCACAGAAATTAGTTCTGTAACATGAACAGAAGTGGAAGGAGCTATCTAGAGGGGAGAAGTGGATTCAGTGGGTGCCCCTGTGGTGGTTCCGGGGTACTGTGTGGAGGCCGCCCACCCATTGGTAGGTGTCAGGCTTATCATGGGGCTAGTGAGGTGTCCTTTGCAATTGTTCCTAAGAGTAGTACAGCACCATTGTATTGATATTCTTTTTTTAAGGGTCAGGCCCCTGGTGGGTTGGCTATGCTTCAGTGATGGACCCACATCCAGGAGTATATGGGCAGCACAGACCAGATGTGATATTTTAAAAAAGAAGACACAAACCTGGAAACCTCCTCCCTATAGTACTGGAGGGAGTCATGCAATCTGCCAAGGGGGAAAAGCAATTAATTGTCCAATCTACTGGTAATGGTAATGCCCCAAAACAGCAGCTATGACTAAAATGGCAAGGTATCATGAACGGTACAATAGTGTCCCAGTGTCCTGGGGTGACTGGACTGGTACTATAAATTTAGCCTACTACTGATAGGTGGTGAGGACATGGACTGTAGAGCACAATTTACTACTGCCATGTTTCTAGCCAGTGTGGTTCCTAACTCACTCTAATACCTATCTCTCACTCATCCCTGAAGAAGCTCCTTCTTCTTTTACTTTGCTGTTCTGTTGTAGACAGAGACCATTATACAAAACCCCACGATGGGTAGAAATGCAGAGAGCAACTGGGTGTGAGGAACCAGTCCAGGAGGATACATCTACACCTAAGGCTTTAGAACATTACAGAAGTCAGGATTGTAAGGGCCAGTGTGCCAGGATAGGCTGTCTGCTGTGAGATGTCTTCTGATTATGACAGGGAGGCTGCACCCAAGATATCAACAATATGGTTTCCCTAGACAAGCTCTGAAAGAGGATAGCATCAACTGAGCATGCTAGTGTGGATGGGGCCATTCTCACAAGGCCTCACACCTAGAAGGATCATGGACAATGAATGTTTGTTGAGACAGAAAGACTCAGTCTTCCCCAGAGCAGAGCCCCTTGATAGGTTAGCCAATCTTCAGTGCTCAGTACTAAGCTAATACACATAGGAGCAACACTAACAGATGCATTAGGTTGTGTAATCGTTATAAACTAAAGGATGCAAGGCCAGGGATTTAAGAAGGGGTGAGATGGGGAGCTGGAAGGAGAAGAGGGAGAAGGAGAATGGTGGAAATATACTATTAACATGCGAAGTTCTCAAAAATATGTAAAAAGAAGATATGGAGTTTGTGGTGTAGGTGGGTAGGTGTGGGAGGGGTTAAGGGATGAAGTGGGAAGAGTTAAGGGTGAAGTGGGAGGAGTTAAGGGGTGAAGTGGCAAGGGTTAGGAGTTGAAGTGGGAGGAGTTAAGGGTTGAAATGGAAGGCATTAAGGATTGAAGTGGGGAATGAATAGGATCAAAAGACAATTGTACAAAATTTCCAAGTAATTAATAAATGTAAAAAAACTCATTTAGTTTATT
Source organism: Rattus norvegicus (assembly GCF_021556685.1). Classification (NCBI taxonomy): domain Eukaryota; kingdom Metazoa; phylum Chordata; class Mammalia; order Rodentia; family Muridae; genus Rattus; species Rattus norvegicus. The sequence continues at coordinate 52,407,795 of NC_141534.1, read as the reverse complement.
CCATAAGATTGTACATGGTTTTGTTTATTTATCTGAGAGAGGGCTTCTCTGTGTAGTCCTGGCTGGCCTTGAATTTGCTCCGTAGACTAGACTGGCCTTGAACTCAGAGATCTGCCTGCCTCTTCCTCCCAAGTGCTGGGATTAAACATGTGCCCTACAACTGCCTGGCAAGAAGATGCACGTTTACGGCCACTGGGTGATATTGCTATGCATGTGCACTATAGAGTGCTTTGTTTGAAATAATCTCTCATCCTAGAATTCTCTACTCCTCAAAGCCTCTCTTCACAGAGGGATGGAGAGATGGCTTAGTAGTTCAGAGCACACATTTCCCTTGCAGAGTACCAAAGTTTAGTCCCCAGACCCAGATCCAGGGGGTCAGAGGGCATTTTCTGAGCTGCATAATCACTTAGACTCACACATACACATACCAGGCCCCAAACACATGATTTATAAAAGCTTTTAAAAGGTTCTATCTGCAGCTAGGTGTGTGTTTGTCCACTCTTTTCCTAGTTGGTTACTAGGACATACATAAGTGTGTGTGTGTGTGTGTGTGTGTGTGTGTGTGTGTGTGTGTGTGTGTGCTCGTGCACACGGGTGTACCTGCTCCACCTTACTTTGGTTCTGTTTTCCAAGGAATAACATAAGCATCATTTCATTAGAACCCTGAAGCACCCATTCTGCTATGGATGAGCATTTAGATGATTAAGGAATCTTTATGTCAACATCACTGCTGTTATTTCTGTGATTTAGTTGCTTCTGTAGGATAGGACTGAAGGCTTGACTAGACCTGCACTGGATAGATTCTGAGTATCTTTAAATCCTGTGTTTACTTGCCTTTCTCACTAACTCTTAATAAGAATGCCTACTTCATCAGAGGTCCATAGAAACTGCAGGTTACACAACCCATTGTGACTTATTACTTCATCAATGGAGCCGATTATCTCCACTCTTTTATGGAACAAAGTTAGAGTTTATTAAGAAATAGCTTTAACAGATTTAAACACAACATTGGGGGAGAGAGGCAAAAGGAAGAACAGACTGGCCAGCTTCACCTTCTGGACTACTACTCCGCATCCCAGAATTTGTCTTATTGCACATTCTAACATGGTTTGTCTTCCTCCTGTTGTACAGCTGGGGCACTAGCCCTTTTCTGGTATTCCTGTTCCCATTCCCACGTGACAGGCAACCCTATGAGTTTCCCTGTACAGTGAGGTTCATGGATCTTTTATCTTTGCTGTAACATAGATTTTGGGCTGTCACTAAGAATGCCTGTTTCATCCTGACAGCATCAATCCAACAAAAACTACCATACATTTTCTTCTAGTGTATTTATAGTTTTAATATTTCACATATAGATCCTTAAACTTATGGAAAAGCACATGAGAGTGCACACCCTGACTATATTTTTACCCAAATGGAAAGATGATTAACTTCTTCCTGCCTATCAGACAATTTAGTTCTTTTTGATTAGGAAAAAAATCACAATTATTTAATCTTTAAGATTTTCACACATATTTGTTTCTGGGCTTCCCACTGTTTCTAATGCCTTATCTCTCATTTCTACACTGTTTAGTGGAGGGCAAATACTTTCCCTTCCTGTGCCTACACTTCTTTTATTCTAAAATAGTTCATTAAAAAACTATAAGGTGTGTAAACTATACATCTAAGAAGTTCATACGCTCCCTATACACAAAGGGAGTAGGTCTTTAGTGTCAGAATACAAGTCTTCAAAAATTAATAACCATATTAAAAAAATCACAGAGCAGCACTTCAGTAGAACAGAATGAAGCTCAGAGTAGCAGAGCCTCCCCCAGCTGCTGCCCCCCAACACAATAAGAGCCTCCATCTCCACTTGGTTTCTTTCTTCAGTGTCCCATTTCTGGGGAGATGCTGGGCGCTTCTTTAAGGGGTCAGAGTCTCCCTCTGCCCTAGCTAGTTCTTACATGAACACAAGGGAGGGTCATCTGGGAGGAAGGAATCTGTAGTGGTTTGAATGAAAATGGCCCCCAAAGGCACAGGGAGTGGCACTATTAGGAAGTGTGGCTTTGATGGAGGAAGGGGCAACTGGGGTGGGCTTTTCAGATTCTCAAGCCAGGCCCGGTGGCTTTCTTTTCCTGCTACCTGACAGTCTCAACATAGAACTCTTAGCTCCTTCTCCAGCATCATGTCTGCCTGTGTGCCACCATGCTTTCTGCTATGATGACAATGATAACCTCTGAACTATTAGCCCCAATTAAATGTTTTCCTTTATAAGAGTTGCTGTGGTCATGGCATCTCTTCTCAGCAATAAAACCCTAAGGCAGACAGAATCTTAATGAAGAAAACACCTCTATAGGACTATCCTGTAAGCGAGTCTGTAGGGCATTTTCTTCAATGATGATTGATATAGGAGGACACAGTCCATTGTACCACCCATGCACAAATCCCTGTCATTTAATGGCAACCTCCTAAATAACCCAATTAAAATATAAGCACAGATAGGAATCTATCCCAAGAAGATACAGATGACCAAATGTGTATGATATATGCTTAATACCATTTGTCACCAGAAACGTGAATCTAAACCACCATGAGATATGGGCTTACACCTGCCAGAAGAATTGTGATCATTTTGGGAATGGGGGAGGGGAGAATAAAGTGTTAAGGGGGTTGTGATGAATTTATGTACTATAGATAGATTGAGACTGGAAAGCCACTGAAAAGCACAATACAAGCTACAAAAGATATTCAAAATGAAATCATCATGTGGCTTAGTGGTGCTGCCCACTAAGTCTGAAGAATTAAGGTCAGAATCCTGAGAAGGAAGATGGACTTTTTTGTTTTCTGTATATTCCATGTATTTCTGTCTATTGGCTAACAGTGGCCAAGATATGGAAACAACTCACTGTGTATTGAAAAACAAATGGGCAAGAAAATATGATTCCTATATGTAATATGAATCTGCCTCAAAAGAAAGGGAAACCCTATCAACCTTGACAAGAAGGATGGACTGAAGAAATGCCAACGTGTGAGTCACTCACAGACAGATCACGCCATGGCTTCTCTTTATACAAGAAAGGCTCCTAAAAATAGTCCAGCATGCAGAAGAGGGTGATGGAGTAGGAGATTTCGGAGATGATGGATCTGTTTACTATCTTCATTTCAGTGATAACAGGAGTGGACATATAACTCAGAAAATTGTATAACTTTATATTGTTTGGTTTTTTGTTTAATCATTATATGCTAATAGTTGGAAAATGAGTGACTTTTAAAAATGTCATGATGAAGATGGAGACTACAAATATTCAGAAAGTCAGAAATATATGCTGAATTCAAGGCACCTGTGTCTATCTAATTTTAAAGCTTTTATCTAAACATTCTTATTTATATTTGAAACATTTTGTTTCCTCCCCAGAAGCCCCAACGACCTGACATATCCATGATAGATGTGATGGGTAAGATTTGAAAATAAAAGGAAGTGGAATGTTAGCAAGAGGTAAGAAGTATTACATGGGACTCAAAACAAGGCCTCAGCCCCATCGGGACCGGTTCTTACCCAAGGAACAGAAAAGTGGGGGTGGGTGAGACAGGCTGCACACAGAGCTTCATATCATGCATGAGCTTTATCGTAGGTCTTCAAAACTCATCTTAACTGACCAGAGGCTCTTCAGGAATACATGGAGTTTGGTAAATCTCAGCTAGCATTGCAGGCCTTCAATCGCTTTGGGAATGCCTACTCAATTGAGTGTGAGTGGGTACAATCATTTCTCAGATTGGTGGTGACAATGCTTTGGTTCATGATTTTGATCCAGAAAGTGGGATGTTTCCTATAGCTCTTGGGTTCAGAGAAACTTGTATTTCGTTCTTTAAGCAACAATTTTGAAGTCCAATGGATAGAGGCTTCCAGGGTCTGGTGAGCTATCGTATGGTTCCTGGATGAGACCAGGCATGGGAAGTTTTTCTACTTGGTGGGAGAGGATCCTTCACCACCAAGACTCACACAGTGGTTGTGGAAGACAGGGTCTTTCATACTCCTTAGCTGCAAAGTTCCTTGCTTAAAAAGACTCTTACACAGCAGCTACCCTGGGTGAAAAAGAGTCGAGAATAGAGGCATAATTCAACTTTGCACAAGGCAGGAACTTAAATAAGACAACTCATTTAATGTCTTCCTCGCCCAGTATAAACTTGTCTCATATCCCACAAGCCTGGGGTCAGTTATTGTGGTGTGCAGCTGTCTGGCCCGTGAGGGCTCCAGTGCCTCACCTGTTGGTGATGACAGTACTGTTACTGTACGTTTTGTTGGTGGTGCCTTTCCAAAGGTGAGCATTCCCTCTAGTGAGGATGAATCAGGTGCGTGTGATGAGGATGCACAGACTTGGCTCACGGGGCACATGAGCATTAAGAGAGAGTCCTCACACATGAGCACCACACAGCAAAGCTTCTAGAAGGCCACTGGGAATCACACGATAACACATCTTTCCAAAAGTAATAATACACTAAGTCATCCTCAAGACAGCTTCGTCTGTGTGACCACATTCATCTCAGAGCCACACAGATGAAAGCCCCCTACTCCACCTCAGCCTCACCCGTTTTAGAAGCAAGTTCCAATCACTGCTCTGTTAGAATGGGAAGACTCCTTTTCCACAAAATGTAGGAAGGAAGCTACAGGATGGATGGGTCCCAGAAATGAACATGTGGCATTTCAAATGTGGAGACAGAAAAGGACGGTGCTGGATAGTTCATTTGAACTTCCAGTCCCTCAAAGCAAACCCAGCACTTAATGCTATGAGAGGAAAAAGGCACCACCAACAAAATGTACAGTAACAGTGCTGTCATCACAACAGAAAGGTAAGCCACAGGGGTGGGCACTGTAGGACACCTTCCTGGCCCCACCATCTTAACGCATGGACACCACAGCTGGAGAACCATTAGCGTATGTATCATTAGGCTGCCCTGCCCTCTTCAACAGCTGTCTCCAATGAGAGTCATAGACAAAGACCTCACAGAAGCATCACCTTGCTCCAACCATCCAATGTACAGTTTATGAGGTTTAACACAGGAGGCTAATACCCTTCAAGACAAGTGTGGCTGGGCTAACATCTCACTGGCTAAGCTGTTCTGAGCCCTTCATGCCTCTGTGTGTGTGTGTGTGTGTGTGTGTGTGTGTGTGTGTGTGTGTGTGTGTGTGTGTGTGTGTTGGCGGGGGTTGGTGTCCTTTTCTCCTTTTAAAAGACACAGTCCAGCGAGAGCAGGCAGTGACTAATCCCATGGCCACAGTGCCAGGAAAGAGCATTTTGAATTACTCACTGGGTGTCAGTGATGTGCTCCTGAGGGCTTTGCTTATTAACTGCAGGCTTTAACCTCAGAGGGTCATGCCACAGAGGAAGAGCCTGCTGCAGAGCTGGGGTGCAGTGGACCCCCTTTGTGCTCTGGCTCTCCAAGGTTAAGCAGCCATTGAGCACAGACTGGAAGAGGACAGCAGCTGGTGACCCTGGGATCTGCTGGTGCAGCCTGCTTTGCAAGTGTGTTTTTGATTTGTGCTGTAAGAACCCCTGGAAGACTGGTTAATCTGGCCACAGCCACATGACAAATACTGTCCCTGAATGGTCCTCTCACACATTCTCCAGATTTCTCTTGTGCTTTGTCAGAGGGGGATCTAGAGAATAAACAAACAAACAAACAAACAAACAAGCAAGCAAGCAAGCAAGCAAGCTATTCTGAGTGTTTCCAGGAACAGAGAGAAGAGAAGAGGAGAAGAGAGAAGAGGAGAGGCGAGGCGAGGAGAGGAGAGGAGAGGAGAGGAGAGGAGAGGAGAGGAGAGGAGAGGAGAGGAGAGGAGAGGAGAGGGCAATTCTTTATCTGTTCTGGTTTTAAGGACTGCTCTGTCTGCAAAGAAAGGGAAGGTAGGAGAGAGAGAGAGAGAGAGAGAGAGAGAGAGAGAGAGAGAGAGAGAGAGAGAGAGAGAGAGAGAGAGAGAGAGATCTAGTTCTGCCCGGGAAATAGATGCTCTTAGAAGCCCTAATTAAATCGTTCAGTGTGCAGCCCTTAGAGGCAGATTTAACATGGAACTTCTGTTACCTTATTAAGTCAAACAAGTTAGAAACCATATGTCTCCTAAAAACTGGAACATATTTGTTTACAAACATACATCCTAAGTGACAAGATGTATAGAAAATAAATATGACACCCTCTGAATTCTTAAAACCAGTTCTTTACTAAGTTAGGAAGTAAAATAGGTAAAGTAGGGTGAGCTTAAGACAAGTAACACTTCCTCCTAAGAGCTCCGAAAGAGGGACCCACAAATAGCAGTCAGTGGGCTGGGTGGTAATCTCGGGATTTAGTCTTCGTTGGTGTTTAAGGAGTGGTTGTTAGCATGCATTAGCAATGTCCCATCGCGCTGTGCAGAATAGACTCTGCTCCTCACCACTCCACTCTTCTCTAGTCTCTGGGTGGGGAGACTTAAGAGTCTGCCTACAACCCTACATTCCCCTACATAGCAGAGCAATGCGAGATCTGGTTTCATTCTCAACTCCATGCAGACCTGCCTCCCTCTCTCCTTGGGAACGTTGTTTTGCAATCTCCAATCTCTTGCTCTATCCACATCCTTCTGTCTTCTGAGGTGTTCTCGTCCCTGAGCCTGGGTAGGGAAGCCCTCATAAAGGGCTCGTATATGAGCCCAGTCCCTGTCTCCCCAGCCACAAAGCCACAAAGGCTTTTTCCTGTGCCTCTGCACCAAAAGCAACCACACTCTCATCCACCTCTTAGATGGAATTCTTCCCTCTGTGGGAAACAGAAGGGGAGAGATGAGGCTTGCCAAATGGCCAGTGTGGTAAGTGTGCCCTTCCAACAGCCCTGAGTACACTGCCCTGGGGTCCTGGCAGCACCTTCAATACAACATGTTTAGGGCCGAACGCAACACCCGGCTCCACCACCTGCCCCTTTGCTTTCTAAAATGGCTTGACTGTCCTGACACTCAAGATTTTCCTCTCTCCTCACCTGCCTCCTTTCCTTCACTCTTCTCTCTCTCTCTCTCTCTCTCTCTCTCTCTCTCTCTCTCTCTCTCTCTCTCCCCCCTCTCTCTCTCTCCCCCTTCTTCCCTCCCTTTTTCTTATTTTTCAATAGATCAAACCCATGATCATGTCCATACATGCTATTCAAGTATTCTTCCTACAATTAAATGCATATATTTAATGTATTATATTAATTTAATATAGTATGTTTTAAAAACAGTCCTTGATGAGTCGCTCAGGCTGACCAGGAGCTAGTGATCCCCCTGCCTCACTCAGCTCTATAGCTGGGATAGTGTGTGTCACCATGCCTGGGTTGCCAGTTGGTTTGAATTATCTTTACTCTGCATCTTCATTCACCCTGGCAAAGTTTGGAGTTTTCAAGTGCCATCTTCCAAGCCTTCTCTTCATCTTTATTCTCTTGATGTAAACCCTGGCTTAGGCTCTCAAGCTCTGACCTGAATCATAGGAAGAGCTCATCAGCAGACATCCACTGGGCTCTTGCAGAATGCCATGGCTAAGCTGCAACTGACACCTTTACGTGCCTCCCACCTGAGCTGCAGAGATGCTGTCCTTGTTCTGGGGTCTACTGTGTTCCAATGCATAGAAAAACTCTATGTTGTTCTGTTATCTCATCTCTTCAGATGTAAAAAAATTATTAGGAATCCCACCCAACAAATTAAAACCCATTCATGATGTTTCCTTATCCTGAAGATCATGTCTGTCTCAGGCTGAGAGGTGGGAGGCTTTGACCTTGGAGAGAGTGTCTCTGCAGCCTGGCATAGACTTGTGTGTCTTGGAGCTTGTGGTATCTGAAGCAGCTTGCTTTTAGGGTGCGGATACATTGAGGGGCCGTGATATAACCATCAGATCCTGTTAGGCCTAAGGAGGAAATGAATGGAGGGACAGCAGAGCTCTCTGTCTTACCAAGTGATCTCCCTAGAATAGAATGGAGTGTGGCGGGGTGACGGGGCCCTGCCTGCTATGTGGATTTGGCTGGATGTGAGTGACAGGTGGCTATGGCAATAGGTAGTATTATAAAACTGCACCCTCATCCTGCTATTTTTAAAGTCCCTCCTCTCTCTCTCTCTCTCTCTCTCTCTCTCTCTCTCTCTCTCTCTCTCTCTCTGTGTGTGTGTGTGTGTGTGTGTGTGTGTGTGTGTGTGTGTGTGTTTCAAAGCTCACCTTTCACCTACTTTAAGGTGCTGTATTTTCGGTTTGTAGCTGTGTATCCCAGGCTAGCCAGCCTACAGGTTTCTGGGACTCTCGTGTCTCTGTATCCTATCTTGCTGTAGGAGGTCTGGGGCTCCAGATACACCCCGTTCTGTGTGGGCCTTAGGTATGCGAACTCAGGTCTTCATGTTTGTGGTTGGGTTGTCCACCAAGCCATCCCCCAGGCCCTTATGGTGTTTGTTTCCCTTCCAGCTTGTCAGTGAGAAGGCACAGCTTGCACCCGCACTGGTCCCGTGGCTGCTACTGCCCTGTGTGAGCTTTTGGTTGGGGGCAGTGGGAGACACAGTGCAACCAGTCCCTCTCTTCTGTCTGCACAGATGTCCCCTTAGACCTGTCACCGTTAGGGGCCTTACTGCCTGGGAAGACTCACTAAGTACACTCATATAACTATGCACTTCCAGGAAATGTAAATACCATGTCTCTCTCTGTGTCCCCTGAAGTCCTAAAATGTCCATGCAATGAGCCTACAAAATAATGCTTTTTAAAAAAATCTTACTGTCGCAGATTTTGGGAGATATAATTAACAAAAGTAATATGCAATTAAGCCATACAGTGAGATATTTTTATATGCATATATTGTGAAGTGATTACCATAATCAAGTTAATTACTATATCTATCACCTCATAGAACTGTGTGTGTGTGTTGGGGGGGTATGAGAACATTTGACACCTATTTTTAGCAAATTCCAAGTCTGAAATACAGAATTTCCAACTCTAGTCACCATGCATTATACTTTTTAGAACTTATAGTAGAAAGTTTGTACTGTGACCAAGCCATTTCTCACCACTTCTCCCTACTGGACTACCACAGTTGTAGCCTATGTTGTTGTGAGCCTGAATATTTTCTATTTATTCTGGAGAGAGGTCACCAAGTATTTGACTGTCTGTCCTGGCTTCCACGTAGCACAGTGTTCTCCGGGTTCATTTATCCATGGTGCTGCTGTGGTATTGAATAGTATGTATGTACATCTATATTTATATTGTACTTAAGATATATTTTTAAAAATATTACTACATATATGATGAAGTTCCTTGAGAACATTTGCTCGATGATCACTGATGAGCAAAATTCTTAACTGAAATCCAGTAAACCCTGTGTAATTTTCTTATGTCTTAATAAAGCAATGTAACTGGCTTAACTATGTTTGTTCCTTTGTGCTATGTAGCTTTGTCAGAAGAGCTAAGCTCAGGGTAATTAGGAAGTTTTCACTCCTAACTTTCTTAGTATACTTTTTTCTGGCATTTAAAAAAAATTTAAAAAATTAAATATTTTAAAATTTTGAAAATATCTTTAAAAATAAAAAATCTAAAATTTTAAAAAAATTAAAAATATATTAAAAATTTACAGAGCTCAGGAGAGGGCTTTGGATGCCCTAGTAGTCAGAGTCCCAAGCGGTTGTGAACACCTTAAGTAGGTGTTGGGAACTGAGCTTCACAGCCTTCTGGAGAGGTCAAGTCTCACAAGTGGGAGATAAGCATTCTACCCCGCAGCCTGGCCTAGCAATACCTTCCTGCTTCTTTGCATGCTTTATGAGAAAATTAATAAAAATTCAATGACCATAAAATGCTAGGTTTCCTTACTTCTCTGTCATTTGCTGATTTTTATTTTTATTTATTTTTTAGTTTCTACCATCTTTCGTTAAAAAATAACTTATTTTATTTTATGTGCATTGATGTGAGGAGGGTATCAAGTCCCCTGGAACTGAAGTTACAGACAGTTGTGAGCTGGGAAGTGAGCCCAGGTCCTTTGGAAGAGCAGACAGTGCTCTTAACGACTGAGCCATTCCTGCAGCTGTCCGGATTTTGATCTTTGGTGTTTGGTTGCTGCACTGGTCCACACTGGTCGTCAGATTGAGGCACACACCTAAAGTCTTCCTAGGTGGTTACAGAGGCTGTGTGCTTCCTTGAACATGGGCAGTGACTTCTAGACGCCTTACCCCACCCCCTGAAGATAGATACATCATATGCTTCTTTTTAAAATGTTCTTGCTTCCAAAGGAGAACAAGAGAAAATAAAAGGGAAGGAATGGTACCAGCAATTGCTTTAGCCAAGCAGGGAAAAGGCTTATGACAAGAATGGGTAAAGAGGCCCAGCGGCAGGGTTAGAGGCTGCCGGCAGCAGGTGGAAGCCACGTGTCCAGGTTTGGGGGTCAGGTCCTTTGGGTAAGCCGCTCCATGATTGTGCCCCCAGCTGCCCACCACAGGGCAGGCGGGGAGGAGCAGCTGCTGACTTGCAATGGAAATGGGCCAAAGGTGACCACAAATGATACCTGAGGCCTTGCCCTCAAAGTCACAATCCTTGAGCTCTAGAGGTGAGAGCGGCTTTCTGCTAAGGCAGCTATGGTCCACGTGGACAGCCAGGTCCTCTGTGCTTCCAGCCCACTGTCATCCCAGCATCCTCTCCTTCAGCTATTTACTTAAAAAGAACCCACTAAACGAATTTAATGGTACATGTTACCCTAAATACTAGATTGCTTGACTAGAAATATTATGGATTAAACATTTACTTGAATTCAGAAAGTGATTCATTTTCTAAAGTGAGTGCCCCTTGGGCCTGCAAATGCCGATTGGCCAGAATTTGATTCATACACTGCATGTCGTGAAGAGGTTTGTTAGACACAGGTACAGCCAAGCTTGCAAGCACACTCCCCTAAGAGAAATGGTGATGCCCTTAGAATGAGGGCAGAGGAGACAAAGACTATGGCTTAGTGCGACGCAGACTGTTAAAAACACAGCACGGCTGTTAACTAGAGAACACTGGAGCATGGGAGGCTCTGTGACATTGAGACAATTATCAGTGCTCTGACACTAACCATAGACAGGCTGATGGGAGAAGGTTAAACATAAAAAACAAAGACACATCCTTGAATGCACTGAACGAGACACTTCAAATCTAGCACGCAGAGCTTCCTGTAGCTGGTAAATTCACAGTCACCAAGCTGAACATTGTTTGCCTCAGGCGGCACAACTGGCTGTGTGGGTACTGTTTGTGCAAACGCCTCGGGATGCATGGAAGTGGCGGGACTCCCTGCATTTACCCCATGTTTCTGCAAGGGGCTTGTTACCGAGAGTATATACTTCAGCGTTCCTTGTTCTCTGGTATGGAAACCACATTGATTTTGTCGGTGATTCAAAGGGGGTCATACAATCCAGACACTATTGATTCCAGCAGCTTTAGTAGGACATGAGCTAGGCGGTTGGGATTAATTACGGTTGGAGGGAAGGGGTAACTCGCAGGAAGACTAGGTCTTTCTGCTTCTGGGAAGGTTCTGGAACAAAGGGCTTTGCCCAGACTGGGTGGTGAGAAGCTGGGAATATGTCTGGCTTGACTGTAATGACCACTTGCTCTGAGCTTGAGAGGAGAGGAGAGGAATTGAGTTGTGGCCATGGTGCCACTCACCAGAGTGGGGACACAGACACTTGGGTTTGACATATTTGAAGACATGGGGATATTTGTCTTTGCTACTTGCTCGTTGAAGAAATACATAGCCAGAAAGATCAACTGCCTGGCTTAGGGTCACATAAGTTCAATTCCAAGTTCAATTCTGCTGGCCACCTGTATGACCTCTCAGAGACTGTAGCCTGGTCCTCCAAAGTCATTGTCTTGTTTATGCATCTGAGGCCTGTTTACCAGCTGACAACCCTGAGGGGCTGCCTCAGTAGCTCAGTAACTCTCATGAGGGATGCATGTAAGTATAAGGTTTTCCAGGTTCCTGCCTGTCTGCCCAGTTCACCTGTGATTATTGGCAAATAAGGAGCATGTGGTGAAGATGACGGTGTGATTACCAGGACTTTCAGGTAAGATCAATGCATGCCCACAAGATCCAGCTGTGCTCTCCAGCCCAGTCAAGGCTCCCTGGGTATAAATGCTATACAGTACAGTGAGCACCCACTGTCATCATCACTGTCTTCATGGACACCGTGAGCTGAGACGTAGCCTATAATCAAATGTTTGTTCAGGTCAGTGGTCTACACTTGGTACTCAACACAAGGTGATGCTTGGTGCTCAATGAAACGCAGGGAACAGAGGAAGGACGGAAGGAAGGAAAGCTTTTCCTGTGGTGCCTGTGTCAGAAGAAGGGATACAGCTCCGTCTGTTACAAATACTTGGGGCCGGTTCTTCCCAGGCTCCTGCAGGTCGTAAGGCCTTCCGCTACGATGCAGAAATCTCATGGAGTGCTCCGAGAGCGAGCTGCCATGCCATGTTTAGTTTCTTTCTAGGCATCTCATGCTGCACTTGACTTTGTGTGTTGGGCCCAATGTTCACATTTCACTGTGGTCCCTTACCCAAGCACTTTCTCATGGCTGGGCTCTACAGAACCCAGAGAAGCAAGCACACAAACTGTTGGCCTAGAGAAGAAATTTTAAAAATCAAAGACAAAAACAAACAAACAAACAAAAGACTAAACAAAACAAAACAAAAAACCCCCCAAAAACCTCAAAAAACAAAAACCAAAAAACAAAAAACAAAAAAACAACCTAGAAATAACCATGTGTTTACCTCCCAAAGTTCAGTTGGTATATTTGCCATTTCTACAACTATGGTGCCATTTGTCCCAAGCACATAGGATACAAGCTTTCAAGTCATTAAAAATTAAAACTCAAATATCATGCAACTGTAAAGATTTCAACCTTTTAAAGTGTAAGACTAGAAAGCCACAAAATATTACACAATTCTTTTGTTCAACAAATTCTTAGAGGAGCCTGACAGAGGTTTTTCCCACTAGGACCGGGACAGCAATTCTGATTCCTGCTGCTGAAGAAGAAGGAATTGACTGTTCCAGATGAAGTGGGCTAGCAAACATCTGAACTGGAGGAGGAGGAGGTGTGTGTGTGTGTGTGTGTGTGTGTGTGTGTGTGTGTGTGTGTGTGTGTGTGATTAAAGTTGCAAATGAAAAAGTATTACGGTAGAGAAGTGATTGAGTTTTGAGGCGCAAGGGAAAGAAAATATTGAAAGATTACTCCATTGCATTCCTTTTAAAAAGTTGGCTGGTAAAGGACTTACAAATAACCCAAGATTTTCTTGGGCATGACATGTGTATCCAGTCAGTTGGGCTATTCCCTGTCTAATAAAATGATACTCAGTAAAAGGATAGGAAATCATCAAGATGTCAGCAAGCCCAGGGATGTGTTGGCAGTGTTTTGTTAAGGTGATATTTTGCTTTCAGGCCAGGGCAGTGATCTAACATTCCATCCTGTAGAGACAGCAGACCTACATTTACTTAATTTGTATGGACAGATTTGGCCTCAGAAAGTATCACTTGTACTGAACCAAAATTCAGAAAATAGAGAGCTACCAACAACTATTCATATTTACACATTTTGAGATGAGCACGATTCCTATATATTCCAGGATACAAAAAAAAAAAAAAAATCACAGCAAGAGGTAAGAGGGAGATGGATCCGTGGGCAAAGTTCCTGCCAGGCAGATGAGAAGATGTGAGTTCAAATCTTGGCAGCCACACTCATTTTTGCATCTTTAACTCCTGTGGTGTGCATGTGCGTGTACGTGCATGTGTTCTCACGGGCCAGCCAGCATAGCCAAGTGTCAAGGTCAGGAAGAAATCCTGACTCAAGGACAAGATCTCTTTATGGGAATATATAAGAGATTAAGCTGGGGCTGAGCTGGAAGCTGCCTTCCTGCACTTTCACAGTGGTGAAAGGGGATATGCAGGCTGTTGGCAGGGGAAGCTGGCTTTACTCAGCGGTGAACCCTGCTAACCATAGCACCAGACTGCTAGGTAAGGCGTGCCTGTGGGTACCATAGTGGCACAACACTTATAGAGGTCACCAAGTACTCTGCTTCAACTTGAGGATGGTTGCACCGGAGGAAATTCACATCTGGTACTATAAACCCAACCCCAAACCCTTAGGTGCTAGAAGGAAATTAACAACCGTTGTTTAGCTGAATTGACAAGGTACAACATTGTCTTTCAAATATTTATGATTATATCCAGAGACAGATGCTATTCTCAGCGCTAAGCCGAGAGCCTTCATTTTGCAATGAGCTGCAGGGATGCAGATTCCTTGCTGACATGGGTGCTGAGAATAAGTGCTGTCTCAGTGCTGAGCCCTAACAGGACATCTGCATCATCCTTTCGAGGCTCAGGGACATTGAAAAAGAGGAAGAAAAGAGAACCCAAGAGTCAGAAAATAAGAAAGGCTGTGGAATGCTACCCTGAGAGCGTGACACTGACACTGCAAACATGGGTACAGAGCAACTACAGGGCTCGCACTGGGCCTCCACAAGACCAAGCCAGCTCGAAAGGTCTCCTTGGGGCATAACAAGTTCAGACAGAGACCCTTCTTTTTTTGTGATCATTATCAGCCATTAATCTTCCTCAAATCTAAAACAACAATAAGCCTATACTTGTGCTATTGTTTGCTTTTTTTGTTGTGTTTGTTTTTAGTTTCCAAAAGTTACAATTAGTTCTCAGCTTCCAATGGGCAGACTTTGAAAATCTCTCTCCAAAGTGGGTTTCTTTCAGTTCTCCTGAACCATGTCTAGTTAAGTCTCGCTGATGGTGAGGACTTCCATTTAGAAACAGACTCTGTCAGCAAAGCTGCCTTTACACAAAGGACAGACTGCACAGGAGCAGCCCTGGTGCTTGGGAGCATTGCAGTAAGGATGCCCACACCATGATGTGCAAGGGCACTTGGGATCAGATTTATTAACTCAGCAAAACTCTAGGCATGCTCTATTAACTGTGTTGTACATACTATGTCCTCAGTAGAGCTCCTGTCTAATCTAGAGCACTGAAATATCCACACTAGTGCCTAAACACCCAAGCTCAATATCACACATAGGTCATACCTGATACTGAATGTTAATTCTTTTTCATTCTTATGTGTGTGTATGATGCCTGCATATTGTCTGGAACATACATGTCCACGTATGCACATGGAGAAGTCAGAAGGGGCCACCAAGGTTGCTGATCCATCACCCTCTGCCATGTCACCTCCAGACAGAGTCTCTGAAACTGGAGCTAAGCTGATGACCAGCAAACTCCAGTAATCCTCCTATCTCTGCCAACCAGCAGTGTTGGGATTAAGGACATGCACAAGGTCACAACCATCTTTTTCTCTGCGTGTAAGGATCTAACTTAGGTCCACATGCTTGTGCAGCAGGAAATCTAATTGCTGAATCTTTTCCCTACCCCTCTCAGACAGCCATCCCCCTGCCCCATGGTTTTTTCCCTGATCATTATGAGTAACTAACTAATCTCCCCCAATTAGTTCGTGTCTTGTCTCTCCCTGGTTAAGCCTTGTCGACTCTTCTCTCTAAAGTGCATTTTCTTGTAATTGCCATGAATAATCTCAAACTTATAAAAAGAATAACAAGGATTAAAACAATAGTAACTGTGGAAAAGCTTCAAGTCTAGAAGTGCCGTCAGTTGGACATGGCTGGTTTAAACACTGGAAGAATGAAATCAGTTTATCCGAACAATTGTCTAATACACGGTAATGAGACACCTAATTAGGTGCAGTGAAGAGGCTGGGTATTCATGAGATGGGAAAAACCATGGACGTTATCACTTTTTATTTCTTTCCATTTGAATAATGCCATCAGGGCCCTTTTATGAACTGATTGTCAATGTGCAAATTACTTAATCTCCCTGCATTCATTTGCTCATCTGTTAAATTGGATGAAGAATACTTTCTCCCTCCTGGGTTTAAGGATTAAATGAGATGATTCATGAAAAGAGCTAACCTCAGAATCTAGTGTAGAGAAAACACAAATGGATGTTTGTCACTGTTAACAACAACAACAACAGCAACAACAAAACCACCCAGAGACAATTTAGCAAATCAGTAATCTTCTTATGAATTTAAAACAGAGGACTACCTACCCTGTAAGTATGGTTGGTAGAACAATTCCTTTGAATTTACATTATTAGAGAACAAAGCTTAGGAAGGAAATAATCCAAAAACATTTGTATGAAGTATTAGTTTTAACTGTCAACTTGACACAATCTAAAATAACCTAAGAGTCTTGGAGAATGTTTATGAGGGATTATCTAGACTTTACTACTTGAGGTGTGAAGACCTGACCACTGTGGGTGGAACTATCCCCTACGATGGGCATCGTGAGCTGTGCGAGAGTTGAGAGAGGAAGCTGAGCTCAAGCATGTGTGGGAGACTACTGCTTCTGACTGAGGATGGAAAGTCACCAGTTCCCTCAAGGTTTTGTTGCTGTAGCTTCCCCTCTGTGATGGACTGAACCTGGATGCCTGTGGTGGCTTGAATGAGAATGACCTCCATAGGCTCACACTTTGAAGCCTTGGTCCCTAGTTGGTGGAATTGTTTGGGGAGGACTAGGAAGTGTGACCTTGTTGGAGAAGGTATGTCACTGGGGAGAGGCTTTAAGGTTTCCAGAGATTTGTGACATTCCCAGTGTGCTCTCTGTCCCTGCCATCTGGTTTGAGATGTTCCTGCTGCCATGCCTTTGTTCAGTTCCACCATCATGGGCTCCTTCCCCCACCTCCCCCAGAACTAGAAGTGAAGGCCTAATTAAATGCTTTTTAAAAAATAAGTTGCTTTGTTCTGGTGTTTTATCGCAGCAAAAGAAAAATAACTAGAACAAAGTCTAGACCAAAATACACCTTTTCTCCCTAGGTTGCTTTTGTTTGGCTATTTTTCCATTGGTGCCTAAAAAACTTTCTAGGTTTCCTTAATGGATCTGTATACAGATCACAGAGTTCAGTCGCATACTGTATGAATTAATTCCTGGCCTACAGTACCTCAAGTATCTTACTGACTGTCAGATTAACCCTTTTCTCAGTGGCTCTAGAGTGAAGCAGTGGGCCCCAGGGTGGACCACTTGACTATATTAAGGGCCACTTTTTAAACTTCCCAATCTTTAAGCACCTTTGATTTGGTTGGGCCTTTCTGAGAGCCAAATAAATTGAGTTATTGCGTTTTCTAAAGGAATGGCTAAGTGCTAATATTAATTGCATAAATTTGGAGTCAATTTTGTATTATGCATGCTGGAGATTCTCAACCAAGAAATTAAATAGTAATTAGAATTTATCTTCCCACTGCAATCGAACAGTGTTAAGTTTTAAAAATGTGTTAAATTGTATCTCACAGGTTTTTATACTGGAAGTTTTAGCACTGTGAAACTGTGTCTTAGCAGGCTTGCTTGGGACGCTATGTGCCGGGCACAGAAATTATTTATTTAGTGACACTTAGTTATATCAATACAAAATTCATTTATAACTGATTTTATTACTCTGGACACGTTTTATTAGGAATGAATTATGTTTTCTTCTTAAAATGTAGGAAATTAAGAGAAATTTAATAGGACAATAGAGTGCTGTTAAAAGTGGGTAAAAAGTTCTAAGAACAGGAGGCTGGCTTTCAGAAATAGGGTCAGGGAAGCAATTCTCTGTAATGTGGTGATAAACGGAGATAAGTGCATGTTTCAGTTACTTCATACATAATATAAAGACGTTCATTCCATGAGTTATTACAGGGACTAGAAGAGCACGGTGTTTTCTGTAGAAACTACAACTGTAGTTATCTCAAAATATTGATTTGTGGAGAACAAATGGTAAAGGCCATTTTTAACTCTATGTCTGGTGTGTTCAGGAAGCCTGTTGGGGGGCTATCAGTCAGCTAAAGACACGGAACCATTCCTCCTAAAACAAATGGGCTTTTCATTAGGAACTGTGCTTAGAAACAAAACGGTTTCCCAAACAAACTATGCTTAAGACAAGGTTCAATTTTATTCCATTTTCTATTAAAATTGTCCAGTTAAAATATATCGTTATTTTAAATTTCTCTACATAGTAACTTGAAATTAAACATGAAATATCACTAACCAATACGATACAATCCTTTTTTTTGGGGGGGGGTCAGGCAATGATTGAGCTGCGAGTTTAGAATGGGTAAGTATTAGGGACGTATAAACAGCACATTTCTAATGTATGGTGTGAATGCGGAGTTATTAGCTTCATTTACAGTGTTACAATTTACAAGTAACAATGTTCTCATGGTGTCTGCTTTATTGTACCTTTCCTACCATTTCTATAATATTTTATTATTTTGTTCTTTTTTTTTTATTTAGGGTCATGCTTTCAAATACATTATTCAGGAGAGCGACTCATGTGAAATAGCAAAGCTCATGTACCTAGCTCCCGTTTTAATTGTGTACTGATGTTCTGTACACACATGGGGGACACACCAACTTCTGTACACACATGGGGGACACACTGACATCTGTACACACATGGGGGACACACGGACGTCTGCAGCCACCCTGGGTTCCAGATGGCTTCTGTGTCTAACGGTCCCGAGGCCCCACTCGTCCCACTCGTGAGAGCCCACTGTACTGATGGATGCCTGCCTGTTTTGTCTTCTGCTGAGATCTACTTTTCTTCCTTCCCCACCAAACAGGAAGATACACTGGGCGAAAAAAATCGCAAACTGGAAAAGATATCTCAGTGTCTTTTTTAGAAAACAAAATAAGTACATTTTGGATTAAACTAATCTAGGCTTGAATATTGGATCCTATGGCAAAGTTAGAAGATTATCTTGAGTCCCTTGACTTGGCCTTCATGGCGATCTTCTGTGAGGACTGTTTTAGGAGATCCTGGGGAGACCCCTAAGGTAGTGTAGGCAGCAAGGCTCTCACCTACTTCCTGCTCCTGAGACGGGGACGCCTCACTTTCAGGGTTGGGTTCAGGGTTGGGTTAGACAATAGATTTTCTTGTCACAGCTTTTCTGTTTATGAATTTTTATTTTGCTGCTTTGCTTTGGTTTATTGAGATAGGATCTTACTCTTCAGCATAGGCTGGCCTCAAACTCAAGGCAATCCTCTGTCTTAGCTTCTGCTTCTGAACAAAGACTGTTCCAAGGTTTAATTAGTTATACTTTTTAGTCACAGCGATACATAAAAGATGAAGTATTCAAACACCTCATTTCATCTTACATTGAATAAAACGGGGTCAAAATTCTTTTCATATTTTCTCCAAATATTCACTAGGGATAAATGCTTTTCTAGAAACACCCAGTCCATAATTATGAGAAGGAATTTGTCTGGGGTTTAAAAACCTTGTGTGTATTTCACAAGACTCTATGTCTTCCAGCAGATAGTTCTGGTCAATATTTTGGTTTTGTTTTGTTCTGGTGTATGTATGTGCCTGTACATGCATGCAAGTGTATGTGCATATGCAAGCATGTGTGTGTATGTGTGTGTGTGTGTGTGTGTGTGTGTGTGTTTGGGTGTAGAGGCCCAGGAACTTCAGGTGTCTTGTTGTATCTATTCTCACTAACCCTGGTGGTGCTTGGCTAGTGGCAGCAGGCCCAGCAACCCTCCTGTGTCCATCCTCCATAATACGGGAAGCCACACCCAGCTTCTGTGGGTGCCAGGCAGCAAATGCTTCTACACACTGACCCATCTCTCCAGTCCCTTTTTGGTATTTTAAACTAGGCACACTTGCCGTATGTTCAGGTGTTGAGAACACTTTCCCAGTCTGTCATTGCACACTACCATAGAAAGTGACAATCCAAAAATGCCTTTGCCTTGTAGTGCCAAGAGTTTATGCAGATGAGCAACAGGTTTGAACAGTGGCATAGACTCGCGGCTCCAGAGGACCAGCGAAGCCTCCTATGTCTGCTGTACATCAAGCAAACCTATAGATTGGCATTCCAGAAACAGCGTCTCTGGGAGCCAATGTTTGCTATCCCTGGAGTGCCCTGGCTCAGTGTCATGCTAGTATCTGTTAATGTTTTTGGTGTTGGCTTTGGCTTGTTCTGCCGTCTCACTTGGTTGAGTCATTTTAACCCAGTTCTCAGTGTGTTCGTATATAAGAATTTTACAACTAATATTCCCATCCTTTTCCTTCCATTCTGTGTGATTATAGGAAATCTTGAAATTTCTTAGAAACTGACACAGGCTGATAGTATGGAGGACGAAACAGAAGGGAGGAGCCTACCATTGGCTAATCCAGCCAGAGACACCCCTGTCCCATTACTTGGCTAGCCTTTAGAAAGGCATTGAACTTACTGGTTTTCATTTTTCATTTATAAATAAATCATCCAATTATTAATTACTGATTACATATATATTATATTATCTAATCATATTGTTATTATTATTACTTAATATTAGAAAATTACTTCAAGAGCAAGAGACATCTTTGAACTCTGTGTCTTGCACCTATACACTGAAGGCTGTGCACAGCTCCGGGCTTCTCCGAGCTGACCTCAGGAGTCCAGAGTTGTACTAGCTTCATTCTGTGGTTGGACTCAATTCTGTGCCTCTTAAACATGGGCTTCACATTCCCCACCACAGTTGGGCAGGTATCAAGGTTTGGATGGCTGCATCTGGAACGCTCACTTCTAAACATGTCACCAAGTTCTCACCTGCTATTTGAGTACTGATCCAGTCATGACTGTGTGCTTTGTAGGCAAAGTTAAGGTTCCTGTGATAGTTCATAGTACCTATCAACTAGACAGGATCTAGGATTACCTAGGGGACAAACCTCTGTGACCCACTCCAAGGATGATAGTGTGGTTCTATAGGCCAGTCCTAGACTGAATGAAGAGGAGAAAATGAGCCGGGAGTAGCATATTCCTCTGCTTGCCTCCTGGTTATGGATACATTGTGATCAGCTGCCTCAAGCTCCTGCCCACACGACTCTGCCACAGTTGCCTGTGGCTTGGAAACAGGGATAAAACTTCCTCCTCCAGTTACTTTGCGGGCCATTTTCCCACAACAGGAAAAGACATTAAAAGTAGCAGTTTGCTATGCTGACCTTAAAGTGGATTGGTTACCCTGATCCCCGAGTAGATCCTGTGTGATACCAGGAGTCCTTGAAAGACAGGATGAGGCAGGAAGGGGAGTCAGTGGTTAGAAGGAACTGAGCCACTATGACTAGCTTTGAAGTAGAGAGGGCTGAGAGACAGCTATTATGTGGGTGCTGGGGATTTGAATTCAAGTCTTTACAACAAGCATTTTGTTGACTGAGACATCTCTAGGTCCCTCCCTCCCTCCCTCCCTCCCTCCCTCCCTCCCTCCCTCCCTTTCCTTCCTTCCTTCCTTCCTTCCTCCGTCCCTCCGTCCCTCCCTCCCTTCCTTCCTTCTTTCCTTCCTCCCGAGATGGGGTGGCTGAGCCTAGCCTCTCTGGAATACCAGTTCACAGGCTCTGACCCTAAGAACTCTCTGAACCTACCCAACACTTTTGAATGTCATTAGTCTTCATCCACCAAGAAGTGTGGAAAAGACAAAATATTTTTCAGTGTTTTTAATGAGAATGACATCCAAGCTATTGGTGATGTGGTTCTATGTTATGTTTATAATATACAAACACAAAAATACAGCATTGAAGTATTTCTGTTAGGACAACTACAAACTTTCCTTAATTCTTTGTGTATATAAATAAATATCCAAATTGCCTTCAGGTCAAAACAAAGCTTAAAATAGAGAATCACTGAACGATAATGACCCAATTACATCCTTGTTTTCTAAAAAAAAATAATAATATTGTATCATTAGATAGCTTTTCAGCTTGTGATAAAGAGAATTTAAAGACTCAAGAAATGAATTCTAAGGTAAGTTATAGGTGCAAAACAGGCACAATTGAAACTGGTTTGCCAAAATTTAATTGGAAGGTCATCTAGTGAGTGGAGAGACCGTTGCATGGCCACTTCAACCCGGATTTCAATAGGCTCAGGAAGAGCTGATAGGGAAGTAATTGGGGGAAGTTGATCTTGGAGGGCTGGGTCTGCAGCCTGGTGACTGTGATGCCCCACCCCACCCTTTTTCTTTGTTATTTGTATAATTAATTTAAGAGGTCCATGGACTGTAACTCAGGAAGCAAGCAAGGAAGGAAATCTCAGTGTGTTTCCAGTTCCTTTTAGGGAAAGCGTCTGTTCTGTTTTCAGTTCCACCTTCAATGACAGGTAAAGCTTATGCTGACCTAACTCAATTCCATTCTGTCCGGGTGAGAAAATACAGAACTTTTAAAGGAAGACGATAAACAGGGGAAGCTGTTTTCAGCCTATGTATACAATCCTTCCTACAGGATCTTGCTCTGCTAAAAAATCCGGATCAAAACAGAAGTGTGGCAGGGGTTGGGGGTAGGGCTCAGACTTTCTAGGCCAACACAAACATGGACGGAAAGGGGCCTTGCTTCTACCACAGCCCTGCTGAGGGTGGCATCTCTCGGCTCCCCTTTCAATCCCACCTGGCACTGGATTGCTCTCCAGGGTCCAGTGGGTGTTTCTGGGAGTCATCCACTGAAATTCCTCAGGAGAGAAAGCACTGGGGTTCAGAACAAGCAGAGCTGAAGGTGACACCCACCCTTGTAGGATCAACAGTGCATGAGACCAAGAGGAAGCTTAATGTCCATGTTTTAGGGATTTTTGACTGTGCAGGGATTCTTAGAAGTAACTTGAGAATCCACCATGATGGCTGTATAGGAGGATGATGACAGGATATTGACGGCAGAGCCACAGGGCTACAGGCTCTGTTCCTTAGCCAGTTCTATCATGGGAAATCCACACTTGCCAGACTTCTGGAGGGGCACTGGAACGGGGCTCATAGTAACTTACAGGGTGAGTTGGTAGGGATGAATAGGTTATCATAAAGATCATGAAACCAAGGTGAATCTCACCCCATTCCTCAGGCAAGCTTTCAGGTAGAAGCCAGTCCAAATTGAGCCAGGGGAGAGGACTTGAGAGAGAGCCAAGTTAGAAGTCTGCAAGATTCTCTTGGGTCCTGTCTGATTCAGTCTCCCACAGATATTAGGAGTAACACATTCTGGGTCCTGCTACAGATCTTTGAGGGGCTGAGATGATCCCTGGACAGAGCAATGCTTACACCCTGTCCCCCTATCCCCTCCCCGGACCCCTGCCTCAGTTGTACCAGGAGTAATGATTCAACATAACAATTTCATTTTCTCCGCAGTGTCCACAAAGAGACCTTTCAAATGGCATTTGATGTGCGACTCAGATTTGCATATCAAGGAAAATGAGGAAGAGACTTTCATTATCAGCAAATCTAGAACAGTGATGTTTAAGGTGCCTTGAAAAGTAAATCATGAACTGAGGGTAGAAGTTTCTTTTCATTAAAAGCCAGATTTAATACAACATCCTGCTGCCCCGCAGAAGACCGCACAGTTTCCATTTGGCTGAGCATCTGCATGCAGCCTCATCCAGGGCCTGTGTTAGTCTTCAAATACATTAAAGCATACGGCACAGACCTCTGCAGGCATGCCTCAGAGGTCTTCGTTGAGTTGGTAGAGATTGGTGTGCATGTGCTTTCAGCTAGCAGGGGCATCCTATGGGTCAAAGCCGGAGAACCACGCATAATCGAGGAATTATGTGGGTAGATCTTGGTTGGGTAACGTTAGAGGGGAGGATGAGGATAAGGTGTATTTCAAACATGGCTTTGTACATAAGTTATGCAGAGGGGGGCTTTGTCGCTCCCTCTCTACTTGGGTTTTGGTGAGGAGACAGATCCAAGAAAAAGGACAGGGCCTGGTGCAGATCCCTTGGTAGTGTGGTTACCCGGCATGCATAAGGACCTGGGTTTGATGCTCAGCCCAGCATACAGAGGGCAGGGTGGGTCAGTCCTGTAATCCCTGCAGTAAGGATCAGAAAGTCAGGGCTATTTTTGGATATGTAACAAGTCTGAGGAAAGCCTGTGTTACATGAAAAAAAATGTAAAGAAGAATGGGAGGGTGGCTTTGCTCAGAGAATAGCTCAGCCTGTCAGAGAGGGGCCTTGGAGGAAACAGAGGGGACATGATGCTCTCACTTTGATCTGGAAGAAAACTAGGCCTATGTCACAAAGGCCTTGAGACTGGGCCATGGCATAACCATCCAAGGCTGCGACGCATTGTGTCAATCACAGTGGCCATTCTGACAATACATGGTGGCACTGATCCAGTCAGGCCACGATAGGGGGCTTCAGATCAGTGGATCAGATGTTCTTGTGGGACCTGTTGTAGGTGAGGCAAAGTGGCCATGGGTCTGGAGAACATCAAAGTGTGCGTGGGCCACAGATCTCACTGCAGTTTGATATCCCTGTGGATCTGCTTTCATATCAGTGGCTAGTGTTTGTCCTTGGGTAAAGATCATGCCCCACCCATCCTCCCACCCATGCTCTGCATCCTACAGGTGGGAAGATTCACCTCATGATCACATTGTTAACTACTGAGCACTCTTTCTTTAGAGTTCCAGAACCCAGACTCTCTGGTAACCTTCACAGAACATCAGAGTATGTGTCAGTCCTCATATTCATTGTTCCCGCATAGCCACCAGCACACGTCCAGACTGCTATGAAGTTTAACTTACTGAAAAAGCAGTGGTTCTCTTTAAAGAAAATGCATGCTGAGGTCAATTGCAGTCTTCCTGACAGAGCTGAAAGGAGGACATGCACCTCAGGAGAGGAAGATTGGGCTCAGCACCATCCTCAGGTTGTTGTCTCCTTGACCGCTGTAGTGCAAACTTGTTTCCTTCTTTAGGAAATCCTTTGTGCCCCTGAGATCCCAAGACAGAGCTGTGTGGAAGATGTCCTCTCCGACACCAGAGGCCAGCCTCTGAATGAACAGATTCACTAGCACCTCCTATTTCTACAGTATTGGCTGCTGTGTGACAGAAGTCTGGGCCTGGGTTCAAAGGCAGCGGTGAGATGAGAATGGTAGAGTCATCACAAATGAATGAGGAGAGACAAGGGCCCTGGGGTGAGGAAAGATGTGCAGTGAGTATAGAAGTTGTGGGTAGTAGCCTCAAAGCCATGCCTACTTTACCAAGATGCTGCTGGGCTTTCAATAGTCCTCCAGGACAAGCAATGCTTGGTAAACCTGGTCTGGCCTGTGACTAGATACTTAAGTCCTCTGACACGAATCGAGATGTCTAAGAGAGTAGCTAAAACTACCATTCAGGTGGGAACAGTGAACATGAGAGTTTGTCCACACTGGCTTGTTTGCATAGCTAGGATTATGAGCACCAACAAAAGACATTCTGTGTCGTGTTTCTGCTCCTGGCATATAGTAAATGCAGTAATTTTTGAATTTATTTTGCATGGAATCACCTTACAAAATACATTAATTCTAATGGATTATACATAATACCCTTGGAGGGACCACATAAAACCATATGCCTATAGTTTTTCTGCACAACCCTCTGAGGCAAACAGTGCAGATCTCTAACACTTACCAAATCTTTGCACTGTGCAAATCTGCTACACTCATTCTGCACACGTAATTTTAGCCAGAAGTCACAGAGAGCAAAGAGCATCCCATGAGTTCTCTTAAGGCTTGTAAATGTCTAATTTTTCAACAACCTGCTCTTCAAATTAAGGAAACTGAGGCACATTGTAGTTGTGTAACTTCCTTTTCTTTGCATAGGATTAAGTAGGATAAATTGGACCAAAAGGTCTGAGCCTTCATACCTCAGAACTGCTCTGTGGCTACTGCCCAAACAGTCCCATTTCTTGTTTCTCTACATATTGTTTGATCTGCCCAAGGCCTTGTCCATCCTTGTATACATGGGAAACTCTACTTACTGCTTTAATCCTCTTTTAGGCCTGAGGTACCTGGGCCTCTTGCCTAGCCAATGTGGACAGAGACTGCTGCAGGCGACACAGCCTTCCATTTCAATGGAGTCCCTGGACGTCCCTAGGGTCTCCAAGGCAGCTCTCAGAGCTATGGAAAGTGTTTGTTTTCCTCTCTGGCTAGCTTGTAGCATCTCAGAAGAATTAAGAAATCAATGGACCACTGTTCTTTCTGCCCCATACGAGGTCCCTCTCCTCAGACTAAACAAAAACTCCCCATGGGAAAGTTACAGGAATGCTGCCCTTGAAAAGGAGCTCTTACCTGCCAAGCCATTTACAGTAGCACTGTCAAGGCTGGTTACAATCTGTATTTGACCCCAGGATTCTGTGTGACTCGGCTTTTAGCCTACGTGGGAAGTACGTAGACTAGATCCACATGTGAGACTCCCAACCTAGCAGTCAGAAACGGCGGAGCGCGCCGTTCTAATAACTTCCCATGTGAACGCAGGACAACTCAATGCTTGAGGATTTAATAAATGTAGTGATTCCCAAGGAACTTGGAAGTGAGTTCCCAAAATGTAAGTTATAGACTAAAAGCAGGCCAGAATTTCACAGGGCATGAACCTTAATTCCAAACTAAACTCAAATTTCCTACAAGAGGAAAGACCATTATACAAGAAAAACTATACTTCCTAGTTTGTGGTAAAACGCGAATACCCAAAGGTTCACCAGCATTTTAGAGGATCACAAGAGCACCCAGCTCACAGGACCACACAACTCACAGGACCATACAACTCACAGGACTACACAGCTCACTGGAATACACAGCTCACTGGAATACACAACTCACTGGAATACACAACTCACTGGAATACACAACCCACAGGTCCACCCAACTCACAGGCCTACACAACTCACTGGAATACACAACTCACTGGAATGCACAACTCACAGGACCATCTAGAAGACCTGGGATCTGGTGGCCTGAGAATACTCAGGCCCTCATGAAAAGTTACTTTATGTTTCAATTTTTTTTCTGAAGCCACTTAAATTTCAAGGCCGAAGACCTCACACGAACATTATAAAATTTGGCAAATATAATGTATTCTTATTATTTATATAGATTGATGTGTCTAATTCGAATTACCAAAATTTAGAAGACATTTAAATTATATTACTCATTATCACTGTGGGAAAGGTATATGTACCACAGTGGAGATTTACGGACAATAACAGGCAACGGCCTGTTCTCTCCTTTCACCATGTGCATTCCTGGGATCGAACTCAGATCCTCAGGCCAAGCAGGAAGTGCCTATGCCTTTTGGGCTCTTTGTCTTTTTTTTTTTTTTAATGGCCTTCTATCAGTCAGAGTGGTGCATGTTCCAGATTTATCCTAAATATTTTGGCATTTGATTTCTGCAACATGAGACCGGATGTTTGGTTATTATATCTCTACTGTATGGCTTGTGGTACAGTCAGCAGCATCTCAGAGGCCGGAAGTCCAGAATGTTTTGGGTACAAGCTTGATCAGGAATGCTGCTGCCCTTAGGAACCAAACTTCAGCATGTGGAGACTGTCTCTCAAAGGCCCTGATCTGCTGTCAGAGCCCACGGCTTAGCTATGAGGGAGTTCATGTCATTAATTGGCCCAGGCTCCTCAAATGTAATACACCACATCATTAATTTTGCAGCTTCATCTGGTAAAGCTATAAACTGAACATTCTTATTGTCTTAATTTTCTGTAACCTTTAATAACATTTATACAAGAGCGTAGGAGAGACGAAATTGCTATTGGCTGTATGACAAATACATTTTTTTGAATGGTTTATAGAAATTGTTCTTTCTCTCACCCCAGTGAAGTTTCTGGAAAATCAACACACTTCAGACCTATCGAGTTCATTGTTTAAATATGGAGAAATGAGCCCTAGCAAATGGCAATGCTACCCTGAACATACCCAATCCTGCTTGACCATGAATCCAAACCTCGCTGGGCCTGGTTAGTACCTGAATGGGAGAAATGAGCCCTAAACATGGATATCAATTTAGCTCTTCCATGGAAAGCCCTGATCTAGGCTTTCTTCCTCTGTCCTACATGCGCCTGCTGTCTTTTTAAAAGATGGCATTACCCCCAATACCAGTCACACATTAAAGCTTAAATATTTTGCAAGGAAATGATGGATTTGAAAACATTATATCCTTTAACTTCAACTCTAGGTGAAGGTCATCAGAAGGTAGGTGTAGTCATCAGAAGTAAGAAGGACCCTGTGCAGCAAAGACCTCGCTATGGCTGGTCTGCATCTTACGGAGTATGGAAGGGTTACACTGGTAGTTATCAATGGCAACTGTGTTACAGGCTCTACGGAGAACTTCCACTGGCTTAGATAAGTTGCCAGATAATAGCCCATATAGCATTGCTACATTTCATGCACAGTTATATTATAAATTTGTCATACATGTACATGGTAATTTACTTTACCATGAGGCTATGAATTCACTGTCCCTAATGACCACACCCACTCCTACAAAAAGTTACTATTATGGTTGAGATAAGAAGTGTCCCCAGAGGTTTGTGTATTGAAGGGTGGGTCCCTAGCTGGTGGTGCTAATTTGGGGGGCTCTGGAAATTTCAGTAGATGAGGCCTTGCTGAAGGAAGTTGCTCTCTGGGAGCTTGTCCTTGGTGATTGTACCGCTTCCCTAACCACTTACCTGTCTCCTGTGAGGTGAGTACCCTTTTCTAGATCAAGACTAGTGTTAGGGGATGGCTAAGACAGAGGGATAGAAACGGTGCAAACTGATAACTTACGTTGTACTGTCTCTCCCCTGGCCTACTTATTAATGTCGGTTTCCTGAACCTGGGGACCTGGTTTTGCTCATTGTGGGGGACTGCTAACAGGTTTGCCTGGTTCCCTGACTGCTCAGCCCCCAGTGCTTGTTTCAGAAAACATTCATTTAATATTAAAAAAGGAAAGTCGTTGTCCATAGATCAGACAGTAGGACCGAGCTAGTGTGTGTGTTTCAAGGGGACAGATGGAGGAGTGGGGTCATCATACTTGAAAGGATGTTTTCTCTCCTTCTTTCTGTCGTCTATCTCTGGTACCCTTCTAAGAGGATTTCGTGGTAGGACTTGAAAGAAATATATTTAACAAGACACCAATTTACATAAAAGACGAGCATGGAATAGCAGACATATAGAAAGGAGAAATCACCCTCAAATGCTTTGGTGCCGTTTAAGATTCTTCTCCCTAATGCTATTACTGAAAATCTGACATAATTTAATGATAAATAATGACATGCTGTGAGAGGTATCTGCTTAAATTAAATAAGAATTATGGCTCTGTGAATATGGCTACAACATCTACAACCATGAAGTGGAACCATTTTCCTAGTGCAAAATGCTGACAAAGCTGTAAGTCCTGGGGTGAATTCCTTGCAGACTTGGATCTGGGTTACAGAGCTATGTCTGGGGTTACAGAACCCCTTTAAAGAAGAGCATTTCATTCTTAGGGTATAATGATCCAATTTTATAACAGCCCCTTAGAACATAGTAGTAAACCTCACCATGGCATTGTGGTGACAGGCTTCTAAGAAAAGGAGAAAATGCAGCTGAAGATAATGTTTCCCCTCTTAAATGCCAGAAGAATGTTTGACAGAAAAGCAATTTGAACATGAAATTTCTGATGTGTGTATAGGGAAATATTCCAAAATTGTTGGTTGTTCTTGAAACCGATGGTGACGTACAGCAGCTATGAATTTCTCACAGTGAGCTCTCCAACATTCTAACAGACAAGCAACCTCTAGCTTTTCTAGACAGGATGGGCATTTGCTAATTATAGGCTTGAAGGGAAGCTGCCCGTAGGAAACAACAGCCCAGACCCTAGGAGGACCATCTGTGGTGCCTGAATCAGTCCCACCTCCCGTGTTTGGTACCCATGAATTTGGTTGTATCTTGAGCTTTTCCAGTTACCTTCATTCATACAAGGATCTGAGACATTACTTGGGTTTAAGTTGCAGATTTTGCTGTAGGAAAAGAGCATACTACTGCACTGTGGACAAATCAATTCTTCTGTGATTACGCAAGAGAAAAACTATGTGGGCCTGGCCAATCTCTGTCATCATCAAATTCAGAAACACATGTTTGTTTATAAAAGAGAAAAGCAATGGGGAGGCAGGCTTCAAAGTAACGCACTATGAACACCAACCATGAGCGTCCTGTGGGTTTGCATGAGGAGCACTGAGGACATATTTGTGAATCTTGGGCTTCCAAATGTTGACCTAGACATCTAGTTGTGTAGTTATTCCACTTCTTTCTCCTCAGCCTGTCCTTCCCCATCTCTCTCAGGTCCATCTCCATCTCCCCTTCCTCTCTCCCTTTCTGCTTCCTTTCCCTCCCTCCCTCTGTCCCTCCCTTCCTCTCTCCCTCTTGTCCACATCAATCTACACCACCCCCACCAGTTCTTGACTTCTGTCTCTAGCTTTAGCTCTGAGCTAAAATCTACAAATAGGAATACGTGGAAGTTTACAGTGTTCTGATGAGCCATCATGCCTGTGTGTAGGCTTTCTATAAATGCACAGATATTTAATGCTGCCATATGGTAAAAACATGAATTCGGAATAAATAATGTTTAGAAGTAGCTTTTTATAACGTAAGAATGCTGTTACCAAAACAACTGGTTGGACAATATGAAACTAAATGGCTAAAGCACAGTTTGTAATTTCCTCCAGGAGTAATCATCTTGCATAAGTGTCCATGCATCCTTCTCGCCTTCAGATGATTTGAGATGGACCACAAGCACATAATTAGGTCCAATGATCAAAAGACAGCTAAAAAGCTTCTGAGAATCCCACAAGGTCCGGAAGAGGGTATATGTGGCACAGATTCAATAACAACCAGTGACTATTCTCTACGATGGTGACTCAATGCCAGGCTTGTCTGTGGCAGGGGGCTGCTGCACATGGCCTTTTTGTTTGGTATTGTTTTCCTGTACGTACAAGAGCACATTGTGTTTCAAAAATTTCAGGCTCTGTTCCACTACATTACCAACACATTTACACGGCTGGCAGGAAGTAGCTTCAAATGTTGACTTGTCCCGTGCATGTGAGAAGTATGGAAACTCAAAATTAGCAACAAAAAAGAAGATGAGATTCATATCCTTTCAGGGAAATTGGACCGACGGTGAGTGAACCCATAACCAGGGGCTGCGTGTGATCGCCCAAGACTTGCCACAGATCTGGGCAGGGTAATCAGTCCTTTAAGCCTATCCATGCTTCCCAAGCTCAGTGAAGGATATTTGATCAAGAGATCAATAGACCATCATTCTATTTTTAATCAATACTCACCATGTGACTTTGCTAATGACAAATTACTAAGTATTAGTAACTTAAGAGTAGAAAAGTATCATTTTTCTACTTTTTCCTGGAGATGAAAGATCAGACGTTAAAAAGCTCCAAACTGCTTACCACATCTGAATAGCATTTAAAACACCCACCTTCAATTAATTTATAAGTAGTGAGCTATAAAGTTTTTCAGGGAGGACCAAAACCTTCAAATGTATTCAAGAACTATTGAAGGACACCAAACGGTTTAATTACTGGAAGCATATAGAGACATTTCGGCGCTCATCTATTGAGTGGCTGGGCTGTACGTGTGATGAGGAATCAAAATTGCTGAATTACTGTCTCCACACGGGACAGAGGGGAGGGTGGGGCTACACACTTTAGATCTCCAAACTGAAGGGCGATAGTCCCAAACAGGCTGGTCCTTAGTTCTCCACCAACCCACGCCTTCATTTCCGTGCTTAGAAGACCTTTTGTCTCCTGGGATCACTCACCGTTCATGTTCTTAAAGATGTTCAGGATTGGCAGGATCTGGCGGTAGTAGGGCACCAAAGCTTCACCCACCATCTCAGCGGACACAACCAGATGCTGGAGAACTTTGAGCGTGACACAGATGACCTGTCTGTTTCGGAGGTTCAAGGCATCTATGGGGTGGGAAAACAAATAAGAAGAAAATATTGAGTGTGAATTCTATGATGTTAAGGTGAAGTTGTCTCATGGATGCGTTTAATTAAGTTGTGCTCTATAGGGGACCCAAAAGGTCCTTAATATTACAGTTCTGATGAGGCAGGGCAGCCCTCTGCTGAGAATCACATCTTATTTGGTTACTGTTCATTCTCCTAGCTGGTGTGGGCTCCTCACCAACCCTGAGAACACTTCTTTTTTTCTTTTCTTTGTTTACTCTCCTCTCTTCTTTCCTTCCTTCCTTTACGTTTTTGTTTGTTTAAGACAGGGTTTCTCTATGTAGCCCTGTCTGTTCTGGACTCAATTTGAAGATCAGACTGGCCTCCAACTCAGAGAGATACCCCTGCCTCTGCCTTGAGGGGTGGGGGTTGGATTGGGATTATAGGTATGTGCCACCATGCTTGGCTACTTCTCATGTTTCCATATAGAAAAGAGGCAGGTGGACTGAGGAGGAAGAGAATGGCAGGTGGCAGAGATCATTAAATGTCACCTAGTGTCTGGTGTAGATGACTGTACAGGCTACCAGTAAGTAAGTTTTGTGGTCTCTGTTAAGAATTCCCAGTGTTTTCTTTCTCCCTATCCCCTTCTCTCTGTGTGTCTATGTATGTGTGGAGCTCAGAGGTCAACATCAAATGTCTTCTTCAGTTGATTTCCACCTTAGTTTTTTGAGGCAGGGTCACTCACAGACTGGCTGGCCACCAAGCCCCATGAATTTTCCATTGCTGGGACTATAGGAATACACTGTCATGTCTAGCTTTTTGTGTGCCTGACTAGGGATCCAAAACCAAGTCCTCATGTTTGTGAGGCATATCATTTACCAGTTGGACCAGTTCGTCAGTCCCAATTCACTGTTATTTGCAAAACTATTATGAGAAACAACCTTTATTTTGGGAGATAGATTTTTGGTTGGTGTGCATGTGGAGAAACTATATATTGGTTACTGAGACAGGCAGAATTCTTGGTAGCAGCGAACATGAAATGGCTGCACGTAGAGTCTTGAGGAGGCAAGGGAGGCAGTGTTGGAAGTATAAGCATTCCATTAGAGAGAGTCAACCATAATAAGGGGAGACCAAAGGAATGCACACAGGCTTAGAGAACAGTTCTGAGTGCAAAGCAACAAGTCACTGCAGAGAAAGGAAAAAAGGCAGTTTAATTACCTGCTGGATCCATCTCTGCCGGGGCTGCAAAGCGCCCTTTGCGCCAGTGGAGACTCTGGACATTGATGCTAGCTGTGGGAACCTGGCCAACTCATTGACACTTTCTTGGCCCTGATTTCCTTAATCACAGCAGCCTGTCATTTGCTTTCTAAGGTGACTACATTAAAATGATTGAAATGAAGAGCTATACAAAAGCATCTATTATAGAAGGCCAAAATGCAGAGCCCCTGACTACTCTGAAGAGCAAGACAAAGGCTCTTGTCTGTAAGATGTTCCACCTCCTAACGACAAAGGATCAACTAGGACCTGAAAACAAGAGATAAAAGGCAGTCAAGCTATCAGAGCGATAGCCAGTGCACCGGGGAGGGGGCCTCACACTATTCTTGAGTTCCAGCTCATACTTCCAACAGCTTTGGTCTTGCAGACAGATCACATCCAGTATGTATCAGAGAGAAATTTATCTCTATAAGCCTCCTCTTTATTCTATAATGTGACCCGTATGGTTCCCTGTTACTCAAGGTCAAATCCCATTTTTTATCTCTCATATTCCCTACATTGGAAAATTGTTCCTGCACTGGGGTATCCTTGAATTTATGTGTCCCACACTATTTGTACCTCCCTTCATTTGGTCCAGAGTATTCTTGATCTAGATCTTCAACTGCATCTTCCTTCCTCTGATTCTGGGTTGCTATCCTTACTTTTCCTTCTCTAGCTCTTGTGTTTCCCTTTTCAAAATTGCTTAGGCCCAGAGTCTCCTCATCTTCTCTCCCTTGGTTGGTCCTATATCTCTCCTTTAGTTCTAAGTCTTTACCTTCCCCCTCTGTTCTTTTGGTTCTAGGTCCTCATTTGCACCTTCCCCTCTCTGGTTCTCGGTCTTCTTCCTTATCTTTTCTCCTCTGGTCTCGAGTCTCCATTTTCCTCTTGCTCATATCCAACTACCTGCTCAAAGAGCTTAATTAATGGTGCCCTCTGATTTCCCCCCCTTCAGAGTAAAGGGCAAATCAGCCAGATCCAGAGAGGTATTCAGGGTAAGTTTATACTCAACTCAACCCAAAGTAAAAAGTCTACAAATTTAAAGTTCCATTAAGTGATTTCATAGGTACTTTCTGTGGAAACACTGGGAAGTTTTTAAAAATGAAGTTGAGGTCAGCTTTATCGTCTCCAGCAACAAACTTGGTGGTTGGCAAATGTACACACTTCAGAGCAGCCTCACAGCCTCTTGTCTGGTCAAGGCTACATTCCTGGTTGGTTTGAAAGTAAACATGAATGTAACGAACAGAGATGCTCAGCCTTAACTCTGGGAGTCCACCTAAATATAACCGCAGGACTTGGTCTGTCATTATAGCTTTTAAACACTTTGCAGGCTGCACTGAATCTTCTGAAAAACAACTAAAAATAGAATGCTGTAATTTCCTCTGCAAGCTGTGGTGATGGGACAGTCAGAAGCAGAGCTTTCGAACCCTGTTGGGCGGGAGGAGAATGGACCTTGCATGGTCAGCAGCCAGGCCTGGTTTCAAAAGAGCAGTGAGCATTTCTTTGTGCCAGGAATTGAACCTAGCACCTTATACATCTTATATGACTAATCCTCCTTCGTCAGTGCTTGCTGAGAGTATATTGTGTGCTCCCAGAGTTTTAGGAACTGGAAGGATTGAAATGAACAAGATACAGATGCTAATACCCTCTCAGGGATCGCAGTCTAACGTGGAAACAGTCAATAAGCTTATACCACTAGTATGAGGACTGCTCTTGACAAAACAAGGTCATTAAGCAGCCAACCACAGGACTACTCAACCTTGGTTCAGAATCGCTGAACTCTCCTAGACACAGGACAAACCCCAGGGATCAATAGATGCTATTCAGCCACAGAATTTCCTAGGCAGGGAGGTGCACTAGAAACACAGAGCCCCCCCTGGGGAAAAGAACCTCCTGCTCTAGCTGTGTAGGTGAGAGTGCACTGAGGTATTCAGGTCCTGTTACCTGCTTTTATAACCGTGAATGTATTTTTCCTGAGCACTTTTTGGTGAGAAGCATGTGTGTGTAGGTGCATCCGTGGAGAACCTGAGGTCCCATCTTGCTAGAATAACCAGCAAGAACCAGACACTAGAGAGTCTGTGTTTCTGCCCTTTCTTCTCTCCCTCCCATCACATGTATAATGGTCTATTTTGTTCTTTTTCTTTTTTTTTTTCAGGAAAATATAACAACAAAACACTTTAACATCAAAGGCAGAAAAAACATTGATAGACAAATGACGGGATGTGGCACTTTTGGTGGCTGTGATGGCTCTTGAATGAGTTTTTCCATTCTGTGTGCTTTAAAAAGAGTGTAATAAGATGACATTATGTATGCACATCTACACCCAATGTCATGGAAGAGACCTGTCCTGTAGACCATAATGACGATAAATATTTATGTGAACAACTTTACCCTAACTTTCCAACGGGGGTTACATGGGGTTTTCAACTTGGTTACTCAGGGGTTATATTCATGCTCTCTCTCAACAGAATAACAAACACAGATGTTAGGACACAAGTACATTGCAACCTTAATTGAAATAGCATGGTGGTGATATGCATTATTGGAATATTATTGATGGTGACCTACAACCATAGTGCCCGACCTGCTAATCAGAATGCCACATGAAAGGGAATGCTGTGTCCATCCTGGGGAATGAGAAAAAGAGTCTTCACAGTAGCTGTGAGAGAAACTGCAGTACAATATCAAAATACCCTTAATCTCATGAAGAGGGATTTTCTCTTTTTCTTTTTGCGCATGTGTGTGTATTTGTGTGTGTGTGTGTGTGTGTGTGTGTGTGTGTCCATGTCGGTACATGTGTGCATGCAGATGCATGTGCACATATATACATGTGTGTGTAGGGGCCACATGTCAACTTTGGGTGTTATTCTTCTTAAGTGCTCACCTGATGCTCTGAGACAATATCTCTTATTGGTCTGGGGCTCACTGAGTAGGCTAGGCTGTACGGTGGGTAAACCTCAGGGATCTGCCTGCCACTACCTCCCCAGTGCTGGGATTCCTAGTGCATTAGCACTCCTGAGCTTTTATATGGGCTTTAAGGATCAAACTGAGGCTCTTACTCCATCACCATCCCAGCCCCAAGAGGGATTGTTTTTTTTTATACTGCCCGTTTCCATTTCAGTATAGGTATTTTTGATCCTCTCTCCTTGAGGAATTGACTCTTCACATCAAGCTGGAAGCCTTTTTGTTCTTATGTTCCCAGTGGAATTAAAGAAATATGATTGGGGGATGGGGAGTAGGAATCAAAGGTCTCTTCCTTTGAGAAAAGCACGTTAACAGATATAAAGAGAGTATGATTCTGGGGCTTAAGGAGATGTGTGTATTCTTCTGTAGCTGTTGTCAAGTTGTAAGTGAGGACTTTGAACTCAAGATTTAAGGTTTTGAAAGGTCTAACACAAAGAGTCTACTGACATTATAGAACCTTTCTATTCAGGAAATTGGATTTCTATTGTACTGCTTACTGCCTTCAAGTATAATCAACAGGATGGAGCTTACAGATATAGAGAAATTGCTGGAGAATAAGGAAAAACAATTTGAAGCCAAAGTGGTGAAATTTATTCATCTTAGATGGTTATAAGCCCTGCGTACAATTTTCTTAGGCCTAAAAATCCATTATTGCTATGAATTTTGTGAAGTGAGAGCATTTCCTACTATTAGATATGATTTGCTACTGCGGAATGAGAAGACACAGGAACATTACCAGTAGGTCGTCTCTGTTTAAAGTTAGAAACACCAAACAAAATCAAAGCCAAACATGAAGTCTAAAAATACTTTTGACATGTGCCATGAATGTTAAATATCTGTAGCATACAAATAGCTGCCACAATCTAGTGAAAGAACCCAACAAGCTTGTCTAAGAATGAGAACAGATAACACGGAGGCTAACATGCACAAGCGAGCTAGAGTGTTCGAATTCATTGGTGATCAAAATAACTTTGGGATAGCATACTAGCAAAAAGTAGTCACTGAAATATCATCATTCAAAGCAGAAGCAAGTTTGGGGAAAGGGTGACTTTTACAGATGCTGTGGCACAGATAGATGCAGCCTTTCTGCAGGGCAGCACTTCTCAGAGCCAAACAAATGCAGGAGACACTTAGCCCAGGGCTTCACCTGCATGGGCCTTTAGCCTAAGTATGAAAGTGTGTGCTCAGTTATGAAAGAATGCTGAAACCAGTACTGCTTATGATTGGGAATAATCAAAACATTCCGAGACCATCAGGTTGTTAAACGAGAAGACAGATCTATAAGTGGAAAGTTATTTTAGTATATTTATTTGTTTATTTATTTTAATTTTTGAATTGTTTTAGGGTCATTTATGTAATTTAGCATTCAGTGAAAGGGGACTTTCTTTGTATTAAGTATTTTATTTTTCTCATAAGTGATTTTATTTGTTTAAACAGATTTGTTTAAAAAGCATCAGTTATTGACATGCTCAAAGATGCTGTCGCCAGTATGTTTGATTGTTATACTCACAAGGCACAAGGTAAGCAGGAGTAACCTTGAGGATCCGTGTCTCCCTCACATTCCTTTGTTGTTGAAGCTGAAGTTGGGTCTGGTCATTGCACACACTGAGTGCCTGGTGCAGTGCTGGCAGCTGAGCATGAACTTCCATGGCGAGTGCTGGCACTGGCAATGCAGGGCTCTTCTCTCAGAGCACCTTGCCCCTCTGTACCTAGATGTCCACCCAGTTCACCTTGAAGGAGCAGGATACCATATGATGCCAAAGGAAGGAATTAGCCTTATTACTATTTTCAGAATGAAACACAATGCTTATCTTTTGTATCAAGTGGGCATTGCTGCTAAAAGGCACTAGTACATTCCCTACATTCGTTGAGAAAGGGTCATTATATTTGTTACAGCTTTCATGGCCATCAAGGACACACAAAGGCCTTGTGCATAGTAGTGAATTCTGGGATGCACATGAAATAGAAGGTGGATGGATAGAACAATTTTCAAGATATAGGAGCCCAGTCCTACCCAAAGAAGGGCAGGAAGAACACACATTTCTAAGTCTAATAGCGATTTCTGGTACAATTTTAGTTGTAATTATCTGGACAAGCAATTTGGATCATATAGGAAGACAGCAGTAGTTATTAGTAACCTGGATTCACTCACTGAATGAAGGCTAACCAAGCTAACATAACATGTTCTACATTTGCGCACAAAGGAGACTGCAACTAGAGTGCTTTGGCAAGACACCTGATCAGAACTGTCTGGCTGTTCTAGTTGTTAAGACATAGAGATGGAAGGCTGGGGCATAGCTCAATTGACAGAGGGTGTGCTTGGCATGCAAGGAGCTCGGGGCTTTCCCCAGCACCACAGAAACTGGGTGTGATGCTGCACTGAAGGTGGAGATACTAGGACAGAGTTCAAGGTTATCCTCAGCTACACAGCAAGTTCCAGGTCAGCCTGGGATATGAGACCCACCTTTAAAAACAAACAAACAAACAAACAAACAAACAAACAAACACTAACAACAAAATCCAAAAGGGTATAAGAGGGATTGAGAGTTAGGATTTCCATTTTTCTTTTCTTTTTATTTCTGTATGAATAACTTAATTGCAGTAGCATGCGCTGGGGTTTTGGTATCAACCTCTCGTTGGTGGGATAAGTCAGAGGTCTGCACTTGAGCCACTTCGGTTCCATAGAATACTTTTTTTTTGTAGATTGAATGCATCTTATTGAATGGAAACCTATCATCTATTTTGGTGACTGCTAGTTGAGAATATGCCAAGACAAGGAAACTAAGAAATACACACACACACACACACACACACACACACACACACACACACACACACACACACACACACAATCCTTCTTTCCCAATAATGTTCTTGTTACATAATCCTATGGCTACACTGGACAATGGTATTTCTAATCTCCTGGGAAGGATGAAAGAATTAAATGGCCCAACACTACAGAGCTTGGTAATGCAAGCTGGATTTTCACCTGAGTCCAAACTCTACACTCTTAGTAACTGTTCTTTCTTTCCTGGCATCCCCTCAGTCATGAGGTATTGTCCCATGGCCTGGTGCATACTGGGCCTAGGCAATGAGGAGATCATTTAAAAAAGCCTTCACCATGCTGGTTCCTGGGCATAAGTGTTTTTTTTTTCTTTAGGGAATAAGTCACAGTGACAGAGACAAAGCTCATAGCATCTTTCAGAAAGCAAGGTAGGCTGTCTGAGCATGCTATTTCAGACACAGAGATAAATGTCTTCCACTCTCAGACCTTATTGACATTTAAATATATTCACAAGGTACACTGGTCTCACTGGCAGCAGTATTAACTCTCAGACCACATAGTAAAAAGATGCGTAAGTTATACAATGGCCGCAAAAGCTTACAGAGGCCACTTCAGAAAGTTCAGGGAGTTCCACAGAGGCCCTACCAAGAGGCAAGAGAGTCCATGTGGCGATGGACAGGACTGGGTCAGATGAACATGGAGGTGGACAGATGGGTGGTATGTCCAGACAGGTGAATGAATAAATGGGCAGAGAGGCAAGCAACCATTTGGGTGGGCAGCATCAACAGTGAGGTATCAAGTGGAGCTGAAGCCTATGGGATGGTTGGGACTTCTCTAATGGTTGGTTGCATTGATGCACACACTAGGTAGTCAGGTGACACATCTGTAGAGGCCATTGCCACATCCATGTTAGGCATCCAGGCAAAGTTAGGAGACCCTTTCCTTACTCTGCTGTGCTCAGGGAGTTTGCAGGCCCAGCTTTCCAGACACAGTTTCAGTATCCCCATGTGCTCTTGTGGTCTCTATTTACTGTGATAAATCCATACGGCATGTTTATCTGTAAGAATACATTACTGAATAGGTGGTGCCTTGTGGGTGGTATCCAACAGCTCTATTCACGTGTCCACCAAGGGACAAGACTCTTATAAGTCCTGAGTTCCTGTGATTTGTTCCTAAGGGATAAGCCATGCTGATTAAGGCACTGCCATTCAATGTGGAGTTAAATACTACCTGTAAAATGGAGTCTCTCCAGGTAAAGTTCTGGAAGACATAATGTGCTTTTTTTTTTCTTTTTTTCTTTTTTGAATACAGTATGGTGTAACTAAGAGCGGGGCACAGCTTGAACCTGCATCTGCTTTGGAATGCTGTCATAGCTGCCTGCTGCCTGAGTGAGGCTTTAGCTTGGGTGTCAACATTGAGGCAGAGGATGATGGTGGAATTATCACATTCATGTCACATGATCTGTTGAAAGCTTTAAATGCACCAGTTCATTTCGCCACAGAAAGGGCCCAATATGCTGGGGGCCATTGCTGTCCCTGTTGTGACAATAAGGTGTTGTGCCCCAATACGGAGCATGGACATTGGCTTATGTGAGACAGGAAAAGACTGCTTGCGGGTGCCCCTAGCTGTTTCTGACACTGTCTCTCTGGCTCTGTCTTGACTTTCTTGCATGGTTAGCTGTCATCTCTTCTGTCACCCTTGCCGCTGCTATGCCTTTACGTCACATCTCTGATGTCCTTGTTCATACAGGATTCTCATGACACGACCAGAGGATCTCTAGTTTTGGAAGGTGAACACGTACATGATTATTATCTCAAAGGTTGTCTTCTAGCCTCTGTCTTGGACTGACACCACTGTGCCTTCAATGGGACATGACTGTCCTCAGTAGAGTCACGAGGTGACTCTTTAAAGTTTCCTGTTATAGTTCTGTTTATATGGAAGAAGGGTGAAGGTAACAAGGCAATAGCAGGTTAAGTGTGATGGAAAAACATGTCTGACAGTGAGATTCCACAGCCTGTGTGGTTGGGAGTGCTCATGTATGGCCACTTTCCCAGGAGCAAAACTCATCAAAGCCCTCCAAAATTCCTACTTCTTTCCTCCTCTAGAAAAGATGAGAACTCTCCTTCTGACCTTAATGGCATAGAGTATTGGGACAGCATTAGAACATGGGTCTAAGGCTTTGCTAATTAATGTGCCTTGTTTGTTCCCAAGAATGCAACAAGGAAGGCAGTCTTTAGTGTCAGGTTACTGACAGCTCATAAGGAAGAGCCTCCCCGTGGAGGAAAAATGTTCTAAATTGTAAGATTACTGGCCCCTCTTCCCTTCAATGGGTCAGTACGGGCTGAGCTTGCTGTAGCATCAGACGAACCCTAGATATCAGGCTGGTCACTTCTCCATCATGGCACATACCCATGTCTCTCTTCACGGTCTATTGGAAGAGGCAGATTCCTGAATCTGCAGAATTGGATAGCAAAGAAATGAAGAAGAACAGAGTTTGGAAAGCTGTCTCTTCTTTTCCTCACCCTATGTGTGAGTGACATGCTATAGGCTACTTGGATAGGTAAGTCCCCTTTCCCTTGGTCACAGCTCTAAAACCTCTGGGCACGTGCAGTTGTTGCACATTTCTCTGGAAATACAGAGTTACTGGCACTTGGATTTTCTTACAGGTGTGAAGGTCAGCATAGAGTCCCAGATCTACTTGGGATAAGCTAACATCAATGATCTTCACATTCCAGAGCAGAGAGTGACAATATTCAGCCACCACATTGTCTGAAGTGAATTTTGAGTCATGGGAGCTACTAAGCAAACTTTATGAAGACAGTTTGAATCATGTTTCTTTTTTAGTATCTTGTAATCAAAATAACCCCAAGTAATTTACCTCTTTTCTAAACTTTTCAACATAAAGGTCTAATTGTTCTTCTTAGATTAAAACTATTCTTTTTGCAGTTTATTATCAATTTCAAAAGAATGTACTTGTCAAATTTTGAAACATGAGTGAAATGATTAGATCATTAAAAGGGTAATGCTTGTGAGCGTGCTTGCTAATTAAAAAGACTTGTCACAACAGGCTCTTGCTTTGTGGTACATTTTATCCCTTCACACTGGTCCCTTTTCCTTTCTGATCATCCATTGGATGTGATTCTAGGAGAATATTTTGGTTTTTCTGAGTGCTAGTACTCAACCTTCTTGAGTCACTGTGTTCTCTCCTACTTAGCCACAGCAACTGGAGACAGCTGGACACTCGCCCTTGACTCGTGCTATCAGCCAGGTGACCTCAGCTTATTAGAGGTGTCCTAACGAGGGCACTGTCTTGTGCCCCTTCACACATGGATTGCCACTGTTTCTGTAAGTTGGCGCAGCCAGGGTCGCCTCTCCTCTAGCAGGTCATTTCATAAGTGCATGCTGCTGGTCGTAAACAAAAGTATCTCACTGGAGACTTAGATCAACAGAAATTTACTCTCACAACATCTTCTGATGGACAGGAAGCATTGTAGAATGATGTCTTTAATTGGGGTTGCAGGATAGGCATCTCTACAAGGCACTTTTACACAAGACCCAGCACATTAGCAGATCCGAATGGCCACATCATACGTTTAAAAATGGCATCTTATACATGTTTCGGTGAGAACAGTTATGTTCCTCATCAAATTTACTTTGGAAATATTTGATGCATTTCTCGTGTAATAAATAGCCAACCCATTAGATGCTGTGGGGACAGAGTGCTGTTTAATATTATATTCTAAGTGACATAAGCTGCAAAGTTCTGCTGGAGAGAGAGAGTGTGGGTGGAGACAGAACTGGAGCTGGGGGCAGGGCTGTAAAAAGGCATAGAGATAAATCAATCCAGGAGCAGGACAAGTTCTACAGAATGGTTAGCTTGTTGTCATACAGGCCAATGGAGGCAGTCAGTGAGGAGGTGACAAACTTGCTGCCACACCCTAGGAACTGAGAGACATCACCAAGGTGGGCGGGAAGCATACACTGAGAGGGCTGGGAGATGAAAGGTTTGTCTCAGAGTTAAGGTGTAATGGTCTGGAGTGGAAGAAAGCATGACTTGAGGCATCATGGGGAGGGGCTGGAGTAGGGAAAATGGAGAGGGGTCTTAGAAGGGAGGGATTTGCAGCAGGGGTGTGAGAGAAATCTGCATGCAACCCCGCCCTAGCTGACTTCTGAGAATCACACAGGGAGGAGGTCCCCGTGGGCCAGATGAGCCCAAGTGGAAAGATGAAAGCAGCAGATGAAAGGCGCTTCACGGTGTCCACCACAGGGAGGCAAGGCTGGGCGCCCGCCCGCGGCGCAGGGTTAGCTGTCCACCAGACTGGAAGTGACAGTCTTCTGTGGAGCATAAAAGGACACGGAGGCTCTGAAACACACTATGCATAATCTCTAGGGTAGGTTTGGACTCTGGGGCCCTCCTGAGGTGGGACAAACCCTGCACTGAGTCTGGCTGCTAAGCAGTGACTAACAGTGGGAGGTGTCGCTTTCAGTATGAGGGGACCAACTGCTGCATTCTCTATGGGAGAGACCCTTGCTTTCTCTGCTGCTCTGACCCGCAGGGTCAATCAGGCTGGGTTCCTGAGTGACGCACTACAGCTCCCCCACCCCACCCCCAACTCCGAGGAAGGAACACTTCCTGCTTTAAGTCTCTCACTGTGTTCTGCCCCTAGGGCTTAGGGAACCAGTTGCTATTGTGAAGTCTATTGCATTCCGATTGGCAAAATTTTCTTTATCATAATCAAATTCTTTGTTTTTAAAACTATAAAGGGCTCTTTCTGATAATTTCAAGATATGGAGCAACATTCGAGCTTTGATCTGCTCAGTTTCAATTTTCTTGACATTATCACTTAGAATTCATTCTTCTGTTGGTGTTCTATGTTTGAGATGGCCACTTGGTTTGATCTTCTTTAATGTACTTTATATTTCAGGCTATATATTTCTTCTAAAGTAATGCCTTGTCACGCTGTACAAAAAGCATATTATTTGAACCTAACGTCTGCAACATTCTTGTGAATGTTTGTAATTTTATTGCAACATTTTCTTTATTTGCGCAGCTAACATGCTTTCTAATGTATAAATAATTATTGTTTTTTACTTGGCTCATGATTATTTACAAACACACGTCTTCATTTCAAAATAGAACTGTAAGCTATCATTTTCAAGATTGATTTCTTGCACAACATTACAACTTACATTTTGAGCCTTCCATGTGTTTTATATGATTTCCATCTTTGATGCTTTCTCTGAGTCTTGTCTTGGGCCCAGAATATGGTTGAATGGATGCTTTGCATATGCTGTGGCAAGGGTGACCTGTAGCTATACACACAGCACCAAGGCCCAGGCATGGTCCACATCCTGACCCTAGCATTTGGAAATCATGTGACACAGCAGGCACCACCTGCCATCTTACATAACTGAATAGGAGACCATGCCCTCTCCTCACCAGGGCTTGCAAATGGGGCTGCAGACTCCCAGGGCTGCTGGAAGGATTGGCTGATTCAATTCCAGAAAAGCCCAGTGAAGGCTTGCAGACTGAGAGCAGTACAGGATGTTGGTGCTGCAGTGAGAGACTTTTATATAATTTTCTCAATTCTGTTCTTAGCTGTTCGTGAAGAAGAAAGCAATATGGAGGCCTGGGAGATGCTTCATAAATGAAGCCCTTGCGGCATAAGCCATGTGGGTGTGACATTGCACCTGTAATTCTAGCTCTTGGGAAGCAGAGGCAGGGGATAGCTGGAGCATGGCATATGGCTAGAGTAGTCTTATTCAGGAGCTCCTGGTTTGACTGAGATGGTTTATGGGACTCCACAAACCTGAGTGAGCACAGGCTTCTACATGTGTATGAGCACATTCACAGACATCTACAATGCATGCACACATCTCTCCCTACCTAAAGAAGAATAGTATGTAAATGA
Organism: Rattus norvegicus; assembly: GCF_021556685.1. NCBI lineage: Eukaryota > Metazoa > Chordata > Mammalia > Rodentia > Muridae > Rattus > Rattus norvegicus. Next base: position 52,363,203 of record NC_141534.1, on the reverse strand, counting down.
TCTTAATCATATCCATACATTTGGTAGAACAAATTTAATTTTTTTTTAGGTTTATTTCATGAGAACGGATTTTCTTTTCATCTTCCAGGGATGCCTATAAAAAATGACAATTTTTAATTTTTGTCTGATTTTGCTTTTGTTTTGAGACAGTGTCCTGTGTAGTATAGGCTAGCCTCAAATTTGAGCAGCCCCTGACCTCTATCTTGAAATTCTGACGGCAACATTTTATAGGGGAGGGATTGGGTCACACACAGAGAAGTGTAACTTGTTTTGGCTTACAGCTTTTGGTGGCAGCTGCATGTTGCAGCCAACATCCAAGCTGAGAATTAGATTCTGGTCTGCTAGTAACTAACCTGCTAACTTGCTTAACTTAATGCTAACAAAGGAAGTCAGTTTCTGTCCAAGGCCATAAGGTACTATTCCCCCTCTCTACAAAATGCCCTTTAAGAACAAACAAATCTAAAGTAAATATGCATTGAGAGATGAGACTAATACAGTATGTTCATAAAGGAACAAGACACTAATTAAAAGAATGTCAAAAAAAAGCAAGAGTTAAGACTGACCAATACAAAATGTTTTAAGCTTGGGAGATAAAGTCCAGGAAAATTTCTAGGATGTAGAACTATGAGGCAGAAGACTGAAAAATAAGCAAGAAGCACAGAGTTTAGGGGATACCAACTTGTAGTACACAAGGCACTGCTTGGGAGTTCTGAGGCAGGAAAAGAAAACAGAGAAGCCATTAAAGTAACAGTGCCTGGCAAGTGTCTACTACTGAGATGTGTGGCTCTCAACTCCAGTTTCCCAGGAAAATTAATGGAAAAAGAACCAAAACACATCAACATGAAACTTTTAATCTCCAGAAATAACAAGAAGATCCAAATATTTTGAGAGATTGGTAGAGAAATGACAGGCAGATGAAATTCAAATTGTAACTATTTTTTTTAAATCAGGGTCTCTCTACGTAGCCCCGGCTGTCCTGGAATCCATCTAAGTAGCCCTGGCTGTCCTGGAATCCATCTAAGTAGCCCTGGCTGTCCTGGAATCCATCTAAGTAGGCCAGGCTGGCCTGGAATTCAGAAAGATCTGCCTGCCTCTGCATTCTAAGTGGTGGGATTAAAGGTGTGCACCACAATGGCCGGCATAACATTTTTAAGACATAGCTTGGCGGGGCTGGGGATTTAGCTCAGTGGTAGAGCGCTTGCCTAGGAAGCACAAGGCCCTGGGTTCGGTCCCCAGCTCCGAAAAAAAGAACCAAAAAAAAAAAAAAAAGACATAGCTTGGTGAATCACAGAAATCAGACCTCAGATTTCTAAGCAAAAATGATTCTCAGCACTACAAAACTAATAATCTAGTTTTATGGATTTCTCCATTTCTAAGAACTAAAAGATACTTGCTCTTCCTGGAGTCTTCAGGAAGTTGCTGGAAGGCATGCCCTAGTCTAAGGATAAGGAAGCACACTGTCAAGTTCACACATATGATGCCAGAGCACTTGGCAGGTCAGGGGACACATGGTCCTAGCCAGGGTGACAGGATGGAGGTCAAAGTATTACTGACTCCATAAATAAAACCAGTGGGTTATCTGATATCCTGAAGACTTGGAAAACAGCATTCTCTTCCTAGGTCTTAAGATACATAAGGAGATTTACAAAAGACTGGAATCAAGCTGGCAAAAAGAGAGCCAATATAAGGTATTTAGCACAATAAGTTATATTACTAGTGTAGTAAGTGACTGAGAGTGATTAATGAAGTATTAAAAATGGACTGCTCATTTAATGAAAATTGATATAACTGTACTGTACAGCAGGAAGGAACAAAGGTACGTTTATAGAAGAAAGGGAAGTTTTTATCAGCACACAGGACCATGAGCTTCTAACAGAATGAGTCTCCCTCACATGCTCCTTAAGAAAGAAACTTTTCTCTTGTAATGCGAGAATCCCTTCTCCAATCTCTCTGTGGGCACAACAGGTGCCTTGTGTTTCTTTCTCTTCTTGCACACAGCTTTGACATTGCCTCCCCTGCACATCACATGCTGTACCATCTGTTGTGATCATGCACGGCTACTCAGAGTGTCTATATATTTCTGCAATCATTCACATCATGGATAAAGTGGAATCTCTCCATTCTATAAGTAGAATGTAGAGACTTAGCCTTCATTGACTTCCCACAATTCAGCCAGCACCTGCTGTCCTGTGCCAGGCTTTCATGGACGTGTCTGGGCACGTAGGCTTCCTTTCTACCATGGCTTGTTTTGCTGTGACATCTCTGGTCCCTCCATGTCTACACTGTCCAAGGTTTCCCAGTCTGTATTGCTTGGTAGAGACTCTAGATCTAAAAGCCAAAGACCAGATACTGTAGGACCAATGAGCATCTTACCTCTTTGGCGGAAGGGATCTATGGTCTACTCTTCCTCCAGAGACAGAGGGCATCAGTAGCTAGTTGCTCTTTACTTTAAAATTTTACTTTAAAAATGTTTGTGTATGATGTGTGCTTGTGTGTCCACGTGTATGTGCATTCCTATATGTGAACATGGGTGTGTGTATTCCATATAGTGCATTAGAAGGTCACAGGGAAACCTTAGGTGTCCTGCCCTTGTCTTCGACCTTGTTTGGGTCAGAGCCTCTTCGTTTTGCTGTTCCCATGTGCTTGCTATGGCTCTTGAGCTTCCAAGGATTCTCCTGTCACCATCTCTCATCCCAGCCCAGGAGCACTGATACCACAGACATGCACCGCTGTGTGAGACTTTACAAGGGTTCTGGGGGTTTAACTTAGGTCCTCACATGTTCCTGGTGAGCATTTTATCCAATGAGTCATGTCACCTGCTCCAAATTTTACTTTTCTAAAAAGAAAATAAGCTAAGCACTTGTGCCTTTAAAAGTATCTTTTCTTCATGTTTAGGTAATGTTTTGTTCAGTAGAGTCTATGTCCGGATTGTATTTTGTCCTCTGTGAACAGATTGCAGAGTTAATTTTCCCAGCTGATGTAGCTGATTTCATGTTCGTCATCTTTATCACGAGCTTCAGTGCCTCGTTCCTTCTTTGCCTCATATGTTGACTTGGAAAGCTTAGACTCCAGCTTTCCTGGATTTTGAACCATCACAAAATTATCATGCCATTTTGTGTAGTTGTGAAACTCTTTCCTGCTAAATACTTCACTTAACTCTTAGGAGTGGTGACTCTGGGTCCTGAGGTTTACGAACTTTGAGGTCCTCCTTTGGGAATCACACGGGTCTTGGCATCCTTGATGTTTTCATACCTGGGAGCACCCGGTGCTCAGGATGGTTCCCCATCCACTAGCCTCCCTTTCACTTTGCAGCCTGCTCTTCTGCTGTGAACTTGAGGCACAGATCTACGTCACTTCCTCTCAGCGAGTTAACCCATTTTGCTCTGCCTTCTTAGGTAGTAATTAGCACTGTTAGCTGGTGATGGCAAGGTTAATTTCTGCCCCTGGATAAAGATCACAATTATACTAATAGTGTGGCTTAGAAACAAGGTACACACAGCTGTTCCTTGTTATGCCAATTATGTACATTAGCCTGTTTCTAGATCAATTAGCCTCATCCCAGAATCCTACCTGAAAGAGGCATTTTACTCACAAGGCATTTCTCACTGAGGACTGAAACTTGCATGATGCTGCATAGAGAAACAGCGTTTTTCCCTGAGAAATGTTTGGCTTCCAGTGACAGGATGACAATGGATATTTGGTGACATCATCTTGGACTGCCATGCAATGGTTGGCACCAAGAACAGATTGTCTTGGCTACTGGACCTTGTACTATTGATAATCCCAAGTCGAATTGACTGAGTTCTTAGTAATGTTTCTGCTCATCAGCAAATAATGGCCTCTGGTTATGTGGGCACCATCAATTCTGTCTTCATAATGCTCTGCTCCTTCAGTTTATTTACGTGTCTTCAAACACAGACTGAGCAGATCGACAGTCCCTTCACCTAGGGTTGCCACTTTCTTGTATGGTCTGCTTTCATTGTAAAAAATAATCAGAATATTACATAGGAACTGTCTCTCTGCTCTGCAGTATTGTCATCAAGGGAATTTGGAAGGCTCCCAAGGAGGTGTGCATCCTAGCATGCAGTATTTTAAGGAGTAGGACACTTGATCTGGACTTCATTGTTCTTTCCATGGGTGTAGGAGGAAAGGGAAGTTGGTGCCCATTCTTGTTTATTTGTGAAACTTGCTATCATCCTTTAAGAAATGGATTATTCCAACTAGAAGTGAACATCGTTAAATCAAGTGGCCCAGTGGAGAGAGCAAATCACAAGCAGAAAAGGGTTGAGTGAGTTCAACCTTGTCTCGTTCCTGAAGGCCTTATAAAGACTCTTTCAGGCAGCTGATGGATGAGGGAAGGGCTGCTGGCTGCTCAGGGCCTATTTGAAGGACTTTCCCTTGTCATATTGGGTTACTTTGACCCTTCTTTGGTAGAAGTGTGAACTCTCCAAGAGTTCAAAGCTAGAAAGAAAGTTCCAGAGCTGACTCTGTGTAAAGAGTGATGGGAGGTGGATGCTGAAGTTTCAAATCTTAACAAGACTTACTTCAAATCAGTGAAAGATGACCATAAGCAAAACCATGTGATGCAGGCTCTGGGCAGTGACTCGATGCCAAACTCATTTGTCCTTGTTTTGTTCACAGTATTTTCTCAGAATATACCCAAGATAACTAAGGAGGGCCCTGAAACTCTAGAAGCTCCAGAAGGGGCCTTTCAGTCTTTGGAAAACAGTTGGCAGGGATAGATGACACAGCACATGAGGGAGAGAGGAGAGGCACGGTACCAGTTATGCTGTGCAGGCCATGGGGTGGCTGGGTCCAAAGTTGGCAGGTAGGAATGTATGGGGTAGTTCATAGTATGGAAATGGCAGACCTTCATCATTTGTGGCTTTTCCAGAGGCTCTGACCCTCCTGATTTTAATTAGAGGTGACAGTAAAAGCCAGAGCAAGCCACTCTGGGAATGGTGGTGACTGGTGAGGAGACAGGACCGATTCTTCTCAAGTCTTGATGGTGAACACCAGGTTGCCCTGTGGTGATTCTGTTAACTTTCTTCACAGGAGGTAAGATCAGATGCAAAGCAACAAACAACAACAACAATAAAGAAAACAACAACAAACAAACAAACAAACAAAACCAACAACCTAGTTTGGAGCCTGGAGAGCTCACAGGACAACTTTGGAAAACTACAGAAGAGGCTGCTCTTAGGCAAGCTGGAGGCAGTCATGCTTGAGCAAACTGTAGAGAGGAAGCTTGCCCTCATCCTGTAACCAGAAACACTACCAGTCCTTGTCTCCTAAAATTACCACAGGAACCCAGTGTAGCTTAAAGATTCCCTGAGCTGAGAAACTATTTTCTGTGTTCCAGATTCCCCTCTGCTCCCCTACAAGTTATGACTTATTATCTCACAGATATTCTGAAGAACTGTATTTCTACTTGACTTAAAAATTTAAGGTGCTATTTAGAGGTGCTATTTAGCTGGGGTTTGGCTGCAGAACATATAGAAGGTCACATACTTTACCTCCGAGTGGACAAGTTAGAGTCTGCACCCCCTGTCAGGACCATGTTGTATCTTAAATTACTGTGACTCTCACTGGTTTGGTTTGTTTGTGTTTGAGTCATGGTATGGTATTAGTGATGAGAAAGATTTTCGGAGATTTCAGTTGTTTGGCCTCAAAAGTCAATTTATAAAAAATCCCCACAAAGCCTTGGGATCATCTCGGTCTGTTGTGTTTTACTGCTTAATTAGCAAGTTGTCAAACATGGCGCTGCGAGACACAGACAGGCGCTTTTTTATGTGTTCACTTACTTTTTATCGGGATAATGAGCTGCGGAATGACAGGTAGAATCTTGTTCCCTCCATGTTCCAGCATGTCGTGGATTCCTTGCCGAGCAAAAAACTCATAGGGAAACGTCATCTCACAAAGCCCATCAAAAAACAGAGGCAGGTAATGATGGTAGTCCAGCTTCTCAATCTCTACCTGGAAGGAGAGAGGAGAAACAGCATATGAAGACAGCCATGTGCAGGCCACAGGCTGAGCAGGGCGGTTGTGCAGTGCTGGCCCCTGTTGTGTGGAGGAAGCTGCCTCAGACCTTCCGGGAGGTGTGACTGACCCTTGCACCCAGTCACCTGAAGGTGTGCCGTATACCTTTGATCTCTGAGCAACGAATGAGGGCACATTCTCAACTTTCAAATCTCAACAGTCAAGTGTCTTGGTCACATCTCACCTACACTGGGGGCCATATTAGTAAAGCGATGATTTTGTTAGGATATTTTGTTTGTTTGCTTACCATTTGGACCAGTTTTGTTCTTGAATGCTCAGATCAGGATTCAATATGGGGACATTGAAAACACATGGGTAAGAACAAAATGAAAGAAAGTCTGAAGCAGTTGACACTGGTAAGCATATTTCTAACAAGAACCTAGTAAGGGATATATATGAATTTATTATAATGTAGCTGGCCAAAAGGCAATCACAGTCACATGTTTCCTAGAATGCTGGTGCCACTAAGAAAACCCCGATCATTAATGGATCTTTCAGCACACAAGCCAATCTCCCCTTGGCTGCTTCTGGAGGAGCAGAGAGAGATGTGTCTGTCCCCACTGCTGTATCCCTCATCCTCAATATCACCTTGGGTACAGGAGATGAAGACTAAATTCTAGGGCAGAGAACTGAGGTGGGGGGATCACGCACATGGAAGAGGGTGGTTTCTGCCTAGTTCTCCACCGTGTAGAAAAGCCAGCCTGACTCGTCACTAGCTAGGTGGTGTCACTGTGATAGCGACTCAGCCCAGACAAACTCATCCACTCTGCAGGACCTCGGTGGCTGTCCCAGTACAAGGTCTTTGTTTCCAATCCTTTATCAAAGTCCCCAGTTTCCCATGATCATCTAATTAAGTGACCCTTGAGAAATGCCCGTCTTGTTAATAGGCTGCTTTCTCTCTCTCAGCTTTCTGGAGTCTGCTGCAGCACATGTCTGTTACCTCCAGGGTGTGGACAACCAGGAGCTAACAGAGTTTTCTTCAGGGTTTACTGTGAGTCTGGGAGATTCTATGTCTATGGTTCCCCAAGCCAATCACAAGTGCAGGTAGATACAAATCTCGGATGCACTTTACATTCCTTGTCAATTTACAAAACTTGCTTGACTTTGGGAAAAGTATTATGGGATGGCTGCTGAGTACTAATGTTCTCAAGGATCTCTGCACAGTCAAAGGTGTTTCTGGAGTGATATCATGCAAACTGTGGGGAAATTACGGCTGTATCACTCGGATACAAATGGTACAATGTTATTTATAAATTTACTTTGTTACCTGATCCAGAGTCAGTGCCTCCTATAATAGTTTTACTTATATTTTAAGCATACATAAAAATATAAGAATTTCATGTCACTGACCATAGCTATTCTTTGTTACTGAAACTTACACTTTGTCTGTTTTTCTCTTTTGCACATCGTACTTTTACATGTGCCCTATATAATTATCAGGTTTTGAATTTGAATATGATCTCAAACTGTATTTTCATATGGTAACTTAAGCCATTTATAGGTATGGCTACCCTGATTTAACATCTATCATTTTCATGGTTGCTGGTTTTATTTCTCACATTTTTTCTATTTCACAGTTTTATTTGGTAGATTGTGTTTTATTTATGCTGAGCATTTTTTCAGTGACTTTGAAGACAGAACTTGTTGTTTAAATACTTTAATGCATCCATCCCTTTCCAGGCATTTTTAGATAAAAGAAGGAGATGAGGAAGTTGAAACTCTAACAAGATCACTGACATGCCACGTTTCCTTGCGATCCTGTTTTTGCTTCCCATGATTCGAGGCAGCTATACTATGACTCCGCGTGATGGCAGGGTTCATGATTCCAGGCCCTATCAACACTGCCCAGGTGTGTTTAGCACAACAGCACTATCAGGTTTAACTAGCGTCCTAATTGTCAATATGGGAAACCTGACGCACAGGGTGTTTAAACCACTCCCCTAGGGTCATCTGAAGCTCGTAAATGGGGCTAAAGCTGGGACTCAAGCCCGAGCCCCCTGGATGTGACATGCTGCACTGCCCTCAGGCTCTCTTGTTGAGCACACTGAGGGTCTGCACTGCTATTACCTGGAGATTGTTCCTTGTCCACGTCTTCCTACTCTTTATCATTACCAGTGCAGTTGGATGAAGTCTATTATTAACATCGCTATGACGGACTCGCTTAAAGTGTCCTGTACTGCCCATCCCCTTCCTCTCTCTGACTTATGTTTTGAGACTTCCGGCAGGACTTGCTTTCCTCCTCCATGTTACAATGCTTCTCTGACTGACCGGGGTTGATTACCTGCTTGACCCTGTTTTCAAAAGCTGTGTGAAGAAAATTCATAAAGATAGAAAAATGAGGGAGCAATTGAAGACAGGGAAATTAATTTGATGAAAGTCTGGGCGATGAGATTGACAAAGATGAGGGTCATCCCTGTCACTGACCACAGCCATGCTTTGTTACTGACATCTGTGAATAGGTCTCTCCATGGCCTGTTTGTTACCCAGCAGTGCATGTCTGCTTCTGTGAGAACTCGCCATTGCCTGTTGACAACACAGACTTCCTAGCTGAGCGACTCTTTGCCCACCCCACTCCTAGCGTATCGTTGTCAGGGCTGTCCACTAAATACAAGGTGACATCACCTGTGTGCAACTTTCTGCTTGTATGTCTTCTAGGGGCCCACGTTAGGAGGGTAATACTGTTTTCTGTGGTCAAACTTGCCTAGGCCTTGGGAAGTTCTACTGAGGTTCACTTAGCACAGAGAGCCTCATGCACCTGGGTTTTAATAATGTTTTATCTGACTTTTGACTTTTCTGTTTGTCTTCCTTTTCTTTCTTCCTTTTCTTCCCTCCCTCCCTCCCTCCCTCCTTTCCTTCCTCCCTCCTGTGCTTCTTTCTTCCATTCCCCTTTCCCTTACATTTTTCCTAGGAGCAATAGGACCATTTCCACAGTAAAATATTTCAAAAGAATCCTCTAGAGTGACTCCTGTAGCTCTCTACTTTCGCTTTCTCTCTCTTTACTCACTTTCCCATTGATTCCCTGATTTCTTTGATCACGGCCACCAGTGATACCTTTTATCTAATCCTCTTATCCCTCTCTGATCACATTAGTACAATACAGGTAGCCCCATGAACTTATCCCTTCCCTGGGCCTCCTCCACCACACCCCAAATGCTGAGTCCCTCCCATTCCTTTGGGGGCCAGACTTCCACTCTCCTGATCAAAGTCCCACAGGGTCTCTCTGACCTGTGCTTTGGTTATGCTCACATCACACTTCCCTCTCCAGCACGGGCAGTGCTCAGGAGACTCACCTGCCCCCACCCCTTCCCATGTGGACATTTTCCTTGGATGCACACTACTAGAGGTCAGGTTGCAGGAACAAAATACTAGTGGCTGGGTACTCAAAACAGGCACTTAGGGCTGTGGGAACAGTGCCTGGCAACATAGTGAAGTCCTCCAATCTCCACAAAAAGTCGGACAAAGTGCACAAAGCCAAGTGTAATGGTGTGCAAAACCAGATGTGGTGGTGTGCAAAGCTAGATGTGGTGGTGTGCAAGACCAGATGTAGTGGTGTGCAAGACCAGATGTGCTGCTGTGCTACTATAATCTCAGCTCTAAAAGGACATAGACCAGGGAATTTCCAGGGCTTGTTGACATTAGATGAATCAGGAACTATAGGTTTAGTGAGAGTCTCTGTCTCAAAAAACAATATTAACCTCTGACTTGTGCACTCATGCTTATTTGTACAACACACACACACACACACACACACACACACACACACACACACACCCCTTAGACACTGATTTCCCACAATTATGGATGCTGGAAATGCAGCATCGGGAAATGCAAGGTCAGGTGCTATTGAGGGCCCTCTCATATGCTGGAGAGTGTACTCCACCTTCCCTCATAGGGCCGTTCTGTGCGTGTAGAAAGTGGACTCCATGTCTCTGCCCTTCTCAGACAGACACCAATGCTTCTGGACTCACGTGACTTCTGTCATCCCCATCTAGGCCTGGCTCTAACTCCAGGTTCATTGGGTTCAGCACCTACACATCCTGGATGGAGGGGAGTGGGGGCGATTCCTTTCATTGGACACTTCTCTTACACCCACAGCTCTGTGACACCGTGTCCTCTAGCCTAGCCATCAGCTCAGTGAGGCCTCTCTGTCACCATCTACACCCTCTATACCCTCTGTGATATTCCCTAAACCTATTATCAGCCATTACAACTCCTGAGCTCTGTCCTTCAGCAAGTCTGTTACTGCCAAGGAGGCATGCTCCACATGGCAGGCTTTAAATCTCTCTCTCTCTCTCTCTCTCTCTCTCTCTCTCTCTCATCTATCTATCTATCTATCTATCTATCTATCTATCTATCTATCTATCTATCATTTGTTTGTTATGCATTTATGTGTGGGCATGCCTTGGTGTGCTGGTGGAGGTCAGAAGACGTCTTTCAGGGATCAGTTCTCACCATCCATCATGTTGGTCCCAGGAATTAAATGCAGGTTCCTGAGCACCTTTACTTGTTGAGCCATCTTGCTGGGCCCTGCATTTTAACTCTGACCTCTGGCCCTTTGTTGTAAGGGCCTCAGATGCCCACTCAGCTGAGAAACAGTGATGAGGGATGAGGACCAGTGTTCACCCAAGGCTGGGCTATGGTCAGGGGCCCTGGAGGCTCTAGAGTGTTATGTTGACCCTGAAGCAGTTAGGAGTGTATGCATCCCTGTATGTTTTCACATTCTACAACTCTATTCCTATAATAAAATGCTTTTGTTCTATCTGTGTGGTTGCAATGTTTATTCATATCTCAGGAACTTGAATATTTCATGACAATATTTTTGTACCTTAATAGACAACCAAAATGGACTACTTAATACTTAACCTGCAATTCACTAGAACTCATGTTGAGTTCTGATTGGCCTGTGTGCTTGAAACTCTACAGGTGGAAGTCCCTCTTTTCCATAGACCCTTCAGGCGCAACCACCCTACAATATGTCCATGTTGGCAGTGACCAGGTCTGCATGGTAAAAATCTAGATGTTGAGAGTATTTATGCTTGGCCTTAGTCTTTAAAGAAGTGGATGAGGAGGGTCCTTGTTTATAGGATACAGTCTCCTAGCACGGTGCTGTGCTGTATAGAGCACGTCTAAATTTCTACTCTTGTTGGTTCATTTAGTTTTAAAAATGGTTCTTCATTGTTCCAGCTTTGTGGGTTTTTGATCATAAAGTGACTCCTTTAATGCTTAATATAATGTGCATTCTTCGAGAATCTCCCGGTAGTCTAAAATTTGATAATCTTTTAATTAAAGCCTATGAAATCCAGAAGCAGAAAAAATTCTTTGAACTTAGACATAAACATGGGCTGTGTTGGATATAGGTGCCACACTGGTTAGCAGCCCTTCAGATGCTAACCCTGGAGATGGAAGTGTTCTTACACACAGACTCTTCTTTTGAATTTGTGGAGACTTTGTAAGGATCACAGTGCTTACAGCTCTACCTCCCTTAGCTTAGCAAATACAGTGTTTTATCTCCATAACAAATGTGCCAGGCAACAGTGCCGTGCTGAATGGTAAAAAGCACAGTGTGGTTAGCAACTTCTGGAACATTCCAGCCAAAGACCATCACATTTTCTGCGCCAACCAGTCAATGAAATACAGAAAATATCTGCTGTCGCAATCCACGCAATAATTCCTGAAGACACTGATTACAATTAGAAACTGAGGTGTAAAGGCATAATTAGCTACGTATGTATTATGGACTCATATGTACTTACTATGACATTTCTAAAACACCCAGAGGCAGCCACTGACTTGTTTCAGGAAGTCTTACAAATTCTACAAGTGTTAGGCACTGTCTGTAGATGAGATGTGTAAAGCAGTCCACATATATGGGTCCTATCTTCAAATGTACATAGATACAGTCCTAGTGATTAATTTAAAAACCATTTCAGCCATTCTTTGTTTTAGCTACATTAAATATATAACAAAACATGTAATGTTGTGTGTATACCTTTTGATGCTAGGAAGTTTTTAACATGAAAAGTACTCTCTGGCATAGAAAAGGAGCCGGCGGCAGGAAGATGGCAGTCAAGACTGAGATGATACCATAAACTGCCAAGGACTCTAAAACACGAAACAGAATGTGCTAGTAACACAGACTAGGAACCGAGCTGAGCTCTGGAAATCTCCAGACCCCGGAGATGGGGAAGACATCCCATCACCTGAGGAAAGTGGAGGGTTCTGGGTGGTGACAGGCAACCTCAGGAGAGATCAGACTCAGGCTGAAACGGGAGTGCTGAGCCCGGAGATTGTGGGGAGAGAAGGGAATTGAACAAGAATGCTCATGCAATGAGGGAATTTGAAGGTTGCTTCCCTTGTGGCATGGGGACAAGGCGGTGTCTTTCCTTCATCCGTAGAAACAGATAACTTGATGAGAAACTCTCAGTGGAGAAAGTCTCTGAGAAATGAAAGCCCACAGGGTGTAAAGGTAAGAAGTCAAGTCTCAGATAATGGCAATGACATTCATAGGGCCCAGATACAAGACAAACGAAAGGACATTAGCACTTACATAATGTGGGGGGCAAGAAGCAGCCATGCGGAGGGGGCAGCTCCCGTGGTCACATGTGCCCACTGTTAAATTTCTACCAATCACTAACGAAAGATGGAGCCCTACTACTCACCAGACTTTTGGGCATAAGGAGTAAGCTTGGGGGCTGGCAGCTCAAAATAAGAGGGTGAGATGAAAAGGGAGGCTTCTAAAATGCTTTTAAAAAGTAATGAGGCTAGAGAGATGGCTCAGTGGATAAAGTGCTAGCAACATATGTATGAAGACCTGAGTTCAGATGCCAAGAACCCATGTAAAAACATACAGTACATTGCAGCTATAATCCCATCACCCGTACAGGGATCTGGGGGATGGAAACAGGAGAATCCCTGAAGGCTCGCAAGCAGCTCACTCCGCTGGCATAGGCAGGGGTAAACGACAAGACACCCCACCTCAAACAAGGTGAAAGGCCAGTGGTGGCACTTGCGGTGGTTTTCTGAGCTCTGCACATGTCCCACGTCCCCTGGCACAGGTATTCACTCACCTGAATACCCACATGCACACATACCAAATACACCTATGTATTACACACAGGTGTAAGTTAAAATACAAGAGAAGCAAGTGATATTTGCTGAGAAGAAATAATAGTATCCTTCACTTAAAATTGCAGAAGCCAGATTCCACCACACAGTGGCCACAGGTGTGGGGAGGACGGGGATCTGGATCACGTGACTGTAGCAGTAACTGAGGCATAGGGGAAACGACACACTGGGAGGGGGGCGGGCAAAGAGTCCCTCAGCTGGGACAGACTTTCTCAACTACTGGGAGCTGCACGGCAGCAGGAAGATGGTAGGAAAAGCCACTTCTGAAGAAATAATGGCCGAGAAGCTTTCATAGTTAAAGAAAAGTTCATGTGTTCAGATGAAGGATGCGGATGAAGAAAAACCCTAAAAATTTCAGAGATTTGAAAGCAACTAGAGACAACTGGCAGGCTATATACAAAAGATCAAAATTAAACTCAAGTCACTCGTCTCATTAACAGAAGCGAAGCCAAGAACTGGTAAAATCCTTGGACATTCTGGGAGAACAAAAGCCCTTCTGCCATAGTACCACCACATGGTAGATTTACTACAAACTAAGGAGGAATTCAGTGCCCTTAACCAGCACTGAGGGGCCATTTCTCTAACCTGTGGCCCATCAAAAGATGTTTTTAAAGGTTGACCAAATATAGGACAATGATGATGTACTAAATATACTTTTGAGAAGTTGGCAAGAGAGAATAACCACGAGCTATACAGCTTTCAGAAATCATGTATAAAGTGGAGCCCTGATGTGGGGCAGCAACAGTGGGAACTTGAGGGAAACCAAGTCACAGCCAGTCTTGGAAGCAAGGACCTTTGCAGCCAGTAATCATATTAAATTGCAAAGATCTCCTGAAAAATAGAAACAAAGTCGGCTTCCACGAGAACAGGGAAGAGAAAAGGGAAGAAATCAAGTTCTAGAAACCCAACAGGAGGCTCGTTAAACAGTCCTACCCAGGGACAGACCGGCGATGAGGACATGTAAGAGGAAGCTAAATATATAAGCAATGTAAGCCTAATGGGTCAAGCCTGCTCTCAGAAAACAGGCTATCACCAGAGGAAACTATATCCTTGCTCTACCTTAGTTTATCATGGACACACTCAAAATGAAGGGTGGGAGATAAGAGGCAGGATAAAATCCTAGTGCAGATTACGTTATCACTGTGTACACACACACACACACACACACACACACACACACACAGATACACACACACATACACACACATACATATACATATATATGACAGTCTATATTTTTGACAATGTATATATGCTGTCAAAAATGGCACACATACACACACACCATATACACACTCACACAAACACACATACACATATGCACAAATACACCATTTTGCCAGATTTTGTCAGGGAAGGCATCACAGAGAGGGTATTAAATTATAGCCCCATAAGCAACAAACCGGTACCTGTGTTTCTATTGTTTATCCAGAAAGAATGCTACCAGAGGTTGATTCTTAACAATATTAGAGGTAGAATGGCATTTCAGTGTGGCTTTAACTTCCATTTCTCTTTCTGTGCACAAAACCAGCTTTCAAAGGCAGTTTTGAAAGCCATTTGTACACTCTCTCCTGTGAATTATATTTTCCTATGCTATGCAATTTTTCACTATGAATCATGGCTTTTCTTGCTCGGGTGTTTTATTTGGGGCGGGGCACAGTCATTTGTATGTGGGAGGAACATCTCGTTTTTCTTTAGCTAATGCAGTCATTGTTGCGCCACTGAAAATGTCAGTTGTCTATGGGTTCTGACGTGTGAATTATTATTAGAAAGGTTTTTCTTCAACTTCATGCCGTAGAGTATACAGTCAATTAGAAAACATGCATGTTTTCTTTCCATTTGAATCATTAATGTATTTGTGGCATTTCTCTGTAGTACAAGGTTTGTTTTTCAGCTAGTACCCAGCTGTCTAACCCACTTAGAGAAGTTCTACCTTTACAGAAAAGTTCTTACTGGTTTTCTTCTCACTCTTAAGCCTGCCTACTATTCATGTGTTTACAACGGTTTTATTTAATTATGACACCTGCACAACAGCTGTTAATATCTTGTTGGCTAGCTATATTCACACACTTATTGTGATCATAGTTTTCTTCTTAACCTTTAAAAAATATAAAACTTCAAAATACATTTGAGATGTAAGTTCCACTTTGTGGACCCACATAGAACTTTAATTTGACAACAACATCAAATGCATTCTTTGAAAACATGTTCCAAATATTTTTGAAAGCTAAATATGTAATAAGCCATAAAAGGAGCCTTAAATATCTACCCTGGTTGTCATATTTATTTTAAAGAAAATTAAACAAAAATACCACTAAGGCAAAAGCCAAACTTCTAATCCTTACAGATTTAGAAATTTAGAAATTCATTTGAATTACTCATAAATCAACAAGAAAATCACTACAGAAAAAGTTTAGGCAACGAATCACAATAAAATTATGTAACCTCCAAAGAAAAGAATAATGTCCCTTGCAGAGATGTTTTGTAAGAAAAGGAGAATAAAGACAGCAACAGAATGCACTGTCTGAGCCCAAGCTCAAGGCTCCAGCCACTTGAGGACAACTGAACCTCATGCAATCAAGATTCCAAGAGTACGTTCAAAGCCAGGGCCTGCCGGGCGAAGTGCTCAGACATTTCAGCATTACATTTTTAGACTAAGTCTGAGGGACAATATACCAGCGGGCATGACACTCTATGATGAAGCTTTGGAGACAGCTGCCATTACTTTACTCAGGGTTGTTGGGGAGGTTCCTCTAACATAAGAGCCAAGAGAAAAAAAACGATCCTGGAAGTATGCAAGAGAGGATGGAAATCTCCAGAATGAGGCTGAGTGGCTGTCTAGGAAGCATATTCGTGGACTTTTTTCTACCCATAAAGGAACTCAGAGTTTTGGCTGACTGAGGATCGATGGACCAAAGAGAACAGAATTCATTCCCATAGGTGGATATTCCCATATGAGAAAATGCTTTCTCAGAAGTTCACAATCAAATAAAATGGGTCCACTAAGAAATAAAAGTGACACTCGATATATAAGGCTTTACGGAGAAAATTAACTAATTATTGGTAAGTATAGTTGCAAGGCAGAAAATAATTTTAGGGGATCAATGGATGCATTGGTCAGGCTCATAGGAGAAAGCTTACAAAAAAACTATATTCGGTGGCAATTCCTCATTGTCTGAATGGCCGCTACTTTATATAAATATGATGACTCTGTCTAGGTAGAGGATATTAATTATGGAGCCACAAATCTGGACGTGGATAGAAAATCAAATTACTTTGTACAATAACCTTATTTTAAGTTTCTGTCAAAAATGCTACCAAAGACAGTTAAAGGTCAGTTGTAAGCAGATCTCGAATTTATTCACACTTAACCTTTATTATCGAGAAATTTTATGTCCGTAACTGTAGCAGTCAATTGATGATACTTTCGTGTGTAATAAATAAGAAAGAGCCCCATGTTCTGTCTCTTTGCACAGCCCTCTCTCCATCACTTGCCAGACAGCTGAGGTAAGAAAAAATTTTAAAACTTAAAAGTAACATTTTCCTTAGCCAAAGAGAAATACAAAGATGGAAACTATGTATAAAAATACAGTGTTAGAGCGTATCTTCCCTGTATCACAATCCTGAACAGTGCTGAGATAAACACACTTTGAAGAGGTGTGGGGAAGGAGGCTGCACCTGGGGGTAGCACATGTTCATAGAACAACGCAGGAAATGGGTGCTAGGCCTTGGAACATCGCAGCAGGATTTCAGGAACTGGAAGGAGGACGCTCTTTGTGGCTCCTGTCACTGGTATTAATTGTAGAACATGTCAGTGTTTAATAACAACTGTCCTTGAATGCAGTACGGTTGATCTCATACACCCAATCAAGGCGACGTCAAGAAGGACCAACCACGTGGGGTGGGCAGTGATGCGGTCTCTTCCACCCTGCATACCGTGCTTGTTTCCCACAGAAGTTGTCATAATTTATTTATGCTATTTTTCTCGGGATTTTTTCTATTTCTTAGTCAGGAAGCTAAAGCAAAAATTAAAAATAAAGCAATCATAGAAGACAATGTTGCAAATGGTTAGATGCCCAAGGAGTGAGCACCAAGAATGTAGAGGCCTGATCAAGAGAAAGGAGGAGTAACTGTGGGGTGGAGTAAATATGGGAGAATTGTCATCAGGTGGATGGCTGAGACAAGGCTTGAAAATGAAAGATGGTCAGAGTTCAGGGAAAGCACCCCTGAGGAAGGCCAGGTGGAAGACAGCCACAGCTTATTTGGAAGGCAGTGTCTGGTTTGAACTAATGTGATATGGGTTGGGGTGACTGGTCAGGTAGTTCTGAAGAGGCAGGAGGGCCTCCTTGCATCAGGTAGACACTGGGCTAGACATTTTAGAGAAGGCTAGAGATGATGCAATATGTGTATGAGTAATAATGACCCAGTGGTGAATGTAGAAGGATCAGAGATCAGGGCTGACTGTCTGAGACTGAGGAATCAGCACATTACCCACAGTAGAGGCTCAAATGTGAAGCCACAGGGGCGTGACTCACAGACATGATCTCTGACATAAGACAAGAATAAAATGACAGAGGAAGGATCCATCTACCTATCTATCACCGGTGTGTGTGTGTGTGTGTGTGTGTGTGTGTGTGTGTGTGTGTATGTGTAGGTGCATGTGTGTATGTATGTGTAGTGCATGTGTGTGTGTGTAGGTGTGTGTGTAGGTGTGTGTGTAGGTGTGTGTGTATGTGTAGTTCATGTGTGTGTGTGTAGGTGTGTATGTGTGTGTATGTATGTATTATCTGTCTGTCTTTCTATATGTATATCTGTCTATCTACCCATCTTCTATCTATCTATCTATCTATCTATCTATCTATCTATCTATCTGCCTACCTACATACCTACATATCACCAATCTATGGGACAAGTAGAGAAATGTCGAACATGGTTATGTGATTAACTAGACATAGAGAGCTGGGGATAGGGTGGAATACATAATGACACTTCAACATTTGGGACAGACAAAAGGACATTGACTGTCAGAATCAGGAGTTGCACAGGGACTGGAGTTACAGGTCATGTGTTCACCTTGAGGTTTATGGTAAGACTGGGAGGACACCACTGAAGTCTTAAGAGCCACACACAGAAATAGCACAGCAGACAGAAGACCATCTGTGTGAAGGTCATGGTGGTCATATGGGCACAAGGAGAGATCCCCGAGAAAATCTCTTCACCTAGAAGACAAGGTGGTCAAACCAACACCTAAAGAGGAAAGCATCATGCAGGCTGACAGTGCTCATGACCTTGGCCTGGAGGAAAACTATGGGTTGGAAGTTTGGCTATGTGCCACAGAGGAAGGAAATTACTAAAAGCAGGAAAATCTGGCTGAGTTGACACAGTCAATTAGCTACACAAGAGGGAAGGAAGCACAAGTCTTGGCACTAGAAGTATTTCTGGAGAAACCTGAGCCATGTCATGGAGACAGACTATCATCAGATCCCCATCCCTTCCTCCCAAGCACCTTAGTGCTATTGGACCCAAGGACACACTAGGAAACTCTGGGTCTCTGAGTGCCACCCTTTGTGCTCTTAGGAATGCTCCATGCAACACCAGCAGGTGAGGATGGGCATGGCCAGACGCCAGCTCTGAGAAGACCCTGTTGTTGAGAATATTGTCACAACTCTACCAATTAACATTACATCTTTCTCTCTTTCTAGCAAGATAGGTTTTTGGCAATTTCAGATGATGTGGTGCTTGTATCTTGTGAGACCAAGTGGATTACCTGTGTACTCCTCTCCAAGCTCTAAAAGGATCAAACTGTTTAACTTGATGGGTCCCTCTGGTGCGGGGGACAGCTACTGAAGGGTAGACGTCATTTGTGAAGCACACAGAGCTGAAGCCCATAAAGAGGGCAGAGTCTAGGGCCTGACAGTGCATGGTTGACTTGGGAACAGGTCAAAACGCTCCTTTATCCCTTAGTCCCAAGTTGTGACTTTTCATGGGATAGCAATAAATTAAGGAGTAAGAAAGTGAAATGCAGGCAATCCCATCTTTACTGTAAGAAAGCACTTTATAAAATTTGTTTGGAGTACAAGCAAGCTCGTGTTCATAAAAGACTACAGCTATGTTCTAAAATGATTAAATAATAACATACAATGTCAATGGGTGTCACGTCTCTTAATAAGGGAGTTTGCTAAGTTTTAAAAATGAAAACAAATTATCTATCTAGTGGTACTTCTGCTCTCGGAGATTAACAATGGGCCACACACCCCATGGTGTTTCTTATGACACAGTATTAATAATCAAGTTATTTAGATGTTTTGGGATTGTATTCCAAAAGCACATGAAGAAATGGGATCAGGACAGAAGGTTGGAGTACTGGAAACATGAACCCTCAAGAGTTTGGAGGATGCTGCTGTATTTTTCTCTGTCTGCATCTTAGTCTCTGGGTATAAAGAACATGTCTCACACAGTGGATACGTCTCCAGCCCATACAGAAGGAACACGTCTGTATGAGTCAAGTCCCATGGTTTATGGTGCAAACTCATGGTCTAAGCTACCTTGCACTTGGCCAATGGCCAAATCGTCAGATTCTTAAATGGCCTCAACAAGTTCAGTCTTCTCTGTCATTCTCCAGGGTATGGTCTAGACTTGCTTCTAAAGACACCATGTCCATGGACCCCGGCTGTGAAAGGCTCTCCACTGTCTATGCACAATGGCGGTGCCTAAACACTGGGCCACCGGGCTTGGCTCTTACACTCTGTCCACAGGTTCCAGCTTCACTACGACATTGCCCTCTATGTCCAAAGTTCCAGTTGCAACAGATAGGCCTCTCTGCTGAAATTGCTCCGGAATCCTAGAATGCTTCCCCACTTTTTTCTATCTCTTGTGAATTTTTATACATCACAGCAGTTCAGAGTATAGACGTCCCACCTTCTCCCTGTCTCTGATGCAAGTTAGCTAGGTGACCTCGTGCAAGTCATGTTTGGGTTCCTCGTGCAAATGGGGATGTTAGCAGTACTTCAGCCATCTTTGGTAAATAACACAATTGGCTCATTCTTGTAAACCTCTAAGCACTGGCCGGCACATGTTCATCCTCTCATTATTGACACCTTATTGTAATAGCATTAGACACATTATAATTACATGAGCAATTAATGAATGTGTACTCAAATATTTACCTAGATTCCAATAGGAATTAAGCCTCCTGTTGCCTTTCTAGTTGGAGCAGGGAAGTGGGAGTAGTGATTTCTAGACACATTGGGCTCTGTAGGAGCAGGAGAGATAATGAAAGCCAACAGCCAGCATCATGCTCCCCAGGCCCTGCACACAGGTTGGAGGCTTCTCATATGTGCATGTCTCATGTATGCACATGCACCTGGACAGACACAAGTATGATGCAGACAGGGAGACTGAGGCAAACCTGGAGGGTGCTGGCAGAGGACAGTAATTGGCTATGGTACTTTATTTCTCAAGATATGGGCCAAGAAAGTTCCAAGGTAAAGCAGAGACTGATAGCGATCATGGCAAGTCAGGGACAATGTGCTACGTTGTTAAGTCATCAGCACTGGTGTGAGCTGGGCTGTGGCGACAGCTTGCAGCTAAGCTTCAGTAACATCATCAGACATCTTGAGATATAAAGGAACAGATGAAGGACCAACCCCAACCATGAGAACTTCCGCTGTGGACACAGGATGGAGGGCCTGTCTAAGGCCCAGATGAGGTAACTTATTAGGCCAGCTGAAGGTTGCAGGAGAAAGAAAGATGCAATTAAATCAACATACTCCATTTTGTGGAGGCCAGTTGTGCTGCCCATACTTGGTGTCACCAAGTGGTGGGAGATAGGGATGGAAGGCAGAGAAAGAATTGCTCCCTGCCCCCACCTTCCCCTTTCTAGATGGGAACATAACTTTCTAGAGCAACAAGAGGATAGTAAGAGACAGTAGAGCATTGATATGTCTTGCAAGTGTGGGCGTCTTCGCATACACACAGACACACACAGACATGCATATACACACGGACACACACTTACAATTAATGCAACATGCACAGCTATCTTTCTCTGTGACTATATTTGACTCAGTATTATCATGGCTCAGGGTCTGTCACACAGACCTGATTGAAAACAGATGAATGAATGAATGAATGAATGAATGAATGAATGAATCTGCTTTTTAATTGACACTCTTTATGGACCACCACTTCATTCACACCCCAGGAAATTTCTTCAAAATTTAAGCAAGCATTGGTCTCAGACTTTCTGGATCTGGTCATCTGGGATAACAAATCATTTTGTATGACTCTAAGTCCTTCATTTCAATCTGCCTTTGATTCTCCAGTGAGAACTAACATCCTGCTCGGCTGAAATGACTCACCCAAAGGCAGAGAGTGATTGAATCGGCCTCTCAGCAATCCTAACTTATTTAGGCCTGTTGTTCTTTTTCAACTGAAAGGGGCTTTTGATTTCATTTAGTTTCCTGTACTTCCACTTCATGAAATGTGCCAAACAAGGCCCCATTATGAGGCCCATCAAACCCTGCCTCATGGCGGGCTCCGTGTTATGACCCACACACAGCACAGCCAGCTTCCCAGGGACACCATACTGATGGGGTCAGGACTCATAGTCACAGGGAGACTTTTTCTTTCTCTCTTGCTTTTCTATTATGCAGAGTTAGTTAGGCCACGTTCCTGCACATACAGAATATATTTTGAGTCTCTCCTCCCACGACCCAACATCTTGCTTTCCACCCCTCTCCTTCCTTTCCGTCTAAAGTTTTATATCAAGTTCATGTCATCAGTATGCATGTGATTTATGCATCTATAACGTAAATGGCCCATAGGGAGGAAGCATGCAGTATTTGTGTTTCTGAGACTGACTTAAGTCACTTAATATGGTTCTTTCCATTGGGACCTATCTTCTTGCACACAATATAGCCTCCTTCTTCTTTGTGACTGGAAAAAATATTCCAGTGTACACACACACCACATTTCCTTCCTGATGACGGACACCTTGGTTGGTTCCATTACTGAGCTTTGAGTGCTGCATACAATGGATGTGCAAGTGTCTGTGTGATATACTGACTTGACTCTTTTGATTTAATATCAAGAAATGGTCAAACTGAGTTGTGTGTTGGCTCTATCTTCGCTTTCTGAGGAACCGCAGAAACACTCAGAAGCTGTGACTTACTGGACGGTACAGACTCAGGGTGCAGAAAAGCACTCTTCTTATGCAAACATCTGCCTCCATGTGTATGCTTGGCCTTGCTTGTGCAGGCTAATGCAGATGCTCTTACTCTTGGCCTGCTGCTGCAAGGCTGCAGCGTCTATCAATGAGATGTTATCACTTCACAGAGAAGAAGGTACAAAGGAAGCAATGTGAAAAGCCTTTTTTCACCATCTTACTTGAACTGATTTTCCTTCTAGCTACACATAGATTTGGGCTTCTATTACCTATACAGCTCTCATTCCTCTCTTTTTCTCCTTTCTACATGTTCTCCTCTCCTGGCCCCGATTTACTTTTGGAAGTGCAGCCAACAAAGACCTCCTTTGGGTTTTTTCAAAAACACAGCTTCAAAATCAAGTGCTCTGTGGTTGGTCTGTTGATTGAACTAACCACCATAGTCAAGAGCCAGCTGTCCTCTGTGCCCTATAGAATGGATCAACTGGTTTCCCACCTGATCACAGAACGGTTATGTGCCAGAGAGTTTTTATGTCAACTTGACACAAGCTAAAGTCATCTGAGAGAAGGGAGCCTCAATTAAGAAAATGTCTGTAAGATTGGGCTGCATTGGTGGGAGAGGGTACCCATTGTGGGTACTGCCAGGCCTGGGCTGGTGGTCAAGATTCCATAAGAAAGCAGGCTAAGCAAGTTAATAAGCAGCACCCCCACCCACCATGGCCTCCGCACCAGCTCCTGCCTCCAGGTTCCTGCCCTGATTGAGTTCTTATCCTTATTCCCTTCAATGGTAGACTCTGATGTGGAAGTGTGAGACCAGTTAACCCTTTCCTCCCCCACTTGCCTTTGACCATGGTGTTTAATCATAGCATTAGAGACCCTAAGACGGGTGGCGAGTACTCCATGAGAAATGTATCACCCAAAAGCAGAACAAGGGAGACCTTTATGTCTCTCTTTCTTGGAAACAAGTCCTCTCCTTTTGCATCCTTAGAATTGAGTTGGAATTTCATCCTAACAAATGTCAACCAAATCACTGTCAATACAAATGCATTCGACAAACCCCACGCCCTTGGAGGAAAGAATGGCAGGTGGGGGGAGGGGCCACCAAGATTTCAGTGGACAGCAAGCAAGACAAGTAAGGAAGCTGATAATTAAAAGGCTGGGATGACTCAAGAAGCCAACCTGACCACCCTGGGCCATGAAAGGCCCCCACAAGCGCCGAAGCTCATACTACCTTGGGAAGTTAAAAACAACACACGAGAAATCTCCAACAGTTTCCACTTACAGAACACTATAGTCACTACTAGAAAGCACCCTGTCTAATAAACACAGTGAAGTTGCAGTGTACTTTTCTATATATCAATGGTGTACTTACTCTCAGAGAAAGAAATCAGGAAAATATCCTATTCAAACAGCTTTCCAAAAGTGCTGGAAATACATGTAGCCAAAGAGGCGAAAGATCTTTATAACGAAAATTTCAAGATACTGAAAAGGGAAATGGGAGAAGAAACTCGGTCAGGGAAAGAACTTCAATGCTCCTATTTTGGCAGAACTAATGTTGTCAAAATGGCTATACTGCCAGAACCAATCTACAGGGTTAATATTATCCCTATCAAAATTTTGATGTTATATTATATAGATCCAGAAAAAACATTCAGAAACTCAGGTGGACCCACAAAAGACCATGGGTAGCCCCAGCAATTAAGTAATCGTAAGTAATAAGGGCACAGCTGGAGGTATAGCTAAGCTTGAATCATACTTCAGAGATAACTTCTGGTTTTCTATCCCTATACAGATGCACACGCGCACACACACATCTCCCTGACACACACGAGCGCATACAGAGAGGGGGGAGGGGGAGAGGGAGGGAGGGAGGGAGAGAGAACGAGAACCTGGTATAGGCATTAACACTCATAGGTAGACCAGAGAGACATGACACAGGATCTGGAGATGAACTGGCAGTGCAATGGCCAAAGGAGATAAAAATCATGCAGTGGACAAAGAAAGTCTGGTCAGCAAACAGAGCTGGGAACTGCATGTCTACCTACAGAAGAATAAAAGTACATCCATACCTTTCACTTTATATAAAAACCAATCCAAAATGGATCAAAGACCTTAACTTCAAAACCCAAGATACTGAAAATGTGAGAGGAATACACAGTGGAGACATCTCGCAATGGTGCTGGTGGCAGGGACTTTCGACACAGAACTTCAGTAGTGTGGGAATCAGCCCCAGGTATGAGCAGATAGGACTCCACAGAGTTAAGAAGTTTCTTCACAGCAAAGGAAACCGTCAGCAGAGCACAGACAGGGAGAAGAGCTCTACCAGCTACACTTGAGACAGGAGGCTCATATCCAGGGAACTCAAGTGCCAAGGCAATAAAACCTTCAGTCAACAAATGAATGAATGAAATGGACCATTTCCAGCCAGAAACGAATGACTGTTCCTAACTGTCCCATATCCCTACCCATCATGGAAATGCAAATTAAAACAGTTTTGAAATACTACCTCACTCTAGTCAGAACGGTCATCACCAAGAAATCTGAATTTGGAGATGTCGGGGAGGATGTAGGCAAAGAGGACCTCTATTCATTGCAGGGGGTGCTATGCCTTAATGTAGCCATCGTGGAGCTCAGTTTGGAGGTTTCCAGAAGGAAGGAAGGAAGGAAGGAAGGAAGGAAGGAAGGAAGGAAGGGAGGGAGGAAGGAAGGAAGGAAAGAAGGAAGGAAAGAAGGAAGGAAGGGAAGAAGGGAGGGAGGGAGGGAGGGAGGGAGGGAGGGAGGAAGGAAGAGAGGAACAATTTCCATTCTATTCCATTCCATTCATAAACTCAAAAAAACTCCATATCCTACCCTGGAGGTAACTGAACACTCACATGTGCTGTGTCTTATTTATGATAACAAAGAAACAGAACTAACAGATATGTTTATCAACAGATGAACAGATAAAGAAAGTGTGCTATATATACCGGAGAGTTCTGTGACACATCTGTAGAAAAAATGAAATGATGAAACTTTCAGGAAAAATAGGTGGGATTAGAATGTATACTATTAATGAAAGTGACCTAAAGGGGGGGCTGCATGCTCCCTCATGTGTGGATGCTAGCCTGTAATGCATATATGTAAACAGCGGTAAGTGTGGTTGGGTAGAGTACAACATATAGAAAGGAGGCTAGACGGGGAATCATATTGGGTGAAAAGAGGGCAGAGTGTAGCGAAAGGGCCCAGGAGCCATGAGGTACAAAGCTGGCCTGCCTTTCAGCTTTCACTGTCTTGTGATTGTTTCTTTTTTGTGTGGTGGATGAGTCCCTTAATGTCACTGACAGTGCAAGTGTGGTCACAGATAATGCTCCACGGCTTTGGAATCCTCCTCACTTTACCAACTTTCACTGAGATGCATAGAGTTTGAGACTGGACAAGCGTTTGTACGGCTGATAACCGTCATCTTGCAATGTGATGTTTTTATTTATGAGTTTGTGATAATGATGTGTCTTTTTAGAAAAGAAAAAAGTTCAAAATTAATCATGCAGGCTAAAATTAAAGTGTGCCATGTTCTTGGCCCATGCTCGCCTACTTGAGCTGCTGAAGGCCCTCAGCTCTGACTGACCCGTGCCTCCAAAGCCCATCACTTGGCCTCTGCTTCCACACTTACACCTCCTGCTGTCTCTCCTCAGTAAGGATGAGCTGCTGTGCCCCCAAGGTGTCCAGCGTGACTCTGTCCTTCTGTGCTGTGCAGCATGCTACAGTTAGTCACGAGGTTCAGAGTCTATTGTGTAGACGTCTATAGGATTTAAAAATCTCTAACGTCTGGGGCTGGAGAGATGGCTCAGTGGTTAAGAGCACTGACTGCTCTTCCAGAGGTCCTGAGTTCAAGTCCCAGCAACCACATGGTGGCTCACAACCATCTGTAATGAGATCTGACACCTTGTTCTGCTGTGTCTGAAGACAGCTACAGTGAACTGTTTTTTTTTTAATCTGTAATTTATGTTTGTTTACACAGTTGAGGGTAGCAAAAATAACATTCAGTAACTTTCAGCAGAAATATTACCTAAAATATAAAGAAATCTAAAATATGAAACTGGAGAGATGGAACTTGGCACATACACCCACAAATAACTGAGATCATTTGAGATTAGCAGGCACACAACACTGATACAGATTTATGGTTTCATTTAAGGAAAGAACTACAAATACCTTTATGTTACTGAAGTCATTTTTGATCACTTAAACTTCTATATAAAAATGGAATTTTTATCAGTTAATTAAATTTATACTACTGTTTGTAGAGCCCGTGTCACTGGCTGACAGGAGAGTGGCAGTGCATGTCAGGTGTGGAAGTAAACCCCTGTGAGTAGCTGGCTTTGTCCCCAGGGGCCACAGAATGGCAGTATTAAGACATACATTGATGCACAATGACCTACCCACCCCAGAGGTGCTCCTGCAGCCTACCTGACAGCAGGGCTTGTCTTGGGAAGCTGGTCTTAGATTACTTTCTTCTGCTGTGATATTTCTGTGTCCAGGTGCTCTATGCCCTGGCACACGCCTTTTCCTGAGGATTCCAGCCCTGTCAAATATTTTCTGGGTTCTCCAAAGAGCCTGTGTTAAATACTCCTGACACAAGGTCCCCTCTCTACCCACTAGGCACAGACTATCCAACAGAGACAGGACTGTTACACAGACTATTTCAGGAGACTAAGCCCTGCTGGAGCGCATAGGACATGCCCCAAGAGGGAGTCCCGACTGTTTTTTTTCTGCCCCTGTGTCTTTAGGTCAGCATACTGTGGCAGTTGAGGGAGAGAGAGGTGGGGCAATATTTTTAACAAATTTCTTCATATTTCTTTTCTAGTCTAGTACTCATTTGTTTATGAATTTTCTTGATTTTTATTATTACAAATACTTATTATTTGTTATAATTATTACTCATTCTGTGACTGTACCTGTGCGTGTATATATGTATGTATGTTTGTCTGTGTATACATATATTTGTGTATATGTATATAGGTGTATATGGGTATGTCCATGTGTATGTGGGTTGTGTGTGTGGATGTGTCTATGAGTGTGTGTGTATGTATGATGTATGTATGCCTGCGTAGGTGTATGTGTATATTTTTGTTTGTGTGGATGCGCATGTGTTCATGTGTGAGTCATGTTATGGATATGTGTGTCTAAGATAGAGGTGGACATTAGGTGTTAGTCTCAGTCTGTGCATTTCAGGATCGCTAACTCAAACAAAAGCTCACCCATTGGCTGGGCTGGCTGGCCGGTGAGTTGCAGGGACCTCCTGCCTCTGCCTACCCCTGTACCTGGTAGTTTTGTTTTAAACATGAGCTTAGAGGATCCAAGCTTGTGTCTTCATCCATGTACAACAGTCACTTTCCATTGCTCCATCAAAGCAATCTCATGTGGGACATTCACTAGCAATTTTGTGCATCGGAATAAGTGTCGCCTGTGATTGGACAAATTCTATCCCTGTGAGAACAGAAGCGCATGGTAGCTCAGGCTGTAATTAACTATCCTACATCCCTTGGTGTAAAATATGCAGAAAGGAAAAAAGACTCAGCTGACCTTTGTCTGAAGAGGAAGGACACTAGCGTGTAAATAGAATTTTCCTCCGGCTTCATTTTCTGATTCTTACAGAAGGCTTTCAATGAGATAAACATCTATATGCTTCCTCCTTATCAAATTGAATTTTTGAAAGGCAGAAATTATTTCTGCTACAAATTGCCCAAGCTAGACACCACTCTGTATTGGTCAAATGGCCATTCAGCTCCTGATTCAGCCCCTGTGTCTTGGGCCCTGCTACAGGGTTTCCAGGCTACACGGCTGCCTGGGGCTTGGGAGAACAGGCCCAGCTCCTGTCTGCTTGTCTCCGCAGGTCAGAGGCAAAACTTCCAGCTTGGCATTCTGAGGGAAATGAATCCTAACCGTGGGAGTTGGGAACAGTTGAAGTGTGTCTCCATCCACATTTTAGTCTCAAAATTGCAATCTTGTAGTAACCATTAGGGGTTGCCTGAGAAAGGCAGCCTGCTGGGAGAGTTAAATAGACATGTTAACGTTTTCATTTACTTGAAAATAACATCGAGATGCATTGTACTGTTTCTGTAAGTAAAGTTGAAAATATCAAAAAGAAGGCGAAACAATACTGGGAGGGACTGCTGACGACAGCAGCTGTGGGGAGGGGGACGCACACAAAACGTGCTCCCTTGTGCTGTAACAGAAGCAGCAGCAGCTGCAATCCATCTAAGCCAATTCAGTCGCAATTTATTGTAAATAAATTATGACCAGGACAAATCTGAGAAAAGTTTATCCGTCTGAATTCCTGTCTTGCCTCACAGACGTTTATTAGCATGAAGAAAATGGCAGATAACCCACAGGAGTATGGGTTCCCCACCACAGCTAATTCCTCTACGTATGATGATGGCTGAGTCACTGAAGCAGGTAATTAAAACTGGCAGACTGCTGACTTGGTAGGCTTTTGCAGTTCCTGAGACTCCTGCCTGTGGGTGACAGGGGCTCCTTGGTCAGATCACCCGGCCAGGCTTCCTCATCACAGTCAGGAGGCCCAGGCACCGGACTCTGTGGCCAGATCTACAACCCTGAGGCTTTCACCAGAGCTAGCAGAAGTAAGAGAGAGAAGCAGAATGAAGCCAAGACACCAAACGTGTCAGCCAGAGCAGGTGTGTCTTCCCTTCCTGTCTGGATTCTGTTCTGTGGGAACCTCAGTGTGTCCCTCTCTTATTGTCTGTTCATCCCACTAGACCACAGTTCCACAGCCTATCTTCTTTTTCATGAAATTCCTGACATAAAATACAAAATACCTGGTATTAAACACATCAGTAAACACTCCCTGAAAGTGGAAATGAATGCACGGGGTCCATTTTTCCTGTCTATGGCCAGAAACAGGCCAGGCAGAAGGCTGAGGCTCGGTCAGTGTTTGGAAGCCCAGCAAGGCACGCTCGCTAGGCAGTGCGAATTCTTCTTTCAAAACAAAGGCTCTTGAAAGAACTTCCACACTTTAGAATGTTAAAATTGAAGCAACCTGGTGATAAAATTATAAAAGCTAAATTATTTTTGTGTCCTCAGATTTGCAGGCAGAGACAGCTCCCCTGAGAACAGGGTAGGACTCCAACGCAGGCACGGTTGACTCTGGAAGAACAGGCGAATGTCACTCTTAGGATACAGAGGGCTCTGAGGGGCCAAGGCTGAGGCTAACAGGGTAGGACTCGAGAGAAGGGAGCTACCAGGCAGTACAGGCATTTAGAATTTACTCAGGAGGAAACAGAAAGTAACACTCAACACTGGGGGACTGGATCATTTCAGGAGGGCACTGCCATGCTGCTGTGTGAGTTGTAGGCAACAGAGGTGCTCACTTGGAGTGAAGACGAACAGCTTCCGCAGAGACTGCATAATTACCAATAGGGCCTGAGCTTTCTAAAGGCGGACACACCAAAGGGATATTTATTGGATAGAATCTCAAGGCTGAAATAAAGGATTTGAAAGTTAGGGTGGAGAGGTAGCAGGGGCCAAGGAGGACATCTAGATCCTAGCTTAGGAACTATGTGTCAATCAAGCTAGATATGGCTCTACGGAGGATGAGTGTGTGAAGTTTCAGGGGAAGTACTACATGGGGCATTCCTCTGCGCAGAAACTGTAGACAACTGAGTGAGGGAAAGAGGTCCATGTGGTAGGCAGATGTGCGAGTCCTGAACGCAGGAGAAATAAGGCCTAGCCTGAGGTATAAATGGCCATCTATCTAGTCCGATGGGATCAGCAAGCTCTAGGTTTACTGAGATCCTTCTCAAAATAAGATGGAGAGTGATTGGCAGTTGACACCCAGAGTTGACTTTTGAGGCTCCTCATGCACCCCTGTGCATATGTGCACACACACGCTGGCACATGGGCGGAGAGCGAGAGCGAGCATGGAGAGCGCGCTGGCCCACAAAGCCTCCTGGAATGAAGCACACATACTTCAAAGTAGCCTCAGGGAGAGCAAGGCCATCAAGATGCCCTCCAAATCCTTGGGCCACAGAGGGAGGGGGAGAATGGAGAGTGCTAGAGCCGTGGATGACAGCACTGAGAGTGCAGAGGTGACAGTGACAGTTAACTGTAGACTGATGACAGCAGGACCGTTAGAGGTGCCCGCCAATGAGGGGCAGACGGCGGCTCTTCTTTCCAAATGTGACATTTTTAGAACAGCATAACACTGAGCCCAGTATCACTATTGCAGAGTATCACTGGTAAGAAAAGGACATTTGGGAGTGCGATACATTGAAATGAAAATGAAAGGAAAGAGAGCGAGTCCAGGTGATTCTTATTCTCTTGTAAATAAAGGCAAAGAAATGACACAATGAAGACTGGCTATAGAGAGGGTGGTGTGTATGGAGCTGTACTGACTATCATGTCTCCACTGAGCACCACTCATGAGATAGCGTGGGCTCATTTCCACGGACTGCAGCCTAAACCATGAGAGGAAAGCACGCACTCCAACTCCATCGCCTCTCATACCGCACGCAGTCACTGGGCTAAGCGGGCACGTGCTCTTTTGACTTTATTTCTCTTGTTTCTTCCAGGGGCACAAAGACGGGAGGACAGGTCAAGAGCAGTTCCCAGCTTGTTTTTGTTTTGTTTTTTTAATTTCCTAGTAATTGGTTCACAGTTCCAGATGCCACAGGCTTCCCCACCCCATAACTGACAAGGTGACCTGTATGTACACATAAGGAAGACTTGCGCATTCATAAACGAGTTGTGCTAATTATCAGATCTGTTTTAATTAAATTTGTAACAGCTGGCCTGCTCTTGGCTGTCTGCCCGAAGGTCCCACCATTCCCTGAACTGGTTGAGACTGGAAAACTTTTGTTTTCTTTGTATTGTTGTCCTGACAGTGTAGACGAGGGGAAGTGGGTCCATGAGTGAATGCTTTCCTTAATCAGGACCCCCCTCCTCCTCCAAGAGTTCTGTTTTGGAAGCTTTGAAACCCTTTGCCAAAGCTATCTGCTGTGACTGTGGTCTTCACTGCCCAACATCTGGGAAAGGCCAACGGTTTGTTACTCTTGAAAAAAAATAAGACTTAATGTTCCAAAGTTCCACTTTGAGCAAGAAAGTGAGTGTCTATAGCAAAGTGGGGAGTTAGGAGTTATGGCAGGGGTACAGCTTTTAGACTCTGCTTTGATTCTTACAAACATGGATGGACACTGAAACTTAAATATCAAACTCTACACCCGTATACAAATGTGGCAAGAGAGCGGTGTGCAGGTCTAACCAAGGTCTCCCCATCCATGCAGAGGCCTCAGTGCCATGGAGCATGGGCAAAAGGCAAGAGACAGAAGGGGAGGGTGGCAGTCACCAGACCTGAGGACAGGAACATCACTAAGAGTAAAGCATGCAGGGAGAGCTAGGAGAGTCAGGTCACAGAAAAAGGACATTTCAGATGACAGATATGGAAGGCCGCTTGAACCTAAAGCTCTCTGCCTCCTGTCCAGCATACATCCTCCACTGGGGAAAGCCTACAGGAACAGAACTCAGACTGGGCTGAGCAGCAACAGGACTAAAGAAGGAAAGGAGAGGGGGCCCTGAAGAAATGATGGCAGCCGAGGGAGAAGGCTCAGTGTAGGAATAGAAAGCTATTAATACAAACACTTGTGGAGGCAGTGGGAGTGGGGACCACGGACATAGGAAGCTGGGAAGCTATCTTGTCCAACCCTCTCCTTCTCAAAGTTGAGGGACAGCAAAGGATTGGTACCAAATCCTCTACAAGACGGTTATGAGAAAAGACCAAAGCTCAAAGTGATGGTGATGTCGGTATAGACAGCAGAAGCAGGCCATGGTGAGGAAATCCTAGGCTAGTGTCTCAAAGCAAGGTGACATTTACAAGGGGGGAGAGATTTAAAAATTTTCCCAGAGTAGAACTCACAGAAGAATCCACAATGAAAAATAAAGGGGGAAAATAAATAGAAATAAAGGGAAAGAAGAGAAATGTAGCCTAGGAAGCAGCTCAACAAGGAGTTATCACACAATCCTAGCTTTTAAGAAAAAGGGAAATGAAACAGTGGATTTCAATTGTCCAAAGTTAGGAGACTTGAGGAAGGACTTTCGATAAGGTGACAAAGAGAAAAAAATAGATTCGGCACCTATAAATCCCCCAGTGTCAACAAAATCACGAAAGCACTGCCATTTAAGAATACATCCCCAAAAGGGTAGAAACACTCAAAGCTACATAGGAAAGGGAAGATTATACTCAGAAACTTAACAGAACACAAATTACCACTGGCCCATACTTTAATAAATCTACTGGGTCTTTGCTAAAAATAAAGTTCAGGTAAAATTACCAAATCATTATAATGATTGTTATAAGATTTTTTATAATGATTTTTTTCTAGGATACTTTCTAAAATAGTTCTGAACTCTTGAGGAATTACTTAAGTTCTAGACTATCAATGTCATGAACACTTCTTGAGGATTCTGCTAGAAATGGCGATTTATGTAAGCAACATCTCTGGAGAGGCATGCCACAGGACTGATGGCAGAGACCATCAGTCTCTGGTTGCATCAGGTACAGATGCAACATCTCTAGCCACAGATGTGTTTCTAAATGGTGCTTTCACAGGATATGCAGATGTGCTGTGTGGAAAACAGT
Source organism: Rattus norvegicus (assembly GCF_021556685.1). Classification (NCBI taxonomy): domain Eukaryota; kingdom Metazoa; phylum Chordata; class Mammalia; order Rodentia; family Muridae; genus Rattus; species Rattus norvegicus. The sequence continues at coordinate 52,330,246 of NC_141534.1, read as the reverse complement.
GAAGAAGGAAACTGTATCTCAGCGTTCTTGCTACATAAAAGATGGCATCATAGAAAGAGAGGCAAACAGATCTTTTTAAAGAGATTAATTTCTAAGTGTGTGTGTGTGTGTGTGTGTGTGTGTGTGTGTGTGTGTGTGTGTGTGTGCCAGCATGTGGGTATTCACATGTGAGTACTGATGACCATGGAGGGCAGAGGTGTTACATCCCTGGAACTAGAGGTATAGGTGGCTGGGAGCTGCCAGATATGGGTGCTGGGACAGATGGGTGCTGGGACAGAACTCCAGTCCTCTGCAAAAGCTGTACAGGCAGCTAACTGCTGATCTTTATGTCTAGCCCTGCAGAGGTTTGAAATGTATGACAGCAGATAATACATAAGTGAGTAAACTCTTACTAATAAGATGTTTGTCGGTTAACACGAAGGGAAAGGAACTCAAATACAGGGTGATCAAGTCTCCCCTTGATTACACACCACTCTCTGCTTCAGCGTCTCTGTTTCTGCATCTGTCTGTGTCTGTCCGTTTCAATCAGGCCTCCATTGATACCTACAACCACTCGACCACAAAGTTTATTTTTAAAAGATTTAATATTTGTCTATGTTAGTTTTTTAAACTCAAGCTGAATAGATGAGAGATATGCTTTTTACACAGGAGAGACAAGTACAGAAACATCTTAACAGCAAACAAGTTAAAGGAGCTTGAGAAGATCGAGTGACTTTATAAACAGAGCAGGAGGACCTACAGTGTAATCAATTCCTTGAACCCATGGACTGAGTAATTGATGGGTGTTGCTTAGTAACTACTCCAGCACAAAGTAGGAACATGGTAAATGCTGCCCCCCAAATTTCTTTTCTATGGAGCTGTAATAGATGTATTGGTCTGGTTCACATCTATCCTTAGGTATAAATTTTACATGTATAATTATGTACAGAATAGCTTAATCTTAGCCTGTGATTAGTTTACACTTATATAAATGATTAGTCTTATTTCCTAGTTGATTCAACTAATGGCCTTGATAAAGTTGAGCCAGGGGAAAATTAATGGAGGTAACCAAAGAAAAGCAGGAGCTCTCTCAGCTGAGTGAAATCATCATGATAAAAATTTAATATATTTTAGAATAAAGTATATTTTCTGGTTCCATTTTTATGTAAGGTAATACATTATACATGAAATACATTTTGACCTGATCTCATGGAATTTATAAAACACTATCCCAATATTTGAGTTCAGTAGATGAGAAAAGCCACCTAAATAGATTCAAAAAGAATTCACTTTATCCAATGTATATAAAGATACTAGAATTTACAAGAATCTTCAATTTCAATATATTTAAACGCCTAACTTTTACATTTGTTGAAATCCACCTGAATTGCAAGTACACAGTGTTGACTGACGTACAAACATGCTGTTCTAGCTATGGGCATGGAAATGTTCTGACCCTCGTTTCTCCTGTCTGGCATAGCATGGAAAACCCAGCAGTTCCACTGGGTAGTGTGTTTGGTCGAGACCTCACATCTGCCTTTGCAACCACTACTCAGTACGAAGCAACTGAAAAATGTGTTTTCAAAGATTACTCAAAACCATGATTACCAAAATAACTGCAGCCCTGTAAACAGGTCTGTCAGTAAGGCAGAGGGGTCTGGGGGCAGACTTGAAACTGAAGACTCATTTCTTTCAGATTTTTGTACTAGCAAATATTCATTGTAAAATCTCTCTCTTCGCTTTTCTCTCTCTCTCTCTCTCTCTCTCTCTCTCTCTCTCTGTTTCTATCTCTCTCTGTCTCTCTGTCTCTGTCTCTCTGTCTCCCCCCCCCATTTATTTATGAATTCTGGGAGCCGACTCTCAGACACCATGCATGCTTGGTGAATGCTCTCCTGCTGAACTCGCAGCCAAGTAATGTCTGCCGTTTATAGATTACTCAGTAAGGGGGGAAAGAGAGAGAGAGAGAGAGAGAGAGAGAGAGAGAGAGAGAGAGAGAGAGAGAGAGAGAGAGAGAGAGAGAAATGCTGAGTGCTGAGCAGGTCGGGTCCTTTCTCTCCTGCAGTTGAAGCATGTGAAAGTGTACAAAGCATTAGACTTAAAGAACTATAATACAATTGTTATAATACAATTGTTAAGCCCTTAGACACAGTAAAGATAATGCTTCACCAAGAGGAAAACACTACAGAGTTTCTATATTGGAAGATGCTTTGGTTTGTCCTGTATAGTATACATACCTAGGACTGTGACTTAATTCTTGACAACGCTTCTGGAAAGCACTGGGCTATTTTATGAAGTGTAGCTATTGTTACAGGGTATGATGCTAGGAATGTGAGCTCAGAAAAGGCTGACACTATGTTGTACTTTGTGTAAGCTAACAGATTGGTGATGGTTTGGGTTTTATGGAAGAATATAAATTAAAAACTTTAACAATGCACTTCATTGAAGTAATTGGAAATAGTTTATCAGTGGAATGCTTATTCAATATAGGAGTATAGTGTTTCCAAAATATTTTGGAAATTATGAGGAAGATGGTTCCTGTAGAACATATGTTACAGATTTGCCCATGGCTATGTCTGACAGTGGGAAACATGGCCAAGAAATGCTATCGTTTCTTGTGAGTACATCTCAGGTGCAACACCATCATGTTATTTCATTTTTAACCCAAATCCAAGATTTGATCCAGAGAAGAACTTTTGCAAAAATCAACAATTAATTTTTTAGATTTACTTATTTAATACCTATGAGCATTTTGTCTGCCTGCATACACTGTGTACTACAAGCATGAGTGGTGCCTGTGAAGTCAGGAGAGAGCTTGGGGCCCTCTAAAACTAGAGCTAGAGTTAGTTGTGAGCCATGATGTGGGTGCTGGGAATTAAACCAAGCTCCTCTCTAAAACTAACAAGTGCTCTTAGCCATCTCCCTAGCCCCCAAATTAATGTTAAAGCACTCGTATTTGTTAATTCTACTAAAATATTCAGAATTACCTTTGATGAACACTGTTTCCATTTTATTTATATTTACTTTCTAGTGAGTATATGAGTTGCCAACAGAGTGAAGAGTCAGATGTGACTGGCCCTCAAAGCCAGTGCAGTGCCAGGTGCATTTGCTCACACGCCTATGCATTTCTTCCTGAGCTGGGCATCCAGGCCTGCACAGCACCCTTCAATCTGAATTTCTCCTTTGCATGACTTAATGTGATCTCAGAAGGACCCACAAAGCCTGATGATTTAAAGTAAACTGAAGGCATCTTCCAGAGGGCAGCCTCACAATATGCTTTACCGAAGGTCAGTGAGAACACATGGGTGGACAGCCTTGCCAGCCCCATGCATGCTGCTCTTGGAAAGCACACACTCTTCACAGGCCATGTTCAAAATGTCATACCCAGTCTAATGACAGCGGGATGTTTCTACTACATGGTTACAGCGCTGACATGGGTGCAGACACCAGAGAACTAGAACGGCAACCTTGAGTTACTGCCCAGGCAATATTACCCTAAAGGTGACTCATCACCGTGATGCACAGGTGAAAACCACAGCCAAAGTAAAGAGCAAAGAGGAACAGGAAGTTATTATCATTTCAACATGGCATCCATGTAAGAATCATTAAGAAGATGTTTTGTCCTTTTCCCTGTGAAGCCTTTAAATCCTGCTGTGCATTTAGTAGATATTGTCCATTGGGCTGGAAGGTTTGCAAAGACGCTACAAGTTTCAGATCAGTAGTTGAACTTATGGAGCCGGTACTGTATCCCTGGGATTGTCTGTGTGTTTTAAAGTATGTAAGAGATGCTGACTGTGCTTCAGGGCTGATGTTAGGGTGGCCACATGTCACAGGATGTAAAAGGTACACACAGTATTGAACCAGTGAAAACATGTAGGCTGGTTGTCTGTGCAGCCCCTAGACTGGGCTGGGCACAGCAATCAAATGGGATACCCTTCCAGGAGCTATGTCTACAGTAGTTATGAGACACAGTCTGATCTGTGCTCTAAAGCGATCTACACACTTGTGGATACACCAGCAGTCCATTTCAGGGTTGAATTTCCCACCACCTTGTGGCTGTGTTCTGATTTGGCAACGTGAGTCACTTCCTGAGATGCGATTGGTACATGTCTTAGCTCTTATTGGACAGTAGCAGACAAGACCTTGTTTTTCTAACATCACGAATAGATCCTGAGTTCCTCCTGAATGAGTCTGCAATATGACCATGATAAGCGCATTCTTCACTTTGCTTTGATGGTGGGAAAAACACAATGAAGGCTTCTTCTAGAGCCCGTGGACTGAGATGAAAGGCTCGGCGTGTGAAAGCAGCACATCTGGAGCACATGTAGATCAAGAAGTCATAGTGTACATCTCAGCTCCATGCAATTAGCATCTGTCTGGAGGCAGAACGCTTTTCCCCTGCTCCTTGTGTTTCTTTCCATGTAGGGGACTCTCATTCAGTGTGGCACCCTGCCTCTTCATTACTCAGCCTGAGGCAGTGGACTAGTTGGTTTTAGTGCACAACTGGGAAGCTGCATCATTATGGAAACACTGTCTGTAGGAGTAGTATAAGTGGTATGAATTTTTGTTTTGAGTTTCGCTGCTTTTATTTCTCTCATATAAAACATAGGCATTTCATTTATTCTTTATTACATAAACATCTAATGTACCCCCTCTCTGGGTGACAAATACACCCAGAAAAGACTCCTATGCTCTGCCCCAAGGCACTCCGAGTCAAGTCTGGCTAGCAAGCCAGGATCCCAGCATCACATGGTCCCTGGAGAGTATTCACTTTGGTGGGGTGAAATTAATTTTCAACATTCACAGAGGGAAATAGTTTTAATGTTAGAGTAGATGACTTTACACTATGCTTATCTTTTGGTTCAGGGGATTCTGAAGAGGGGCCAAAGCAATTAGGGGAGAAGTGGGGTAGCAATGGGGCTGAAGAGTGGTTTGGAGATGTTTCCATCTGCGTGCACGTGTTTGTGAGTGTGTGTGCACACGCATATGCGTGTGTAGGCATGTATCTGTGTGGTCAGCAGTCACCTTGCTGGGGTGTCCATTTTCAGGTTGTTTTTCAGTCTCATTGCCCTGAACTCACAGATTCTGCCAGGCTGGTGGTTTAGTCTCTTCTAGTGTTACTGTGATAAAACACCCTGATAAAAGAAACTTAAGGGAGAAAGGTTCACCTTGACCCATGGTTCAAGGTCCCAGTCCCCCCTAGTATGGAGGTTATAAGTAGCTGGAGCTGGTCACAGTGTGTCCACAGTCAAAGAGCAGAGAGAGATGGGTGGTAGGGCTCAGCTCAATTTCTCCAGTCTGGGATCCTCTCCAGGAAATACTCTTGCCCACAGTCAGGATGGGTCCTCCCATATCAATTAACCTAATCAAGACAATCCTTATAGGTATGCCCAAAGGCCCATCTGCCAGGTGATTCTGAATCTTGTCACAGTGACAATTAATACTAACCATCATGGCTGGCCAATGAGCGCCAGTGGCCCACCCATCTCTGCTTCCCTAGCACTGGGGTAACAATTATGCAATTGTATGCCAAGCATTTTCATATGGGATCTGGGGATTAAACTCAGAGCTGCATGTTTACATGACAAGCACTTTCCTGACTGAGCCATTTCCACGGCACCTTATGTCTGCATATTTATAATGTTGGTGGCTACATTACAGTTGGGTAGTGGATATGACTGGACATTCAGGTGTAGGTAGAGTTACACGGGGTCACAGGAGTTCCTTATGACTGTTTAACCTTGATAACCAACCTCAAAATGAGATGTATTAATTGTCAAAAAGGACAGAGTCATGCAAAAGATGGAGTGCTGACCTTCCCAGGTGGGCAGCCATAGCCCAGGTTACCAGGTGGATGAGGCTAAGGACAGGCAGGGTGCAGGGTTTTTCTGTTGCTGACAGTCCACAGTTGGCCAGAAGAATACCACCACCACCACCACTGACCTCCCTTCTCTGCTTTCCACACGCTCCTCCCAGTTGGAGATGAGACGATTTGTATGACAGGTAAAGTTAGTCAAATTGCTGGGTTTGCTCCGCAAGGCCATGCGTGCTCCGGGGTAGCAGTCCCAGTGTGGCTGAGGGCTCCATGCAACATCCTAAGCTTGACTGAGCAACTTCCACACAGCTCGTGGCTATGCTTCAGTGGTAGAGCTCCACACAGGAAGAGGCACTGAGCTGACTTCATTTCTGCAGTTCCTGGTACCCATGACTCCATTTGTGCAGCAACCAACAGTCTCCCCTAATATGCCATGTGACTTACTTATTAAAGCTACCGTGCCTTTTCTATACCCTCTGGTGAGAATGCAGACTCCCAGAGAATAGACCATAGGACAGGGAATGAAAAAAGAAGAGAGAGAAAAGAAAAGAAAAAAGAGAACACTGAAAAAGAAAACCAACAAATCCTGGCTCTCTAAAACACTGTGTAAATCAGAAAAAGCACTTGGCTGCCCTACTATCTGTGTGTGGCAATGGCTAAGGGACAGTTTGCTCTCTAAATAACAAGGCAGGTTTGATCATATCAGAGGCATTGCTCTCCAGTCTGGTTTCCAAATTCAATTTATGGACCTGTCTTATACCATGTTGTTAAGGGAATGCGAGTTTTTTCTTCTCCCTTTTCTATTTCTTTTTCTTCTTTTTTATGAGATGAAATGCTACTGTGACCTGCAGAAAGATTGCACAAGACAGAGAACAGGAAATCTTTTGTGCAATTGTGTCTCCTAGGGACAACAGTCAAAGGTGCACCCATAAAGTCTCACCAACATGACTGCCGAAGCATGAGCTGAACAAGGAGGACAACAGACGAGCTAATGTGGATGGGCAAGCACAGGAGGCTTCAACCCTTCACAAAGAACTACAGGTAACTAGCACTGGAGCTGGAGACCTAGTCTTCTCCAGAGAAGGGCACACCAATTGATTAGCCAGTACCATGTGATCAGGCCTGAAAACCTACGTAAAGGTAACATTATGCAGACTGGCTGGATTGTTAAGACATGTTCACAAGGTCCCAGACTCTTCGATAATTCTCATTTGCTTTGACTCTGAACACTCTTCGTTTGCACACTCACTTGCACATCTACAGGCACCGCCCTGTATCAAGTTTTACTCAAACATTAATTTGAGTCCACAATCACTCTGTCTAGCGACTCAACCTAAGCTTATCTCTTCTTTGTTAAATGGGTGCTTGTCCTTTATAAGTAACAATGGGATTTCATAATAATAAAGCTTTATTTGCAGGTTCCCAGTGGCTTTGCAAGTGTCAGTTTAGAGTTCTGCTGGCCGCTTGAGATGTGTAAGGTTTTGCATGCTTTCCAGAGGTGTAAATAACTCCATGGCGGCTGCTTAATCACTGCTGGGATGCATTTCTGCATCTCTAATTAGCTCATTCTTCATCAGCTGAAGGAGGCAAGTGGCTAGCTGTGCTAATAATTTCCATAATGTGGATTGTCAAAGAAATCATGCTTAAATTAAAAATTCTGGAGAGGATCCACACAGGGAGATAAACAGTATCTTCCCAAAGACCACAGGAACAGAGGGTTGAGTGATTTTTTTTGACAGCTTTGTCTTTATTTTGTATTGAGATCATTAAATGTCACGAACCATGTTAACGTCATGTTGGCTTTGAGTTTTGGATAAGAGAAAATCACAGTGGTAGGGAGTTTCATATTTTCAAATCTGAGTTCACTTTCTTTTAATATTTTGCACTATTTTATAGAATACTTAGACGACAGCTTCACATGGGATGAAAGAACGATTTTAGATTTTATTTCAACATCTGCCATTGATTCCTTACTTATGGTTACTTACTAAACATTTCAGTGAATGAAATGTTTTCTAAATGATTAAATGGAAGAATGAAGCCCATGGTTTATTGTTTATTGGTCCATGTACATATACATACATACATATATACATACATACATACTTACATACATACATACCTGTGTGTGTGTGTGTGTGTGTGTGTGTGTGTGTGTGCGTGTGTGTGTGCTGTGTAGAATTTATAGGATGAAATTCAGTATTTGTACTCTCTGGTAGTTGGTTATTTTGAGTTGGAAGGATTTTAAGAATAAAACTGACTACCAGTTGAGAAAACAGAAAACAGCTCAGCAAGCATGTAGTTCAAAGTAAGCTGAGGCAAATCTTGGGCTACTCCAGGCAGCCACAGGATCCACCTGCAGCCATAGAAAATGGCCGCCTTTATCCTCACATCACAATGTGGGCATTCTGTGCAGTGCAGTCGGTTAGAGCCCTCTCTTTATGTTCCTCGATACAGTTATTCTTCAGACTCCAGGTCAGAGTCTCAGAGTCTCCCTGAGTCAGCATGACAAATGGTACCTAGCCCTGGTAGGTGCTATTGGTCCCTAATGGTACAGGTATAGCTGTGGCTGGACAGGGTCTTTGAGAGAACAGAGAATCTTTCTCCTTCATCCTTTCTCCTTCATTCTTTCTTTCCCTTCCTTCCTTCTTCCCTCCTCTATCCCTCCCTTCTTTCCTTTTCTTTCTGTCTATCTGTCTGCTTTTTGTTGTTGTTGCTGTTTTTAGTTTTTGAGGCCAAGTTTCACTCTAGCCCAGGATAGCCTGGTACTCCCTATGTAGTCCAGGCTGCCCTAGAAGTCAAAGAAACCAGCCATTGAAACTGATTCAACAATGGCACAGAGGGCAGAGTAGCTAGGCATGGCTACAGCTGTTCTAACTGACGTATACATGTTCCAGAAGCCAGAGGAAAGCTTACACATGGTAAGCAGGAGCTGGTTCAAGATGTTTCTAAAACTCAAAGTGGACTCAGGAGATGTAGAAAACATTTTAAAGATTTAAAAGATGCTGGGAGAAATCTGTAGTGGAGAATTACACACCACAGGACAAGTGCTTCATGTACCTAAAGATCTAGCAGTACAAATCACTTAACTAGGAACCAAGACCACAAGGGAGCTATGGAGCAACCTCAACTTCAAATGTAAGTGGAGTCCCAATAGGTGGGTGTATAGCTGAAAATTTCCCAAATGATGAGAACTATAGTCTCATAGATCTAAGAAGCCCAGCAAATACAACAAGGTCTGTAAAGAGATTGCACAAGACTAGGAATAAGGACAACCCCAACAGTCAAAAAGCAGGTTTTACTTCATTAACCCACAAAAGTCTTCTTTAAATGATGGGTTTGGACAATGTCTTTGAGTTCTGTATTACAGGCACACAAAAGAATTTATGTCCATGAAAACTACAGTCCAAAAAATACAAAAGCAGATAAATCAGGTAGAAGAAAATGGTGCCAGATGAAAATGTGGGGCCATTCAAAAAAAGGCATTTTTTAAAACATTTTTTTCTAGTTATATATCTCTAGAAGATTAAGGCTAAATTAATTATTTATTTTGGATTTTAGAAACTTAGAAGGGAAGAAATGGGAAAAATTAATATCTGAACACTGCATATGAAGGCTGTTATCTTTTATGAAGTTCTAATATAAGTTAAAACATATGCTATAATATTAAGACAATTGCTAAAATAATATAAAAGAGAACTATGAAAAATACTTAATCTAGCCAAAGACTATAACAAAAACTTTTCAAGTTCTTTCCCAGACAATTTTCTAGTCTTTGTGTATTCTTGGAATTAATTACTATCTGATGTAAAGATGGCAGAGGCCTTCTCCTACCCAGGAAATGACGTATTCCACAAGCAACCATACCGTAATAATGTGTACAACTAAGTCAAAAGACAGATAATCCATACAAATGATAAAGGAAAATTGTAAGCTGCCTCACAAAGGTTTAAAAGAATGTATAAAGACAATAAGAACTTGAATCAAAAGGAAATCATTAGTGGCTACATTAATATCAACAGAGTAACTTTCAGAGTATGGACATTTACCCAGGACAAAGAAAGCAAGTTTATATCGGTTAAGGGCTAGTTTAGTAAGAAGTGTTATGTTACTGAGCATTTACACACCTCAAAACTGAGCTTAAAGACACATTATAGAACCACAAAGATCAACAGCTGTAGCAACCATCAAAGACTTCAATGTCATTGTCTCAACATTTACCAGAAAAATGTAGACGAATGAGATCTAGAATGGTCTAGAAAAGTTAAGCAACCTTATGAATCATGGATCCAGATAGCATTATTACCACGTTCACCAAAACCACACCGAACCTCATACCCAGTGGCAGCTGCCACATGCACACTCTTTGGAGTACACACAATGCTTTCATGAAATCAAGCATCATCTTAGACATAAAACAAGTCTCAGGAGATTTAAAAAGTATTCAAGCTACACAGGTATGCCATCTGACCATGTGGATTTAAATGGAAAGCTAATGACATAAAGACATTTGGGAAAATCCCCCAATATTTTTTAACATAAACAAAACGTATGTGTCAATGAAAGCAAAGGCAAAACTTTGAAGCACTTTAACCATAAAGGGTGTATCATAATTTGTAGGCTACAACAACTCTAGTTAGAAGGAGAATTAGCACTAAACTCCCTAGGAGAACAAAGTGGGCGGGGATCTAATGTCCACTATGTCCATTAAAACTGAAAAAACAAGGAAAGAACAGGAGGCACCCATGGCAGTCAGACAACTAACATGCATCTGAATGGAAGCCAACGGGACCCGGGGTGGAGCCAAGAAAGGAAGAGTCCAGCCTGAAACTTGATCTTGGAGAAGATGAATGGTACAGATAAAAGTCTGGAGAGGTAACAGCAAAGATAGACAGAAGACACAAACAGCGATACCCTTCAGATTCTCCCCCATGCGCACCAAGAGAAAGCTGTAAGAGAACCCTGCCCAAACTACAGCTCACAGGAAATGGTGAACTCTTGAAAGCACATGGGCTACCAAACTACTGGAGAAGAAAGAGGCACCTGGATATCATCTATCTATCTATCTATCTATCTATCTATCTATCTATCTATCTATCTATCTACCTACCTATTATCTATTCACCAATCTATCTTTCTATTTATCTATCCATCTATCATCTATCTTCGATCTAACTTCTATCTATCTATCTATCTATCTATCTATCTATCTATCTATCTATCTATCTATCTTTCTTTCTTTCTTTATTTCTTTCTTTCTATCTATCCACCCATATCTCTGTATCTCTGCATCTCTGTATCTATCATCTATCAATCTACACATCCAGAATCTAAGTTTTGAGATATTGTCATATTATTGTTTAAGTAAATAAGACATTTAAACACAGTTTTCATTTATTTTTTATATATTTATTTGTATATGTATATGGACATACATGTCAAAGCCCATGTGTGGAGGTCAGAGAAGAACTTGTATGGGCCGGTCCTCTACTTCCACATACCATGTGAGTTCTGGGGATTGAACTCAGTTCATCAACCTTGGGAGCAAGTGCCTTTAGCAGCTGAGCTGTTCCTAAAGCTGGCATTTTTAATGCTGTGAGGAACGGGCTAAGGAGACAGGTCAGTGAGTACAGTAAAAAGCCATGGTGGTGCGTATAAAAATAGGGTCTCACTGTTGTGTGAGCAGGGCCTCACAGTTAGCAAGCAGTGGATTTTGTATTCAGGGTTCATAGACACTAAGCCCCTGCTCCAACTTCCCCAACTCCCACTACAACTACACTCTATCACTGAACTAATAAACAAACACTTCCTTCTGCAAGCAACTTTTATTCCATTCAGACCTACACTAGAAGGTCATCCTCACCATGTTGTGGTGAATACCCTTTATATTTGGGGTTGTATTGGTGTCCACACATATAACAAGACAATTCAATAGAAACTGTAACTTAAAACCTTTCCACGGTTCACTTGGGCAAGTAAAGAGTAACCGTGGCTTAAATTATAGTAAGGTCTCTTTCCTGTAAGTTATAATGTAGGATCGGTGAACTCTGAAAGGGACCCATACAGTTATTACTTTTTAAGCACGAGTTAACTACAGAAGGAATGATTAGCCAAGTACTAAGCGAGTCCAAGTAGAAGGAGCCTGCCTGATGCAGCCACATGGGCCTAATGTAAATCATGGTTCTGCTTTTCTTATGGGGGGAAATGGCTTACTCATTGGAAGCTTCAGTCAGATCATCTGCAAGAGTGGCGGGCTCAGTGCTACTCTAAAAGTAACTGCAAGGATGAAGGCTCATGCGGTAATGTGACCAACCTCACAGCAGGTGGGAAGGACAATAAACACAAGGAACTGGCGTTATCATTGTTGTGGGTGTTAGGCTAGACTCTACTCTTGAAACTCAGATTCCGTTGCTAATAGGCAAAAGTTGTTCTCCAGGAAAACGGGCATAGTTAAAATGCCACACATCCCTTCTCTTCCACCTCCTCCTGTCTACACTTTACCAGTCCTTTGCGCTCATCTTACTTCTGCTTTTGTGCCACAGACTGAATTTGCTGCTCCCTTCATTGCTAATGTTTGTAAAGAGTAGGCTTGAAGTTCGAATGCGTTTGGAATCATGCAAATGAATCACCGAAGCGTCCCGTTGTGCTCTTTCCCCACAGAATGTTGGATTTGCTTATTAATCATGAAGAGGTAATTATTCACTTCCACACAAAAATTTGTTCTCTTCCATTTTTCCTGGCAGCATGGGCTCAGCCAGGCAATCTGGGACCATAGTACTGTTTCTCTACTATAAGAAAAATAATAACGTAAACAAGGTAATTGGTGCCAGTTGGCCTTAGATTACTGCACTGGAGTAGCAGGTGGCGAGAATGGAGAAAAATTAGGGTGCACTGCCCCCCTATGATGCTCCAGATCTGTCCTGACAGGCAGGAAGGAGGGTCCAACATTGACAGCTCTTTTCATCTTTAAGAGAAGCCAGAGACTTGGCTATAAAAACTCTCAAGTGGTAGGTGTCTTCAAATATTTCCTTGGGCTTGTTAAATATATGTGAGAGTTGGATCCAGCATTTTGGCCTTCAGGTTTCCATGAACCCCACTGCAGTTGGTCAGTTATTACCAGGGAGGTTTCCCTTTTGTGTAGTCTGATGATAGGAAATGTTTTTATAGGGGAGAATGAGGGAGAAGAGAGGAACCAAATAGCCATTTCTGGTCTTCTGATTATTCACAGTAAGCATGCTTTCTATTCATTTGTCAATAAACAGAACATGTCCCAGCTGCATAGCCAAACTATTTCTGCAAAATACAAATCTCTTTCTCTCTCTCTCTCTCTCTCTCTCTCTCTCTCTCTCTCTCTCTCTCTCTCTCTCTCATAGATGAACTTTTGTCTTTCAGCGAAGGAAGACTTTGGGATGTCTATTGTGATCTGGGTATCATGAACTGCACAAAGATAGCCGTGATAATGACAGACACTGTTTTGACGATTTCTGTCCATTTGCCTTTTTAATAGCCAAAGAAAAGGAATTTTAAGAATCACTGTTACTTGTTTTAAATCACTTTTATATGCCCATCTTTTCTTCAGTACTCAGCATTAGGAAGGCTTTGAAGGTCAGGGAGAGGGAGGCTTTAATGGCACTGGATGAATTCTGACAGTCGAGAATTTTTAAGTGGAGAACCTTGCCCAGCAGCAGACAGATGCTGTGATGGACAGCAGCTGGACTGCGTTCCCCGTCTTTGCACATCTGTCCAACATAAGCATTTTTCTATAATCAAGTAGCTAGGCCTTGGGAGTATAATGTACATCAGCTGAGGTGACTTTTTAATTAAAAATTCCTAACATTCTTTCTTTCAGATAAACACAATATTTTGATGTCATTCTGAAATATTTGCCTTTATTCAGCTAGGGCAGATTCTTCATTAAATGCTTTTGATATTTTTAATAATACAGCCTGGGTTATTTTATTCCATTTACAACTTACTGCAGTGATTAAAGCAGGTTGCCTAACTCTCTTTAAGCACATTATTTTATGCATAATAGGGTAATTACATTAAATGAGTACGCTATCAGTGGACTTCTTGGATGAGTGAATTTTCTTGGGCTAAACAAATGCCAGAGTGTATATTACACTGTTCTGTCTTGGCACATTAGGCTAGAATTTAATTACGTTGAGTAAAAAGTTATAACAGAATCTCATCATGTAACTTTTCTATATTTTCTTGTGTAAGTGAATGCTGTCCTGCTTAACTGCTCACCCCCATAAACAAGACCACATAATTAAATCAAATTCTACCAAGAGTCAGATCCAGTGCAGGCAATTTCCGGAAGAAGCAATTGTAGCCTGTGAATAGGGAGGAGGACCCCGGTCTTAGGGAAGCTGAGTGTTTCCAGAGGGCAAGGAAAACTGGGTCTTCCTTGAAGTTTCCTACACAGACCACTGTCTCCTGTTTGTTCTCATTCTTTTTGACCCTGCTGGTTCTGCTTTGTCTATGGGCTTTTGCTTCTATATTATATTAATTCCCCTACCCCCACGACTCCCCCTGGAGAGTGTTTCTGTACTATGCTGTTTGTACCGAGGTCTCAGAAATGTGTAAATACAGAGGCAGTGAGTGAAGTGGAGAGAGCAGGTGTCCTGTAATTCTGCAGCTGTGGCTTCTGGTGCCAGCCAGCAGCATCACTCTAAGGCTCTTTAAAGACTCAGTTTCGCTCACCACTCTCCTCATGGAGATCCATTTTCTTCTCATTCAGTTTCATTGGATTTTTGGACAAAGCCTAAAGCCAGTTCCCGGGCAGTGGACATATGTGTATTCAAGAGTTTCCAACCATTGAAGACACAGGTCTCCAGGGATGCGGAGGTCTTTTCCAGCCCTGGAATGCACTAGGAACTCTTGGCTAAGAAGTACCTTCCTAGGATGTGGCAGAAGTGGAGACCCCCAGATTTTACTGATTCCTAGGCTGCCCTGAGGCCAAGGGCCTCGGATGTGCTCCAGAAACCTTGCTCCTGCATTCTGTCTCAGTCACCTGCCAGGACTGTACGTCATGGTTTCCTTCCCAAAGCAGTCGCTCTCCACGCACAGAGCCAGCACTGGTATCATCAGTATCTAACACCGAGCCTGGAGTGCAGAAGTGTCCACCATAAAGTGTACGGGAATTGCACAGTAATAAGAAGTCATCACCATGCAAATGACAACGTCCCGAGTTCCTTACATCTGCAATCACTTGCCTGCAGTCCCCGGTACCCCTTTAGTGCAGCTAAAGAAAGAGACGATATACTCTGGGTCACATCGAGAGCATGGCAAAGCCAAACTGAAGTACAGGCTGCCTTATCATCAAAGAAGCAAAACATCTTGGCTCAAGTGTGCCCTGCAACCTCCCGTTTGGAGACAGGGCTTCTGTCTCCAGGGCCCTGCCAGATTGTGTGGTATGGGGGAGAATGAGGAGGCCCAATCTCCATCAGTGGCCTCAAAGGATGCCTCTTAGAATAACAGGGAGGACTTAGAAGGAGTTGAACCCCAAGGACTCCCAAGTGAGACTCTGGGTAGGATAGTTTACCCCAATGACAGTCTACCCCTAGCATGACCCCATGGGTGGGTTGAACATGATCCCACTTAGAGATGTTGGGCCGGACCTGAGAAGAAAGGAAACTAACATAGACACTGAGAATGCGACGTTAATTATTCGGCTCACTCTTGCATCAGATACTGACACAGGATCTTGATTATCACGCTAAAGAAAACACAGCTCGAGATTCATCCTCTTGCTGTCCGTATAAAGGATGCAGCCAGAGGACATCACAAGGGAACCCAGTTTTAGGTTTCTAGTAAAATGCCGAGTTGTAAAATCATAACCATTGTAGGCAGCAGTGTTTATAATTATGTCTTATAGTTAATGCTTCCAAGTAATACGTTAGGTTCACACCTCAGTCCGCAGCTTTCTAAATCAAAGATTTCCTACTAAAGATGGCAAAATACCAGGGGCAGGTCATGAATCACTAGGATTAATGATATTCCACTACGAAAATTTGAAAGGCTAAGGTTAAAGTAAAATTCACAAGGAAATTAGTCATATCTGGTGGATTAAACTTTGCATTGGAAAATCAGGCTTCATATGGTAAATAGTTTGTATAATTAAAATGCTAATCCTCTCTAAGAATGTAATTTTTAGTGTTTGTCACTAAAATGCTATTGAACTATGGGACGAGAGAAGGCCAAGCCAATTTTATTCTGAATCATCTCCATTGTGTTTAGTCTAATTTAAGAGGGCTGGCAGACCGAAAAGGTAGTGGACAGTGAACACGCACTCTGCGCTTCTCTTCTGAGCTAAGGCTTCAGCATACATGTGTCTAACACAGCTTGTAGTGCAACGGTCCTGCAACATCTGAGCTCCGGTGCCAGGAAAGGGGGAGGGTCCTGGGCAGACTGGACGTTGAGGATATGAGAATATGAGGGCAGATGAGACACCATTCACAAAGACCTCTAGGGAGGCAAGCAGACATTGGCAGGCACAGACCAGCACACACGGACCATACATAGGTAGGCACAGAAACACACACACATACAGACCAGCATAAAGCTACGTACAACGAAAGCACACAGGACTATAGAAAGGCACATGTAGGCAGGCTGGCCAAGGCTAAAGTTAAGACACTGACCTCTGACCTAGAGCCAGCCGGAAATGTGCTATATAGCAGACTGCATAGCTATTTACCTTTTGGGTTGCAAGACTTTCAGTGTCAGCCGTTTTTTGCTAACATAGGCTCCTGGATGTTCAGCACTGGCCATTTTGTTCATGATGGGAACCCGTAACAACACAAACACACAATGTAAACATAAACTGGCCCTTAAGGGCCCCTGTTACTGACAGGTACCTAAATCTCAGGCCAAGAAACAGCCTGCCCCAACAGGGGCTTGCTTAAAAGTACTCACCAAAGGAACGAAGGCAGGCTACATGTCCAGCATGCTCAGTGAGCACCAGGGCTGTGGTTCCTATCTGAACCCGAAGCTATCAGTTCTCAGGAGGGACATATAAGCCTGGCTGCTTCCTGCTGATAAAGAGGGGCCTCACAGCAACCCTTCAAGTTCCTTGCATTTGTATTTATGTCTAGATGCCTCCAGGAGAGGATTTTCTGGTGTTCCAATTATTTCAGTAGTTCAAGTCCAAGTGGTTTGGGGGCTTATTTAACAATTAATTAAAATGCTATATTTTTCTATTCTTGCCAATAAGGACAGGTGTCTAGAAGAGAGTTGGAAGGATCCTTGTTGTCTATAAGTAGGGAAACCTACTGTCTGGGTGTCGGAAAGAGAAGGCTCGTATCCACATCCTATAGGGGTCCTAGAAGGGCAGTTGGTGGTTCCTATAGCTTGAGACATCCAGCCCAGGCTCTTGGAGCTACATTACTAGATCCTGAACAAATCAAGTCTAAATGACATCAGTGCCATATATGTATAGAAAATATAAGTAACCGTTTTAATGCAACTGTGAGCTGAGGGAACCTTCCTTAGCATGGGTCCTGCAGATAAAAGTAAAGATTTCCAGATTTAAGTAGTAAACCTGACAAAAGGAGTTCTCACCTACAAGATGACAGAGACACTTCAGAGGCTTCATGAACAGTGAATTCTGTGGCTGAGAATTTAGCCTTCTCTCACTCAGTCAGTACCCTCGTCTGTTACTTAAGGACCGGAATGGTCTTGTTTTATAATGTTTCATTCCAAGTGTCTAAGTAGGAATGAAGCGATTGTTGCTGGTTTCACTCTAAAAAGGACAAATGTAACCAAATAAACCATATTTTGGCTTTCTTGCTGTTTCATTAGCATATGTCAGACACATTCTGACAATCCAATTATAGTGAGCAAAACATATCTCAGGGCAAACAAATCCTTAGCTTTCTTTTTTGCAGCTTTATGTAGATTTGCTCTCTATTTTGTTGAAATTAAAATTGAACATGACATATTTTCTGAAAAAAGTAAGAAAAGGGTTCCTGTATGTGAATGTCAGGTTTCATCTTTATCAAATCAAGTTTTAAAATCATGTTCAGCCTGTCGAGCTTCCCCAAATTACAGAGGCCTCCAACTCTAATTGACTTTTGCCGAGCATGACAGAATAATTAGAATGTGGTTGCTTCCTGTAGAAAACCTATACACTGGGCAGTTACTGAGAGAGGCTGAACATCTCCCTCTGGAGAGAAAGACCACCCCAGACTTTTGCTATCATCTCCATGTGGACGAGTCTCAAAAACACAATTCGACCCTCAGAAATAAGCTTCTCAATTAATTTTTAACTTCTAGTCACATGATTGATGTGTGACCTTGGCTGGAAAAAAATGTTTAAAGAAGGAGTAGGAAGGTCTGTAGCACCACTGTCAAGAGTTGAGACAATCATTGCAAACACTCAGGAATGAGTGCCTTGTTTACATATTTTCCAAGGTCCAAATTCTTTCTGTGTACAGAATTTTTACATGCTGTTTTAAAAATGCGACATATACACTTTCATCGATGTGTTATTTTGATGGCTATGCAATATTTTGAACATATGTGTCCTAATGTAATCATTTTCCCAGTTGGAAGTGTGTTTTAGTTTTATTTTGGTGATAGGCATTAAATGTATATCTTGGTATAGAATGATTTGTGCAAGTGTGTGTGTGGGGGGTCTACTTTGGATCAAATATACAAGGCATTTTCTATGTGTAGTTTGAACAAACATAGTTTTGATCACTTTTAACAGGTACATAGGTAGAGGTTTTATATTTTCATCAGTTGTAACAGCTAGTGTGTGTGTGTGTGTGTGTGTGTGTATGTGTAGTATCTGTGTTTGTATATGTGTGTATATGTGTATGTGTGTGTGCATATCTGTGTGTGCATCTCTGTGTGTCTATGTGTAGTGCCTATGTATATGTGCTTCTGTGTATATCTTTCCCTTTCTCTCTCCCTCTCTCTCTGTGTATATATGTATCTCTGTCTCTTTCTCTCTCTCTCTGTGTGTGCCTCTCTCTCTCTCTCTCTCTCTCTCTCTCTCTGTGTGTGTGTGTGTGTGTGTGTGTGTGTGTGTGTGTGTGTGTGTGTAGGCCAGAGGTCAATGTAAGAAGAATTGGGAAAAGTAAAATCATGAAGACTTTCCTGTGACATTATTCAGACAACTGTCTGTATTTCCTTTGATGTGTGAAAGGTTAAACAAGGGAGGGGGTTATACACAGGGACATATTACTCATCTTTAAAATAAGGGGGTCCTGAAGAATTCTAGTTTCTTCAGTGAGATAGCTTGAAGGACTTTCCAACCCCGATGCTCACTATGGAAGCATGTAAGTTCCTACATGTCTGTCTGCTTCTCCTGAACTTGTGATCCTTGCCTAGTGTCCCACTACCCAGCAAGCTATAGAGAGAGGTCTGTGTATGATGTCATACAGGTGAAGGCAGGTACAAGATAGACCGAGGCCTGTCATTGGATGAGAGGGAAGGATGAACGGGAGAAAAGTTTTAGAGAGAGGAGGAAACTGGAGCAAGGAAAAGAAGGACTGGAGAGAACAGGGAAGCTAATGTTAAGATTCCTCTCTGCACCTTTACAGGTTGTTATGAATGTTGGATGAATGTGTACAGGGCTTTGTGTGTCTAAGGTGGGCAATTATATATTATCAATTGGTTATAAGTTAATTGTGTTGATGTATTGTACAATGAGCATTTAACACATAAATCTGGCTGTTGGGTTCCAGTTTGCTGAGTAATGGTTTCACTGGGTGTTGGGAGTATGAACAGAGTTTGTGACAGGAAGCCATGCTAGGCTATAGAATGCTTGGGGCTAGCATGGTGTGGGGCCATGCTAGCACATCCCGTGGAATGCTATGTTCATCTCAGGCGTGGTAACAACTGCCAAGGGTATGGTGTGTGAAAGCAGTAAGAGAGAAACAGCTAGATTGCTCAGAACCTCGGGAGTGGGAACTCGCAGGAACCAAGATGAGTGTCTTCTTCTTCTTCTCCTTTTTTTTAATAATTTTACAGCAACAGGTCTACAAGAAACTTCTCTGCAGTTACAGAGTGACTGCTTGGCTCAGGGGCTCCTTTGTTCTTGGCCTATTAAAAAGAGCATTGTTTTTTGTTTTGTTTTTTTCACTGCATAAGTAATATACCCTGAGAGAAATGTACTGATCACTGTAATACAGAAAGAAAGAAAAACCAGTAGGCTCCTCACTTGGTGGTCCCTGCATGGCTGCCCATGTGTGTCTCCTACAGTAAGCTGCTTCTTGCTCTTCCTACATGCAACCCTGTGATCACCTCAGGCTTTCCTGATCCTTTGCCTTTCATTGCAGTTGGCTGATTTTGTTTACAATTAAGACTGTTGCAAAGTTCATTCTTTATTTCCACTCCCTAATACTCTAGTTAGCAATTACACCATAGTTTGTGAAGCCCCATTCTATATTGGTCTTAAGTAGCGGAAGGACCTGAAAGGTTCTTTTCACTGAGTCTCTTGTTTCCTTAGGATCCACTTGGCAATGGTGCTACCCCAGCAAAACACATGAACTCATTAGAGGTCACCTATTTTTATCTAGTCTACATAAAGTCCTATGCTCAGCTCTCTGAAGAGTATATCATTGATTCTCTCCCAAAATGGTTCTTTCTGAAAACACCTAGGTGGTTAGTGACTGACACTGCACTGATGAAGTCTCTCCCAGCTTGCCTCTCAAAGGCTGCCCAGTGTAGGCTGATCTGTGCCACGGTATCCTCCCTGTCTCAGCCCCACCTTCTTCCAAATCCTTCCTTGTTCTTCATAAGACCTCAATGGTTCATGCTCTCTACTCTCTCCATCTCTTCTTTAATCAGCTAAGTGAGCGCTCCAACCATAGCCTGCTTCCTGAACAAACCCATGCCAGCATCTTCCTGTATTTAAAAACAACTGGCTCCTACTCTTGCTTATAATGGATACATTTAATGAGCCTTCCTTAATGTTTCTCTTTCTATGTGCTGTCAATATTAGAACAAGATATTACTAATATCGGTATTTCAATGTCTTGGAAATAACTGATGCAAATTGAGCAAGCTCAGGTCCAAATGCACTAATTACCCTTCTGCATAGAGTTCCCGTTCTACTTGTGAAACAGCTCTTCCCTCATCGGCACTACGCTCTTGCTAAAATGAGGATTAACAGATAAGCATACATGGAGAGTTTAAACAAACCAACAAAGAAGTAAATGTGCAGAACACATTATTATTCCAATTTTCAAATTCTTCCCTGTTTAGAATCAATTCCTGACCCTACCTTATTTAATCCTATGAATGACATGTGAGCACTTTGAATTTTATTGTTGTTAATGTAAGAAACAAAAAACCAAACCACCACCACCACCACCACCACCACCACCACCACCACCACCAACAACAACAACAACAACAACAACAACAACACCAACACCAACACCAAAGCAAACTAGATCTCAGTAGTTCCTGATGCAAAGTCAGAGGAATGTTTTTTCTGTTTACATGAAATAATAGACAGTTGATTGGATGATTCGAGCAAAGACATAATTGAAGGCTAACAAGAAGAAATATGGGGGATAATTAAAATTAGATCAGTAATTATATTAAAAATGTTCATGTTCATGTCCTCTCCACCCCAGTGTATTTCAAATAATTTTGATTGAAACTACTGGTGAAAGTTCCAACGTTTTTTTCACAGTATAAAGTTGCTAGACAGAAGAAGCTCACATACTGACCATTTGTTAAATGACACAAGCCATACCAATTTCTAAGTCTCAAGTCCTTATGCTTTCAAAATATAATTTTGTGCCCTTCCTTATTAATTTCTATTGATTTTTATGTTCTGAAAAGTATTTGCCAAGTTTAGATCTTAAAAGCCAAAAGCCCTGGGTAAGAGGAATGGGACATTAAAAGAATTTATTTCACTCAAATAAACCTCTTGATTTCTATTCAATAGAATATCTACATGGGGCATTAGAGCTGTGTTAATGTATACTTAGCATTTTTTATTTTGATAGGAGAAATGAACAAAAGAAATGATACCTCAAACTGAAGCTGGAAAATTCATGTAAAATATAAAAATATATTAAAATTTCAATTGTCAGCTAGGCATGGTAGCACAAGCCTTTAATCCCAGTGTTGGGAGGTAAAAGCAGTCAGATCTCGCGTTTGAAGCCCAGCTGGTCTACACAGTGAGTTTCAAGACAGTCAGAGCCATGTAGAAAGATCCTGTCTCAATAACGACAATGACGATGACAACAACAATGACGACACACACACACACACACACACACACACACACACACATACACAAATTTAAAATGCAAATGTAGACATGAAGTTATTTTCTTTCTTAGCATGATTTAAATGAGGATAACTGATTCATAGCATGGGAAAGCCCCTCACAGTTTTTTTATTCATTGGACTTCATTTATTGGACGCTTGTCCAGCAGGACACAACTTGAAAGGCAAAGAGTAATGGCTATTTCTGTAGACTGAGGCACCTTTGTGCAGAAGTAAAAAAAGATTGCATTATTAAGGGGAAAAACTCACAAAGCCTGAAAAGGACATCCTGCTCCAAGTTGCCACCGAAGTTAGCTCAAAATCAATTCAATTTGGCAGTTAGTGCGGGCCATAGCTTTCAAGGCTTGCAATGGACAGAGGGATAAGTTTAAAATGACCAGGATGCAAGCTGTGACTTTTTCAAGGACCTAATAGTCCAGGAGATGAGATAAGACACCTGTACAATTCACCGTAATGGTTGGTAGAGGTATATAGAGGTGCTAAAAAACACGACCGAGATAAAAACAGACAGTAAGGTTTATGTTGGCTGATGGACTGGGGCAAGGTTTATTAAACAAGGTGGTATAGGAAGTGGGTTTAGAAGGGTGGGCAAGATCTGTGTTATATGTGTATATGTGTATGTGTATACATGTGAATCATGTGTGCATGTGTATATGTGTGTTGTGAATATATGCATGTGTGAGGATATATGTCTATTATGTATGTGTATATATATGTGTTATGGATATTATGTGTTATGTGACCGTATTTTTGCTATGTATATTTGCTATGAGTATACATGTCTGAATGTGTGTTTGTATTTGTTATATGTATATTATATTATTTATGCGTTATGTGTGTATTTGTAATATGTGTGTGTATATAAGTGTATGGTGTGTGTATGTGTGTTTGTAGGTGGTATATGGTGTATGTGGTGTGTATGTATGTGTGTATGTGTGTGTATATATGTGTGTACATATGTGGTATATGGTGCGTGTGGGTGTGTGTGTGTATTGCCCAGGATAGACATTTGGATGTTTTAAAGTTTGGGGCTGGCATAATGATCACTATGTACCTACCATATGGTAGTACTTTCACATTTCCTGGATTTAAAATCAAATGGAATCTGTGCTTGGTGGCTCATGTCTATAACCCCAGCACTTGGAGGTGGAAAGGGCAGTAGCTCAAGGCCAGCCTTGGCTAAATAGAAAATTTCAGACTAGCATGGTTACATGAGACTGTCTCAAAGACCACAAGCAAACAAGTAAATAAAAAGTAGGATTGGGTGTTAGAGAATGAACAGTTACAGCGTCATAATCAACATGGTCATGCAACTGTTGCAGACGCAGTTTTACTGATTCATGTGTCCTCCTGGGGTGTAAACAGGAGTGATACTGTAAATACTTAAAAGTATAGGGTCTAGGGAGATGGCCGGGCACTTAAAATGCTGTCACAAACACACCACACACTCAAGCTCATGAAAAGAACAGGAAAGGAAAACAAAACAAGCAAAAATGAGTAAGCAGGTCAAGAACACAGGATCATTTACTGCTTCTCAATGCCTAAAGAGTCTGGCTAGACTGAAACCTGAGGGTTGGTGCTCAGGGAGAAGGGGCCTGTGGGGAGCCATCACTCAGGAAGTGGAATGCTTGTGTTTTGATGACAGTCTCAGACTTGGTGGGTATGTGTTAGAGCAACCACTGTTAGACTGTGATACTACTGGTTTCTTCTTCTTTTTCTTTTTTTTAAGTCATAGGCTTAATGTCAGATAATGCTATTTCATTGGTATTTTAAAAGTTTTACTATTTCATCTTATGTTAAAAGACATTATAATAGTCAACTTGTTGATAGCAATTGCTATTAGGTTTTAGTTATTGGAGTTTATTGGAGTCAGACAATCTCTTGCTAACTTTTACTAAGAGTTGAACAGTTTTATTCTTTATGTAGTCTTCCTAAGTTTCAAAATAATTTATATATATATATATATATATGCACATTTTAGCTGGCTGCATTTCTGTGCACCACATGAATACCAGGTGGTCCTCAAGGAGGTCAGAAGTAGGCATGGAATCCCTCACAGCTGGGCTGTGAGTCACAATGCGGCTGCTGGGAATCAAGGCCAGGTCCTCTCCAGAAGCAGTCAGTGTTGTATTTATTTGTTTTTTGATTTTTATAAGTTCTTTGATTTACTTTTGAAAACATGTGTGGTCAAGGGAGGAAACAAATCTCTATTTTGAAATGAAATGCTATACATGACAGAATTCTAGACATTAGGACAAAGACATGGGCAGCCAGTGTTCTCTCCACCCCATACTTTCTATTCCTAGTTTCAGTTTGTTATAAAAAATACATAAAAAGCAAACTACAATAAAACAAACTTCAGTATATGTATTTATTTTGCTTATTTATCTACCTTGCAACATTCCTTTGATACTTCTAATAGAATTCACTTGAATCTCTTGATTCCGTTGTCTCTACAGAATAAGTCTGTAACAGGTCTTCTTCTTCTTCCTCTTCCTCTTCCTCTTCCTCTTCCTCTTCCTCTTCCTCTTCCTCCTCCTCCTCCTCCTCCTCCTCCTCCTCCTCCTCCTCCTCTTCTTCTTCTTCTTCTTCTTCTTCTTCTTCTTCTCCTCCTCTTCTTCCTCCTCCTCCTCCTCCTACCCATCCTCCTCCTCCTCCCCTTCCTCCTCCTCCTTCTCCTCCTCCTCCTCCTTCTCCTCCTCTTCCTTCTCCTCCTCCTCCTTCTCCTCCTCCTTCTCCTCCCCCTCCTCCTCCTCCTTCTCCTCCTCCTCCTTCTCCTGCCCCTCCTCCTCCTCCTCCTCCTCCTCCTACCCATCCTCCTCCTTCTCCCCTTCCTCCTCCTCCTTCCCCTCCTCCTCCTCCTTCTCCTCCTCTTCCTTCTCCTCCTCCTCCTTCTCCTCCTCCTTCTCCTCCCCCTCCTCCTCCTCCTTCTCCTCCTCCTCCTTCTCCTGCCCCTCCTCCTCCTCCTTCTCCTCCTCCTCCCCTCCTCATTTCCTGCCTCCTCCTTTTCCTCCTCCCCAACCTTTTTGAATTCAGGCATTGTATTTTCTTATCACTTTAGATTATTTAAAAACATGTTAGATATTAGAAATGAAACCAGGCATACATGTCTCGCTCCAAGTCTTGTGGTGATGGTTTTTCCTGGGACCCCACTGCTGCTGACTGTCAATATTCAAACCCTGGATTCCTCACTCTGTATGCTGCTGCTCCTTTCACCTCCGGGGAGCCCCATCAATGGAGCCATGGAGTGTGGACCCTTGCGGGCCACAGGCAGCTTCTCTTCTTGCCCCTGCTGTGATTGCTTTGTCGATTCTAGTCGGTTTTCTAAGTCTTCCAAGCTCCTTCCAGCTCTCTGCCCAGCACTGCCCTGTGACTGTGTTCACAGAGGCTGAGGTCTTCCATACCTCCTGGCACATCCATGTTTCTCCTTCTCTGACTTCCTCAAAAGTTAGTTTGTTAAAATTCACAACAGCTTTTGTCTTCCTTTTAAAACTGCTAGCAGCTCCCTCACTCTTCTGAATAAAATGCGCATTCCTAAGCAGACACCACCTTCATATTCTTTACCCAGCTTTCCCATACTCTTGCCTCCTGTTCTGGCTCCCATTGCACTCTGCAATGCTGCCTCTCAGGTCCAGGATTTCTCACACACGTGCTTGGTTCTTTTCCTCTTTGTAGTTTATTTTTGTTCAGTTTTCCTATCCAGCACACACCTATGGATTTCTGCTTACACCTAAAATCTCTCCTCAGGAGCCCAGACCTATCAGCCCACTTCTAGTGAAATCCTGTCACTGTCTAAGAAGTGTGTCCTGGTGGGTAGCTTTGTGTCTTTTCATCCCCCCACCTACAGTGTGGAACTCCTTATGACAAAGTTGAGGAGACAGAAAGAGGTTAATGACAGAAGAGGGAAGGGCAGAGACGGAGGGAGGAGGGAGAGAGATAGGCCCTACTAAATACTTCATATTAATACGATTGTTTAAGAACCATTCAGTCCTGAAATAAAACTGACTAGGTTGGAACATGTTGAGGTAATGAAGGGTAAACCAAACAAATTGACTTTCAATGTTAAAAAGAAATTAAGATTATGGAGCAGATTTTCATGTCCAAAACAAAATCATTATGTTGTATGTCAGCAAGTTTATTTCCAGTGGAAAGTGGTAGATAGAGAATGGAAATTTAGAAACTAAAGGAAAACATGAAAAATGAGCATCATGACTTACGCTTTGTAAACATATTTAAAAATATGAAAGGAAACACAGGAGCAGCTATCCTGTGTGAGCGAAGTTGGGCAAACAGCAGATGACCGGCTTTCTTACAATTTCCTTGTACTGCAGTACCATCTTGCATGTTAGATGTGTTTTAAACTTAGCAACTATAATGCGTACTCCTAGTTCTTTTCATCTTGGCATATTTATGTTTACAAGCTTGTATTTTAATGGTGCTGAGATAATTAAGCCCAGGTCGCAGTAATGATTTACATGGAGAAGGCTGGTCCCTCCTGCAGCTTCAGCCTCTCCACCAACAGGAGCTGAGCATCCTGGAACATGGTGGAGTAGATGAGAAGTACACAGAGCACCCCAAAGCCAGCTCAGAGTGCTATGGGGATGCTCTTGATACTTCTACATCTCATATTTCTTGGGTCTTTAGAAAAATTCAGAAAATGTATATTAAGTCCCAGGTAGCTCATTTCTTTCAGATTCTATTGTAAGCTATGGCCAGCAAGCTTGTCAGTGAGCTTCGATGTGGACAGGAGAGTGACTTGGGACTTACTTAGATCCTGGAGCAAGATTGTCAGGTTAAAGAACTACTTATTACTAACTAGATTCACCTCTCAGTGACTGGATTTAATCACCTGTAAAGTGTAGGAGACTCTTTCTCTATCTGAGAAGACCATTCATAGTCAAATACAAAGGTTTTAATGCCCTCCAAGCATTACATAAGCATATTATTAATGAATTAGGATGTGTGTCAATAGGAAACAATGAAGAGGCAGGAAAATGCTATATCATAGTGAGTGTTTATTCTGCGAGCTTTCTTAGTGTGTGTTTCAAATGTATTGAGTGGACAGACACCTCGTTCTAGAAGAAAACTGGTCACAAGAATCAGTTACAACAAAGTAGATGAGATTGCCATCTTTAATCTCCAATGGAAAAATAAGAGAAGAATCTGTCTCGATATATTATTAATTCTTAAGGTGCAGATATTTGTACAATGGCTCTTTCCCTTAAGATGGTCTCACATTGGTACATTGCAGTACTTTGCAAAATTTACTTTGATGTCACCATTTGAAATTTTGTGGGCAAAACAGAAATATCCTTTCTAGAATTAAAAAATAAAGCAAAACCTCTGGCAAGGGTATAATCTGAGATAGCTGGGGTCAGCTGATGCATTTTGGGATTTTTCTGGTCTTTAGATCTTGTCTCTTTAATTCCAGGGTGTGGTATGCATGAGGAACAAAGAATGAGGCCAACTTGGACTGGCAGGTCCAGCTTTATTCAAGCACAAGAGAGAGACTAAAATTGCTTATGGCCTATAATGAACCGGACCATTACACGGAGACATTTGATTCGGGTTATGATGGGCTTATGAAGGATTTGGTCGTGACAACCAGCCACTGAACAAAGTACTCCCATCCCACAAAGTATATGTGTGGCAGACTCCACCGGTCCTTGAAGTGGCCATCTTTAAGACTTGTTTCTGTATAAACCAGGTAGTTGAAGGACAAAATCTCTCTAAGACACTTCATATAGCACTTTGCCTACAAGATGCTGAGAACGTACACATCTGTGGTGGTTTGAATACAAATGGCCCCCATAGGCTTATATATTTGAATGCTTAGTCACCAGGGAGTGGCACTACTTGAGAAGTCTAGCTGCAGTCTTATTAGAATAAGTATGGCCTTCTTAAAGGAAGTGCGTCACTAGAGATGGGCTTTGAGGTTTCAAAAGCCCAAGCCAGGCCCAGTGGCTCTCTCTTCTTCCTGCTGCCTGTCAATCTGGATGTGGAACTCTCAGCTTCTCCTCCAGCATGATGTCTGTCTGTATGCTCCCTTGCTTCCTGTTATGATGACAATGGTAACCCTCTGAACTGTAAGTCAGGCCCAATTAAATGCTTTCTCTTATAAGAGTTGCTGTGGTCATGGTGTCTCTTCACAACAAGAGAACATTGACTAAGACACTATGCTTGGATAGATTACGGCAGAGGTAGAAATTACCTCAACTGTAGCTCAATCTAATCTCTTCTTAGAGACTTCCCAACGTCTCTAACTCTATGACAGGCAGAAGGGAAGGCTGAGTGTAGAGGTTCCAATCGCTGGCTAAGTCCTTTGTCATCTTGTCCTGTTCTCATATGAGGGTTTACGGTCTTGTGTCTACATATAGTCACAGGGTGACAGTGGCCTCAGGAACTGAAGTTGTGGCTGTGCCTCTTGAGAAGAGTGGGGGCCATGTTATAACAGAACAAAAGGGGGTGGTGAGGGAGGTAAAGAGAGCATCAAGTCTGTGGTTGCCTCCAAACTGCTGAACATTTGCAAATGAAAAGCCTTCGTTCTCAGCACAGAGAATGTGAGCAGGGCAGGAGTCAGCAGCAGAGGCAGTCACACTTCCTGTGCTACAGGTATTCACAGGGCAAAGAATGAGAAGCTCTTGCTTTGCCTAACCTTAAGCCCTGCTCAGCGAGGTTTATTTTGAAGACAGAGGCCGTTCCTTTTTGACTTACACACTTCGGTGAAATACTTGCCCTATTTATGAGCACCTTGGAAACCGCAGGAGTGAGTGTGAAGGAGGAGACATGGCTGCCATGAATCTACCATCCCAAGACAGGTGACTGAAGAGGAATTGAAGGCTGTGACACTCGTGGTTTCTATTTTATGCTGTGTATAAATTCTTTGTGCTCAGACGCTGGCTGCTTCCCGGGGCATTTGGGAGCTCTGTAAAGACCCTCCATAACATGATTGTGGTTAGAGGACCCATCTGAATGGTGCTGGCTCTGTTTCCACAGGGAGTGAGTGACTTGGTGGGCTACACAGACAGGCAATGTGGTCCTCAATCTATATTGTGTGAACAGCAGAACGATAGCTCAGACATTAACAAGGCTCCATGAAACATCATAACCCGAGTGAGACCCAGCTCACTGGAGCCCTCTGGTTCATTAAAACTTGTGTAGAGTGCACCTTTTGGATAAAATGGGGTTGCCTGGAATGCTCTGTGATAGTGAATTGTTGAGTTTTCGCAGCCTGAGTCTGCACTGAATAAGCTGTCAATACAGAGTAGGTTTATAGAATGTCTCCTCAGAGCCGGGATCAGAACTCTCAGTACAACACAACATCCATGTCTGAAGAGCATGACAGCAGAGGCAGAATGCACTGTTAGGCCCGTCACCCCTGAAACAATCCCTGAGTTACAGCCCAGGCACAGCCCTTGCTGATTACTTCAGCCAAGAATCTATGGCTGGGGTGACAGCAACAATGCCAGTATTAAATTTTGTTTTATGTTGTAATTTTTACCTGTTTGAGATCTGAACTGTGATGAGAACTATTTCCTTCCTTTGATTTACAGCGCCGAGGACAGAGACTAATGGTAGGCATCTTTAATTTAGCTTCCTCAACAACTTTCGAGAGATAAAGGGCTGGGAAAAGATACTACTGGCTGCTCCAGCCATTGCTTGCATAGTTGTACTAAGCAGACGACTGAAGAGCAGCTTTTTCCTACGCTGGTATCTGTTTGGCTGGTTCTCCTCCCATGAGTGTGTGGGTGGACGTGAAGGTAGGCAGGAATGGTGGGAGCTGTGAAAATATGTACACGTCCCTCTGCTTGCCCACCTTCCAGACAGCAGCTGGCGTCACTGGCAGCTGGGGATGAGGTGGGAGTAAGGCGGTGGGAATGCAGGCAGTCTGCTAAGTATAAACCCTTCCGTAGAACCTCAGTGGAAGCCACAGGCAGCTATGTTAGGTCAGTGTGCTTCCCAGGTCCTCAAGCAAACACCGTTCTTTCTTTTCTGCATGGGGGAACTCCCCAGGCATGATGCATTATGAGCTACGTTTGGAGCACATAACATCTGCTCAACAAAGGAAACAACTGGGAACATCATGACTAGAAGATATCTTGGTTGGTACGCTTTCATTTCTTTTTTGGATGGGGAAGCGAGGCACACTATACTCACTAAGTCACACAAGAAGGAACTATGGCAGCATCGATCTCTATAAACACACTGAACACATGGACCTCAGTGTATCTAACTGTAGACCTATCCCACTGCCCACTGAATTTACTCTCCCATCCATCCATCCATCCATCCATCCATCCATCCATCCATCCATTCATCCATCCATGTCATATTGCAAGTGTGAATCCACTGGGCACAGTGCAGTGAGCTAGGGCTTAGTAACACAAACCTGCTTCCTGCACTCAAAGCATTTGCATTTGCTCAGAGATATGCCACAAACAGGGAGGTAATCTGTGCTAAATTCACTGGAGGAGACCTTTTTGCTTCATTTATGTCATTTACTTTAGTAAACTACAGCTGAGCTGGCAAAGTGCAGAAGAGCTGGTAACAGCTGACTTAACATAAGGGGGTGGGGAGGGAGGACCCTTTGAGGGGGCGGCACTTAAGTCAAATCTTTAATAATGAGAAAGAGGTGCTATCTTGTGAGAGGCCTTCAGGAGGACATAAAAAGAGATTTGTAAGGAGCTGGAATGAGGTCAGGTGGGCAGAGCTTGGTGAGCAACGGATGGTGGAGGCCGAGCACAGTGGATGCTTTAAATAAAGGCACTGACAAGTTTTCATAATGGAGCAGCAATGTGTACACTGATATCTTGTGCCCTCCCTTCTTCTGTGTATTGGATGGTGACAACAGAGAATGCAGAACGACCAGTAGGGGCGTCGACTGCAGTCTTTGCGGCTACAGAGGAGTGAGGGGCCTGTCTGAATTGCTGTGCTGTTGCTGCCTCAGTTAGGGTGACTATCACTATGATGAAACACCATGAACAAAAGCAACCCGGGGAGGAAAGGGTCTCTTCAGCTTGTATTTCCACATCACTCTTCATCACTGAAGGAAGTCGGGGCAGGAACTCAAACAGGGCAGAAACCTGGAGGCAGGAGCTGATGCAGAGGCCATGGAGGGGTGCGATTACTCTCTTACTGAGCCTGCTTTCTTACAGAACGCAGCACCACCAGCTCAGAGATGGTACCACCAATAATGTGCTGCGCCATCTCCCATCAATCACTAATTAAGAAAATGTCCCACAGGCTTGCTTATAGTCCGATCTTATGGAGGCATTTTCTGAGTAGAAGCTTCTTCCTCTGAATGACTTAGCCTGTGCCAAGCTGTCATAAAACTAGCCAGCAGAGAGGCCTTCCCAGAGAGATGGTTGGAAATACTGAAGACTAGTCTTCTGACTGATGGTGTGGATGTCAAGGTGGTGGAGAAATGAGAATGGAGAAGGATTCTTAACTTCCTGTATTGAATGCCTCATCAATAATAATAGCTTTAGGTAACAAATAACTATTTTGAAGTTATTGGAATGAAGCATATGTCATACACCACTAAATAGGTGATGTAACCATTAGATTAGTAAATGGACCTTTATTAATGTCCTAAGTAATAATCAGAAAGTGAGTAACGTAATCAATAAATAACAAAAATAAAATCAGGGAAATAACAGATGGTCTAGGCCTGGGCCCTGACTTTACTTCTGATGTTTTGGTTTAGATGTGACCACAGCTTGTGGGTTTCTTTTCTCTGATTGCTATATGCCCACATGATAATCGTATGATTGAGAGCTGGGCAGCAGTTTTCCCACCTACTTGGTACCTTCATTATGAGGGTCCTGTCACATTGAAACGTCAGAGATTTGACATGTCCAAGAAGGCAGGATGTTGACTCAGAGATGTGAATCATTTCTCTGCTTTGGGTTTGGTTTGACAGCAAAGCATATGCTTTCCAAAAGGAAGCACTATGTGCTCTCCTGCTTTGAGATTTCTGGAAGGATTGCACGATCTAACTGCGGATACCTCATTAATCCTCTGACTGCTCCAGTGAGGATGGCAGGTAGGGGTTCTTTTGTTTTGACAGCGTTGTTACTAAGGTAGTTTACAGAATCACCTCATTATGGCCTCATTAAATAAAATACTCAAATATATATACCCATACATACATACATACATACATACATACATACATACATACACACATATTTAAAATTGAGGGCACTTTCTGCTACTTTATTACGGTAAAATATACATTTAAATAATCTAGAAGGGCGACAGAAAACCAGTTTATTTGGATTCATCAGAGTGGAGAAGAGAAACAACTCAGAAGAATGTGGTAACAGATGACACACAAGACACAGATGGGCTTATCCACTTAAATTATGACAGCCTGGACTCTCATGGGACAGAGGAAAGGATGGGAACCTAATATCTTACTATGTAAATAATCCACAGATTAATGTTAGCTGGCAGAAAATATTCTATAATAATGCTTCTGAATAACTTCTATTTTTAAGGTAAAGAAATATAGAAAAACTTTACTATGAACACAGCAATTTAATTTACAGAATATATACTTGTATTTTATTATTATTTCAATTTGAGTAGACTCATTGGAGGATTTACATTGATATGATTCAACAAAGTGGTAATTCAAAGTAAAAAGGAAGACAGTTTAAAAAGAGAAAGGCCACTTCAGTTTTAAAGAGAAATATTGATCAAAATTCCGTGTGTAACTTAAATATGAAAGCCATACAGATGTGACTTGTTCCATATCTATTTAATCAAGTGTGTTAATCCAGAGAGCATCTTAACCTTCAGATGATCAGCAAACAATGCCAGTGTAGCAGGATGCAGACCAGGTGCATCACACAATAGTCTTAGCTGAATGGTGTCAGCACTCCCCTCCCCCAGTTTAGCTACCACACTGCTGCCACAGGCAGTCTACAGAGTATCCTCTATAAGCCCACAAAGGGAAACACCTACTTCAGCTAAGCCTGAATTCAAAGTAATCAAAGTGTTTTATGCCACTCCTTAGCAACAAACCATCTAGCATGAAACAGGAGAAAGTTATGATAAGAGAAAGGCTTCTGTTTTCCAGAAGGTAGGTGAATGGATCTATGTATGGATCTAATCACAAAACAGTGTTTATATAGTTTCCATGCAGCCACATAGACGCTTACCTGTGGGGCAGCAGGTGGTGAAAGATACCCTGATTCCTGGTCGAGATAAGTTGAATCCCCAGGAAACTCTAAGAGGAATGGCAGGTGCATTCCCATTCTCCCAGAATATCAGGGCCTCACGTAACTGCGCCCCCCAAAAACCCCTGTAGAGAGGTTTGAGAGAGACCAGTCAGGTAGGGCAATGCCCCAAACTCCTCATCCACAGGTCACATAGGTTCAAGACAGATCAGTTGTAGAGAAAAGACCACGCCCCTGAATGTGAGGATGAGGTTTGACCCATCCAAAAAAAAAAAAAAAAAAAAAAACAACTGTATTTAAGTGCCATGCTCAGAATTAAAGGTGTGCAGGAATTATTCCATTGTCTGAGAGCTTCTGACGTAAGACCGTAACACCGATGCTTGGGGAAGAGATCTGCTCTCCCTGAAATAGCCATCAGAAGCTCCCCTGCACCCCTCACTGGCTAGTCAAGTCTCCTGCTGGTTCAGCCTGGCATGAGCAACCTTAGCAGGCAGCGGTAGAAAGGAGAAGGACCACCGGCAGCTGGGGGCGGCGAAAGCTGTTCCCCCTTCCTGCCTGCCCGGGTTCTCTCCCCTTCGCCTGAACCTGAGCACCTAGCCAGGTAAGACATAGCTGTGAAGAGATCCCCCCTCCACCCGGTGCCAGAGCCCTACACTTACCCTTATTAGGCAAAGAGAACAAATGTTTCACTCACTCAACATTTGCCATCTAACTTAGTATAGTAGTCTTTTTATCTCAGTTCCCAAACCTTGTGACAACATCAGGGAGAAAGTCTTTAAAAACATATCATTCCCACAGTTAAAATGCATGTGCACAGCATTGCAGAGTGACTGAGTAGTTAGTTACACGTCAGCACTTAGGACACAGTCCTCAACGAACAGAGACAACCACCCAGAAGAGATGACAGGCATCCCACTGGTCCCTGGGTGCCTATTTTATGCAGGCTGAAGTTGGTGAGAAGATTCCAGGTGGCAGTAAGCTGTCTGGGACATCTGTGTCTTCCCTGAATAAGGGCCATGTAGGAAGTATACTTTACATTGTCCAGAGGGTCTGAGATAAACTCCTTTCACCAATGCTTTTATCTACCCCCAGCTACT
This sequence comes from Rattus norvegicus, assembly GCF_021556685.1. Classification (NCBI taxonomy): domain Eukaryota; kingdom Metazoa; phylum Chordata; class Mammalia; order Rodentia; family Muridae; genus Rattus; species Rattus norvegicus. The sequence goes on along the minus strand of NC_141534.1, from coordinate 52,295,912 downwards.
AGGCACCCTCGAAAGCCCACACCCCGCCTCTCTGCAGCTGCCTTTTCTACAGCTGCCCTTGCTTCTTTCTTTCCTTCTTCTTCTTCTTCTTCTTCTTCTTCTTCTTCTTCTTCTTCTTCTTCTTCTTCTTCTTCTTCTTCTTCTTCTTCTTCTTCTTCTTCTTCTTCTTCTTCTTCTTTTTTTTTTGGTTCTTTTTTTTTTGGAGCTGGGGACCAAACCCAGGGCCTTGCGCTTCCTAGGTAAGCGCTCTACCACTGAGCTAAATCCCCAGCCCGCCTTGCTTCTTTCTTTAAGACGAATCCCCGAATCCCCGTAGCTCCTGTCTACCATTTGTGCGCCTCTGTGGGACTCTACACCCACCTCCAAAAGCGACACCCAAGTCTATGTCCTGGTCTACCCGTCACCAGCTATTTCTAAGACAGGTACAGCTATCTGAATGCTGGACTGTGGGTCCAAGTTTTTCCTTTCTGCTCAGGGAAAATGAAATGCAGGTTGCTTTGTTAACTTCCTTCCTTGCCGCCGTCTGGGTGTGGTCCACTCAGGAGAAGTGAACACAGGCTAAGATAGGGATCCCCAGCCCGCGTTTCTCTGGGTGAGAAACTGCACATGCTGGGGCTGAGGCTGTAGTTTTCTAATTCTTGGACACCCAGACTGCCACTGGGAGCCGCAAGGAGTTGAGAAGGGGGTGGGGACTTCAGGCCGGCCATGATCCCAGGACAGGGGTATCCAGGTTAGTTCAGGAGTGAGTGTCAGGAGCATGGAGGGTCCTTCTGTGGGAGACTTAGGCAGCATGGCTCAGTAATGAAGGCTTCCCCCCATGGTGGGTCTTGATGAGAGAGACAGTCCTTGATTGTCCAAACTGTTTTTTCATGGTGGGAAAATGATGCATACAACTTACTCAGGGTGGACCAGAGATTAAATGCCTTTTGCAGGAAGGAATGTCTTAGAAGGGAAGCTCATTGGATAAGCCCTTGGACTGGCCCACCTAGATACTTCATTAACATGGAGAGCTCTGGGCTCTATGCTAAGTGACCAGTTATCAGGGTCCTCTTAGTGGGGAGCCATGAGAATTGCCAGGGTCCCTTAATCTACTCGACCTTACCAGTTTTTCTGTCTGGTGATACAGTTCCACTTGTCCCACACTGTGTCCCTTTGGTATCCATATGTTCAAGTTATAACTCTCTAGGGTTAGGGGATAGGGCATGTGGACTCAGTGCCTTTACTAAAGGGATCAAGACAGTGAGCGAGGAGGTCATCAGAAGACACCTAGTCGGTTGGCATCTTGTTCCTGTGTTTTCTACCTTCAAGAACAGTGAGAAGTAAATTTGTATTATTTATGTATACATATATCTTATTTTCGTTAGTAGCCCAATGTTCTAAGGCAAGACACTCCTGACCTCTGACCTGAGAACCTGCATCTTTTCTGGTGCCTCTGCTGTTGGTCACTCTTCACAGAGCCATCATCCACGAGACCACCAGAAGTGTTTCCAAGTGCAGCTGTATTCCCTCCATGCCCCTGCTTTACAGACTGCCTTCGCTTCCTCCTAGAAACAAAGGCTGACCACTGATGCAGTTCTCCATTCTTTGCCCCTCTGCTCCCCACTGGCACCCCTTCATCCCTTGGAATGTTTGGAGCACTTTTGTCATCACAGCCCAAATGGGGACACATAGTGAGCTCTGGAACCTGTTATACCAGGCAGAGGTGACAGCAGATAAATAACTACAGTTCAAAGGAATCTGGTAACTCAGATGTATTCGGAGCACTTGGAGAATTCCCCTATAGACACCTCCTTGCCAGGCTGCCACCCTCTCTAACTCCACTTCCTCTTGCTTTGACTTCCAAATCCTGAGTTTGAGCAGCGCTGGAATTCTGACCACAAGGGTCACTAGGCAGATTGTGCCTAATTTGAGCTCCATTTTGTATTTTCAAAAGCTGACTTCCCTTGGCTTATTCTTGGTGTTGGTATCAGGAACCAGCTTTATGGTGGGTTGCAGATTCCCTCTGAGCACAGCAATGATGGTAACTTCAGCAATAGGCAATATGGCCACGTGCATCTGTTGCCATGGCGATTACCATACATTCTCAGTGTCCATTTGGTTTACCTCCTACCTTAACCTGCGAGCAGTTACCTCACACCCTAAATAAAAGGCAAACCCTTCCTTACCTTTGGCCCTTCTTCTCTTTCCTTCCCCCCCTCATCTCCATCACCCCTTTGCCCCCTTCCCCTACAATAAACCTTTCTCACATGGAGCTGCATTGGCCTGGTGGTCTGTCTGGATGAGAGCTGTGATTCTATCACAACCCTTGGTGCACATAACGGTTCTATCTTTCTCTCTTCTGAGAGCTCAGCAGTAACATTCTGAAGCATACAAGGACAGTTAAAAATTCTTTATGAAACTGGATTGTGTCAAAAACCCCATGTCCAGAAGAGTGTGTTGATCATGCGGGTCCCTTTCTCTGACCTTCACAGGGCACAAGATGCTTCTAAGATAACCCTCTCTGACCCAAATCTTCCCTCTCTTCCTGAGTTTGTTCCTGGAATCAAGGTTAACAACAGCAACCAAAAAGCTTGTGTGTGATTTCATTAACTTAATGTTTTTGTGATTATGACTTTTCATTAAAATAGCTAAGAAATTAATCACAGCCTTCCTTGAGCTGAAATTTGGCTGAGAATTATCTCATTACACCTTGAGAGAAACTCATTCTTTTGTAGATATGAATGATACGATTTAATGAGATGAAATATTTTGCCCAAAATTATTTAGTTTGGAAATGACAGAGCTGGGGTGTGAGGTTGAGTTTGACTCTGCCGAGCTGGATTTCAACTGCCTCAGTGTGCTGTCTGCTTTACATTTATTTCAATGCCACCGCTATGCTAGTCAATTTCTCTTGTGTTTGTTCCTTTTCAAATCAATTCATTAAATAAATATTTATGGAGTTCCAGCTCCTCCTGGCAAGGTTTCTCACTAAGTGCATGGGTTGACAACGACATATAAAGCAAGAGCCTTCTCCTCAAGGGAACTACTAAATTGAAATAGTGCTATAAATGTGACTGTTTATGTAGCTACAGCCCATGATATAACTGACATATTACAACAGGAGGAGATATAGTAGGAAGATAAAAAAGATGAAAATGTGGCGGTAGGAATGCAGCTCACTAATCCTGAACATTCTCCTAAAACTGGTGAGTTTCTGGATGAGAAAGATGACCATGTACACCTGCATGTATACTTATATACACCTATATAACAGCTATACATCTGTACAGCCATTCTGGGAAATTTGTTCTGTTGTGTGCAACCATACACATGTGACTTTGAGCTGAAATTTCACATGATACACCTGTGATCTGTGGAAGTTTTATTGGCATCTTATAATTACTTGTGCCGTGGGATGCTGAAAGATTAGAAATTTCTGGATTGGATATTTGCATACTGGAGACATAACATCTTTTAATATCTAATATAATCACTTCTAGGAGAGTCTTTTGTTATATAGAATTAGCCATTAAAAAAAATCCACATTCTTTGAACATAGGAAAATTTTCATACTTCAAATTTCCCTACCCTTCTTGACCTGCCTAAATCATCATCTTTGTAGTTTTTAGAAGCAACTCAATATAAAAAGCTTGACTTCTTTTTCCCTAAAGACAGTTCTGCTATTCTGATTACATCCTACACTTCCCTAGACATCTTCATGTAACTGTAGCAAAACCTGGGTTATTAATACTGACATAGCTCTCAATATACAGGTTAGCCACTGAAGGGTAGAGGTCTTATCAACATTCTATAATTCCGAGGTACAGACAGCAGGACCCACAAAAGTCAATTTGCTTTCACAAGGGTCTGAACATATACATGTTCAATGCCAAGAACTCAGTTTTGGGGAGCTGCTAGGCTCTTGGCTCCCTCATTGCTGTCTTTTGTCTCCTAATCTCTCAAGAAACAGATTCTCACATGGATATGAAGTAGGGAGCAGAGAAAGTCCTCGCATTAGGGACTGCCCTGTAATCTTCAGGGTCCCACTCTCCTAATAACAGACTTCTGTCTGATAGGCCCAGCTTATCACAACAAGCACTCAAAACAGGAGCCTGTAGGCAACACTTCAGATTTAATACAAATACTCAGGAAATCTGACTCTGTAATGATGGCACAGACAAATAATTAACAGTCATACCTGCCCCCCACCCTCATTCTGGAGGCTGGGAAGCCCAACCTAAAGTGCTAGCAGATTTGCTGTCTAGTGGTGATGGGATCTTTGACCTGCCTGGCTGGCTGGATTTGCTTCCCACACATGGTGGGAAGAACTGGGAGCTCTTCTTTGATAAAAATGTTAATTCTATCTCTGATGACATTAGCTAAGCCTATTCACTTCTAAAAGCCCCTACCTTTAAACAACATAATATCTGGAGTCTTCAACATAGGGATGGGGGAGGGAGTGCAAGTCAGTGCATGACATCACCAACCCATGTTACCTCAGGGAGAGAGTGGAGTCACCACCAGGATAGCAAGTTCCAATAAGACAGTCTGTGGCTTGATGAGTTGATAGCCCAATGAAGGGTGTTGGATAAAGAGATGACCAAAAATGGTGAATGTGTTGCAAGGACTTATAGAGCTTGTGAGCAGGATGAAATGGAGACATACACAGAACAGGGTATTAAACTGAGTGTTCTCGGGAGGGGCTTTGGGGGAGGGACACGTCCTGAGCCTCCACAGAAGAGTAAGTAGGTTTTATCATTCCAATGGCAAAAAAAGATCACTCAAAAAGGAATAAATGTCTAAGTAACGGCACAGATCCTGATTGGCTCAGGACTCACAAAAGCGTAGGTTGGGGTGGCGAATGGCACAAAGGAGTCCATGAAAACTGAAGAGGAGACAGTGAGATTCTGAGAGTCAGCTGGAGTTCAGGTACCTGTAGAAACTGTTGAAAGCAAGGGTCACCAAGGCACTGTAAAGAGGTGAAGCAAAACCCCACCACACTTTAGATTACACACTGTGGCTCAGGGTGCAGGTCTGGTTGAAAGAATGTTAGATTAAATGCAAGAACTCTGAAAAGAGAAATCATGTGCAAGAGGGACGGAGTGCAAGAAACTCATGAGGCTGAGTCAGAGGTTCCAGGTCTTGGTGGCTGGGATAAAGGTGGTGCCACCAACTTCAACTTTCAGTTAGGAGGATCAAAAGTTGGGTGGTAACAGTTGGGTCAATGAAGGGAAATTAATGTAAAATTTGATGCCATGAACAACCATGAACTTGTTCAATTACTGAATTAAAATGCTCTCAATGAAGAATGAGACACAGATATATAAAAATACAGACTTGGGAGCTAGAGTGATGGTTCACTGTGCACATGTGCTTACTGCATAAGTACAAAGACCTGAATTTGAGCCCCACAGTCATGTAAAAAGCCTGGCGTGGCCATGAAGAAACCAGTTTTATGGAGTGAGGGCAGAGGCAGGAAGATTCCTGGGGTCCAGTTAGAGGTGGCAGGCAGTCCTGAGCCACAGAGCAGTCACAAACATGGGGAACATCATGAATTCACAGTTTCAGCTGGGCACACACAGACCTTTTTGTTGCCTCACACTGCTACAGAGGCGTGGAGCCGGTCCTGGACTAGCTCTTCCAGCCTCCATCTGGGTTCACATTGCCTCTGCCCCGGACTGACTACCTACCTCCTAACTAGCCAGTCCCTTCCTCCACATGCTTTCACTATGTCTTCTCAACATAGTCAGTGCAGGAATCCTTCAAGGGTGTGGATCACATCATGTGATTTCTGCTGACACTGTGGTCCACAAGTCTTCGACCTGTTCCCAAGGTGCTGCTGGCTACCGCCCAGCTGGAGACTCCCAGGTGGTCACTTGCGTCTTAGCAATTCCTGGAGGTAAGACCTTCCCCCATACACTGCTGGACCTTCCCCTTCCCCTTGGAGTGCCAACCCTCCATCTCTCCTAGGTCTCCACTCACTTATCATGTGGTGAGCTTGTCTCTGGCCGCCCTACTGTTGCAAGCTCCCCTTTATGCCCACCCACTATGCCACACTGGATTGGTATAGTGGTACAGCTACTTTTCAATGCATGCTGTGTCTTGCGTGCGTGCGTGCGTGCGTGCGTGTGTGCACTCGAGTGTGTGCGTGTGTGTGGTGTTTTTATCTTCTCTTTCCATACACCCGAGCTCCACACTTTTGAATGGCTCATTTGCTGATATAGCTCCAGCATCAAGATTATGTCCGACACGACGTAGCTACTTGGGAAATATTGTCAAATGAATAAAGTAGTGTTAAAAGCAAAAAAATTACTTTCAAGCATAGATAAATGGGACAGATGCTACGACAAAACTGTATACCCCAGGACAGGGCCTTCAGAGGACCTGCCAAGTGCAATTTGTTTTGAAGTAAAATTATATAAGCATGCATGTGGGGTGCTCAGAAACTTCAGTTTTCATTTGCAGAATTGTATATGAGCCTCTGTGGGCGACAGCCTGTCATACAAATGAGATGTGTTGTAAAAAACCCATATCCCAGCTATTTTAAAAATGGGGTTTTAAATGAATGTTTAAATATTAATGCAGAATATTAATATTTGAAATTCATTCTTTTTCATAAAATAGAGTTAATCTTGAGACGAGCATCGCTTTCAGAACTTTGCTGGCTAGATTTCAAAGCCTCACTCCCCACCCTCCAGGAGCCATGCCAGCCTAGTTTGGGACTATTTATTTTTATTTATTTATTATCACTATTTTTTGTTGAAAGTTCTGAATGGTGGTTAAATGATTTATGTAATCATAATTATGATTATTCTCAGAATTTTAGTGGCTCTTGTCACTAAAGCAGAAATATCATACATTATTAGTGGGAAAAACTTTGAATATCTTTAATCATGAAATTAAAGGCAAACTGATAGAAATTACAAGTAAATTTCATCTTTCATTTATTTATTTATTTATTTATTTATTTATTTATTTATTTATTTATTTATTCTTTCATTTATTCATTTATTTTGAGACAGGCAGGATGGTCTCAGACTCAGACTTGCTCTGTAGCAGATGACCATGAGTTTCTGATCCTTCTGCTTCTGACTATGGTACAGAATCAGGATGACAGATATGTGCTACCATCAGGGCTTTGTGTGTCTAGACATGTGTTCTCCCAGCTGAGCTACAGTTCCAGCCCTCGCCTCTCCTTTTCTTACATTCAACATAACTGTGAGAGTGCGTCTTTTCAGGAAAAATAGATCGAAACCTCGGGCTTATTTCCATTTTGCATCTCTATTTCCTGGGTCTGGGGCTTTCACAGTTAAAGTCTATTCTAGATTTTTTTTCTAAATCAACAGAGTAAACTATATTCTTAAATTAACCTTCATCTTGACATACCCTTTTCTACTTACTTTCTTCCATATTGATATTAGACAGAAAGATAAGTAAACATAAAACAAAGCAGACTGATACCCCCCCCTCCGCCATGTTCCTTCAAGTTTATAAACACACTTAACAGAGTTAACTGTTACAAGAACTTGGCTAAATGGTTAAAACACCTTCTTAATATGAATGCGTAAAGACATGTGTTCCTTTTGAGGGGTTCCTTCTGCAATAGGCTGTGGTTGATGCAAGACTCAAAATACTGAGAGCACGTGACTGAGTGCTCAGCCACATAAGGGTTATTCTGTTACTATCCTTCGATCCGAGCCTCTGGGGACATCACAGAAGAGTGGGCAGACAGAGTGAGAGCCAGCTGAAGGAGAGGAGAGCTGTGAAATGTTGCCTTCTGGATGTGACGCGGCAGATGCACACTTCAGTGAAAACAAAATCGTAAGCACCATCTTGTGGGGAAATGGCTCAAACAGATGAACCTATGGGACACACCGCACATCCAAGCAACAACTCTGTCACTGGTCAGGACAAGTCACTTGATGCAAAGCTCCCAAGTCTGTAAGCGCCATTCACAAGCCCTGCCTGCATTTAGACTGTATCCAAAAGCAGCGTGCTTGAAGTCCCACACATTACTTTAGGTGTACCTCACAGCCTGGGACCCCCACATCCCATGAGATCAGGCTCAACCATGTCTGGTGAGAGGCATGATTTGCTAGACAGCTCATCTTTGTCATGGTTCCTGGCCTCGTGATCTTTTGTCATCTCCCATACTGCCCTCTTGTTCCTGACACTGGCCTGCTGGGCACTGAGGCATTGCTATTCCCTGTACCAGGTCAGTTCTTTGTCTTACAGTGCCTGCCCCTCCCAGCTGGGCCTACTGCCACCTATAGGACAGCAAAGGTTGGAGCACAGGCTTGGCTTATTCACACCTCAGGAAGCAGGATGTAACTGCCCATTATTTACAAGGGAAGATGAAATAAGTAGATGCATATTATGTTTTTATACTCTACCAAAATTATTTAGAAAGTTTTTACATTCTACTAAAAGCAAAAAATTTTGCTACAGTGGGGATGTTTTCTACAATGATACTGGTAACTATGGTCTGGACCTCCTTTGGAGGTGTGATCCAAGGAAGAGGAAAGCAGAGATGGGACCTTGTCAAGAGGCTGTTGTCCTCATAAAAAGGAAACTGGAGACAGAGAGACACACCTGGAGGGAGGACTAACCAGATGGAGAGAGACCATCAGAGTGGCTGCAGTGGACAGACATGGAGGGATTTTCTGCCAAGACTTTGGTCTTTGACTTTGGGTCTCCAGAGTGTTGACCAATGGGCTCCTGTTGTGTAAAGCCGCTAGTCTGTGTGCATTGTTCCAGCAGCCCCAGGATGCTAACACAGCACCACTGGACTCCCTGCCATTTACTTAGATGATTACAGTGCTATCTTCTACTGTGAAGATGATTAAGAGTAATGAGGCCGTTCCAACTGGTTAAAATGACATTACCACAAAACACTGAAATGGAAATACGTGGATGAAGGAAAATATTCCTGCTTACCCAGAATCTTGTCCTGAGAAGCACCACAGTATGACTTATAAATGGTCTTTAGGGTTCTGCTTATCTTTAAAACCATCCTCTTCTGTTCAGTTTTCCACACTGTGAACATTAGCTGTGCTGACGATGCCTTTCGTTAACATGAGACATGGTGGCAAAGGGGGCATGAATGGTGGACAGGAACAACAGTGTACAGATCCATGGGCAGTAAGGGGGAGGACCACAGGAGCGACTCTGAGATTCTCTGTCTCCTCTACTACACCCAAGGACTCTCTCTGCTTTCCTGGAGCCCCAGAACTCTCTATCCTCCACCCACTCTGGACCCATCTGTCCATACTACGTGAGTGAACCCATAGTGGTTTGCTGCTGTCCTAGTGGGGTCACATAGGATAGGAAATGGGAACAGGAGAAAGGCCTGGGACAGTGGTACTGATTGACACACAAACAAGCCCCATTTCTAGTGCATGGTCAGGCCCCATTGCCATAGGCAACTTCCCCTCACTGCCCCCAAGATCAGGATGTGAGTGCTGAATCCTGGGCAGTTTGGGAAGGATCAGCATCACAAAAGAATCTCAAAGCATTTTTGCTTCTGTGTATTCCCAGCAGACATGGGCCACCTAGGATATCAAAACTACCCTTCTTCCTGCTTGAAGCCCCACCTACTCGAGCCAGTCATTTAACCCTTTGCTTCTCTTTCCTTCCTCCCTTTCTGTCTTTGGCTTCCTTCCCTGTAGGTCTGGAAATCACAGGCAATGTCAAGACAATTTCATCTTTAAGTCCAGGCATATTACCATGAAGGAGAAATCTCTGGATACATTTATACGATGGCTGATATATTTCCAGTTACCCGGTACTAGTTGTTGGTCTTGGGCTACACAGTTAATTACCATCCCAAGTTTACTTTCCTACATTCTGAATTACTTATTCCAACCTAATCTGTAATTTAGGACAAATTAAAATAAAGCTATGACCTGATTTGTCAACATTCATCTCTGCAAAGTAACAGAAGAACCAATTTGTAGGATCAGGAGTCAAAAGGTACACTTGCCCAAGCTCTGCGTTCATCGCTCTGCCCTTCACCACCACGTGTGCACCAGTAACAGGTTTCCACCACCCAGCACAATGACAAGCTCACAGTAGGTCTCAAAATGTGTTTAGTTAAAATGGAAAATTGTCCCTGCCATCTCCTGGGAAGTGTTATGTAGCATTAGGCACACAAATATTTAGAGATGGAATTATTGTTTGTGGCCAAATGTTTACACAATTCCAAAAATAAGGCTTAAATATTTAGTGCTATCAATTCTAAATTGAGAAACTTAGCAGTATGTGTGCATGTATGTACATATATATGTGTATATGTGTGTATATGTATATATATATATATATATATTACACACACACACACATATCCCATGTTTCTCATGTTTAACACGAGGCAAGAGATTCCAAAACACCTGCCTCATTAGTTTGACAATTAAATAACCAAACCATCATTTTCTTTTCTAATGCAGCAGAAAACTTAATTTAAAGTACATTAAAATAGACTGTTGCTTTGAGCTCTTCGGTACCACGTATAAAATAGAACAATTAATTAGCTTAGCTTGTTAGAGTCTACTCTTAGTCACTCCTCTGTTGCTGTGTTAATAGAATCTGACAAAAGCAAATGAATGGAGAAAGGGTTTGTTCTGGCCCATGCTCCCAGAGGATCGCAGTCCATTCTGCTGCCTAAGATACAGCAGACAGACAGACAGACAGACAGACAGACAGACAGACAGACAGACGGGTGGTTGGTTGAGCACTAGCATCCACACTAGAGAGTCAGCAGGGAAGTGAGGCTGGCTATGAAATCTCACTGCCTGCCCTGAGGGTCTCTTCCTCTGGGAAGGTTTCACTTCCCCTTGATGGTTCCCTCACCTTCCCAAACAGTGCTGCCAGCTGGAGACCAAGTAAGCCAAGCAGGAACACTTCCCTTCAATCTACTACACACCCCAACAGCAGAAGCTCAAACACTGCCTGCATGGCGTGTGCGGTTCACGGCCACGAGGAGGAAAGCAATGTGTTTCATCTGCTGATTGGCAAGTGGAAACTACGCAAAGATACTGAGATTAGAGGGATTTAGTTTTCCTACAGTCAGATCTTTAAAACAATGCAATTGACACACTGTAGAAATATTTCATCCTGATGATTAATAGACATTTTAAGTATCACTAAATTATATACTGTCTTCCATTCCTGTGCTGTGTTGTGTGTATAGGAAAACCCACACAGCTCAGGCATGCATTAGAAGGAAACACAGCTTGCGCATGCATTAGGAGGTCCACAGAGTTAGTACGTTTACATCTGAAAAAAGCGGTACACCATCATTCCTCCCTGTTCCAGCATAGGTGACTGGCTTTTGCGATGCCTGTAGGAGAGGGGAAGAGAGGAGGGGTAGGTGGAGAGAGAAAGGGGGAGGGGAAAGGAGAAGGCAGTGTACACCAGTCCTGCAAGTCATGCTCCACAGCCTCTCTAGACTGGGCCAAAGACAAATCAGTGCTGTCTGCCGTTAGCTTGAGTGGGTGGGAAATGACCTCAAGGTCACTTTCACCCCAGCGTCAGTGGGACAATCTTTTCATGCTCTGCTTTTACCAAATTCAAGCTACTGTTTTACTAATGCTATCTTCGGGGTTGGGGGAGGCTGTCTTCTTTTTTTTTTTTTTTTTTTTTTGGTTCTTTTTTTTGGAGCTGGGGACCGAACCCCAGGGCCTTGCGCTTCCTAGGCAAGCGCTCTACCACTGAGCTAAATCCCCAGCCCCGAGGCTGTCTTCTTTAAGAATTACCTTCAATATTGTGTTTGAAATTATTTTCTTCTGCATACTGATTTACATGCTATAGATGCAAAAGGAACTTTCATGCTACTGAAAAATAGGAGTAGGTCTGAGAACTACAAGTGGGGTTGTTCAGTGCATGCTCAGTTGTGCTATGCTAAGGCTACCCTGTCGTTCTTCCGTCCCAGTTCTCCTGGGCTGTCATTTCTTTACAGGTAAAGCAACAGATACAGCAAAGTGAGCAGAGTAGACAGGCTTGATGCAGCCGTGACATCCCCGTTTTTCTTAAAAAGTCATGCCACCGAATGCCAAGTAGGAGGCAGAAAAGTACAATGGGCTTCTGGATCCCAGAAAATGCACACAGACTTCAGCAGCGGGAGTGTTTCCTTTTTTTTTCAAAATACAGATATCTCTTATCACTGCTAGAGACAAATTACTTAGCAAGAAAAATTCACGTATTTATCAGTAGATGTAATATCACATGCAAAAAGTCGAAGCGAGAGGAAATCCCAGAGAAGGCAATAAATCAGCCAGTGCAGTCTGAGCTGCAGAACCCAATGCCAAGTGCCGAGCTGAGCTGGGTGCCACCCTCTTCCTAGTCACTGCAAAGGATGATGCATGCTGCTTAACATGGCCCCTCCGTGTACCTGAGCCCTTGCTAAACAGGGCTATCTCCTTAAAGATGCGATACGATTTAGTGTGGTTGTTAGTTCAATTCCGGGACTCTCGCAAGCCTAGACTATCAATCACGACGAGCGGTGGAATTATTCATACAGTTCAGTACTCTGGACTGCTGTTCACAAGAGACTGAAGAGATACGATCAAGCTCATTTAATTTAGACTTGAAGCTGGACCTGAACTTCACTCCCAGTGGAGCAGAGCTGTTTATCTACCGAGCCACCCAATTCCTCAGGTTTTGTTAAAGTGGTTTCTGATGGAGGGTTCTTTCAGAATATTTTGCATTAAAGAGGAAAGGGTAATAGTACGAAAATTCAGAAATCTAAATAGCAACAAGGGATTCCCAAGTTTGAATGCTGAGCTGCTGAATGGGGGAAAATGGATATAAATAGGTTCAAACTATTGTGTGACCTGTATCAAAAGTGCACGGTGTAATTTAAAGTTGCATTTTTTCTTGTAGTGTTGTCTTATAATAACAGAATAGATCAGCAGCTAAATAAATAATGGCTGAGGCTATAGAGGGAAGAGCTAATTTATGAGAAAATGAGTCCCTGTGTGCAGTGACTCTCAGAGGTGTGGAGAATGGCTGTCACCCCTGTCCTCTTGGTTGAGCAGCCTGGGAGCTACTCATGCTTCTGCTTAATCACAGACCTGCCTGGGGGATGCACAGAGTGATTCTCTCCTCAGATTTATCAGCACAAAGCTGGGAGTAGAGGCGAATTCTTGGGGGGCACAAAGCAAAGCTGATGGGGTGCAGCTGGGGAAGCCATGCTGGCCTCAGAGGAAGCCCCTGCCTCTTGTCCTCTCTGTCTTCCTTGCTATCCCTGATAGCTAACTCTGCCTTCAAGGAGGATAACTAAGATGTCAGAAGGCTAAACAGACTTGCCTTTCAAGACTGTCAGCTTAAAGGAGAGCTGAATTGCTTCTCCGGAGTCTTTGAACACTGTAGTCCATGAATTGGCTTAAAATGTTGATATAAGAAAAATATCTCCTGACTTACATGGGAGACCCACAGTATCAGCCATCAAGGACACAAACAAGGGGCCAGGACACATTACAGGGGATAAGACTATCCCATCCAGCCGCTAGCTGCTGGAAAACTATCATTCTCCCTGGTATCAGAGACACGCTGTTTCCCGACTGCACTGCATTTGTTTTCTCCCATTATAGGGTCTGGTCCAGTTTGTCTCTTCGTGGCTTGTACTCCGTCTGCTTCCCCATTGCCTCTATTCCTGTTACTGTGTTATTCACACTGGGGATGGAGAACAGAGCCCCGCACACGGCAGGAAAGTGCTCTACTGCTGTGCTAGCTCCATACTCTAGGCCTTTCAAAGTTCAACTGTTAGGTGGGTTTTGTTTTGGATGAGAGCACTTCTGGGTTGCTTATACTAAACTCTTTCTCATATGTATTTTACAGTTTAAATGGTCAATTTGCATTGAATCCAGGATTAATGACTTTCAATTCATTCACTAAGAGCAAATATGTTTTAAAGGATTAATGTTTTCTATTAATATAATGAAACAGAGTGGGATAATGACTATATTTCCAAACTCAACATATTTTAATCTGGGGAAGAAGAAATATGTGCTTCACTGGACACAATGCAATCTGTCCACTAAATTTTCTTTACTGACCAAGCACAGTGGGACCCGGCCTGTAGTCCTAGGACTTGGCATACAGAGTCAGGGAATCAGAGAGTCACAGTCATCCTTGGCCACATAGTGAGGCTGAGGCTAATCTGGTACACAAGACCCCATCACGACAACAGCAACAACAATGATAACCTCCACCACTGTGCCTCCTCTCAGTCGAAGTTAATACAGGGAAAGATAAGATTTCAAAGAAAAAATTAAAATAAGGATTTTAACTAATAGTATTAGCTTTTCCCACAAGAATGATAATACAGCATTTTCTAGCATAAGAATATATTTTGTGTGCCTCTTAGGTGATATCTTGTTGATATTTTTGAGAAATTTATATATTTTTTCTTTCTTTTTTCATATATGTTTATAGTGCTTGAATCAAATCTACCCCAGATCCCCTTTCTAGTTCCTCCAGATCCTTCCTGCCAGGACTCCCTCACAGCTTCATGTTCCCCACCCTTTATTATTTTTTTTTCTTAATTCGCTGAGTCCGGTTAGCACTGCAACAGATGCATGAGCATAGGGCCATCCGCTGGACCGTGGGCGACCTATCTGAGGCATAACCCTGAACAAAATTGGTTTTCTTTCTCCTGTCAGCTATCGAGTACTAATAGATCCTCAGGTATGGGTGGGGCTTTGTGAAGCCCTCTGTCTCTGCTAGAATCTTGGCTGGCATGATCTCATATATACAGTCATAGTGGCTGTGAGTTACTGTGTGCCGAGCCTTGTTATGTTCAAAGAACACTATCTTTCAGTATCTCCCACCACCTCTGACTCATCAGTTTCCTGTCCCTGTCTCTATGGTGATCTGTGAGACTAGGGGAAGGGGAATGGTATAGATGCCCCATTTGGGACTGAGCACAAGACAGTCTATTGCTCTCTGCAGTTTGATCTGTGCCAATGTCATGTATGGCAAAAAGGAACTTCTTGGATAAGGGCTCAGAGGTCAATTAATCTGTGGATCTAAGGATAAGTATTTAGAGACCCTTTTGATATTATGCCCATTTAGCAGCGTAACAATAGTCCTACCCTAGGGCCTATGACCTACCTAGCCATGGGTTCTTGGCACAGTCGACAGTACCAGATATGAGTTACATTTTGTAATGTGAACCTTAAATCCAATGACAAAGTGACTGGTTACCCCCACAACATGCATGCCACTATGGCAACAATGGGCATGTCTCATCAGGATGGTCATTATTATACTTTTCAGGATTCACAGTTGGCAAAACTATGATCTTTTACTTCCTTAGCAGGCCACATGGCACCTTCTAGCAATATCAAAGCTAAATAATAGAGTTTTAAAAAGCCAAAAAGATTAAAAGTAATGTGAAATATATAACATGGCAAATCAAAATATGTTTTTAGGATTAAAATTAATCTGAGATTTAATGCTTCATCCAATGAATATATTTATTTTAACTGGACTTTAAAGGAGTAAGTTTAAATCAAAAGGAGAGTAGAGCTCATCCATGAATTAGACCATTTTGTTCACCATGGACTGACCACAGTAGTCAGTGGGCAGAGTTCCGTTGAACTGTAAAAGTCCAGAGGCCCTCAAAAGCTTCAGTTTCAGGGTTGTATTTTTCTTCTGCTTATTGTGATCTCCAAACAAAGAAACCATAAATGGTTTTTAAAAAACACATCATAAAACCACAATGCTCTAATTTTACAATCGTGTTTCAGCTAAAATGTTGATTAGTAAAATTAACATCAGGAGTGCCGAGAGGAGCCAAAACCACTCAAGCCGGGTATAAACTTCTCCAAGGGACAGACAGCACAAGCAAATCTACACACTGAGAAGGACCGCCATTGCTTTAATCTCTCAGGGTATTTCTTCACAGGTTAGAATAGGGCGGCTATATTCAACCATCAAGGTCCCCAACACACTGCTCCATGCACTTGAGGTCAAGCAGACATGAAGGGAGGAAAAAGAGCCCCTAAAACAACCTATTAACTGATTCCAACTTGTGGGTATCTCAAACTAACCTTACTACTTCAAGCAAAAAAATTCTATAAAAAGGGGCTGTTTGAAGCCCTGTGCCATCTATGAGTCCAGGTCTCAGCATCCCAGGAAGAAGGAGGGGGTCAACAGCTGACAGAGAGTTCTCACCTCCAGACATTCTCATTTCACTGAAGAGCAAGAAAGAAGATGATGCTGGCTTACATAGTTCATTAGTGTGTAGGCTGGAGAACAACACTGTAATTTGGGTGTCTTGGCAGTTGTGGCATACTCACAGTATAACCAAAGGCTGAGAATAAAAGCGAGTGATTGAAAGTGATTGGTTGGATTGCAGGCTGGTCCAACCACTCTAGAAATCAGTCTGGCAGTTCCTCCGAAAATTGGACATAGTACTACCTGAGGACCCAGCCATATACCCAAAAGATGCTCCAACATATAACAAGGACACATGCTTCACTATGTTCATAGCAGCCTTATTTATAATACCCATAAGCTGGAAAAAAATCCAGATGTCCCTAAACAGAGGAATGGATACAGAAAATGTGGTACATTTACACAATGGAGTACTACTCAGCTATTAAAAACAATGACTTTATGAAATTCTTAGGCAAATGGATGGAATTAGAAAATATCATCGTGAGTGAGGTAACACACACACACACACACACACACACACACACACACAAATACATGGTATGAACTCACTGACAAGTGGATATTAGCCCAAAAGCTCAGATTAACCAAGATACAATTCACAGGCCACATGAAGCTCAAGAAGAAGGAAGACCAAAGTTTGGATGCTTCAGTCATTTTTAGAAGGGGAAACAAAAATACTCACAGGAGGATATATGAAGACAAAGTGTGGAGCAGTGACTGAAGGAAAGGCCATTCAGAGACTGCCCCACCTGTCTAATAGAGACACTATTGCTGATGGCATGAAGTGCATGCTGACAGGAGCCTGATATAGCTGTCTCCTGAGAGGCTCTGCCAGAGCCTGACAAATACAGAGAGAGGCAGATGCTTGCAGCCAACTGTGAACTGAGAACAGGGTCCCCAGTGGAGGAGTTAGAGAAAGGACTGAAGGAGCTGAAGGGGTTTGCAACCCCATAAGAAAAAGAACGATATCAACCAACCAGACTCTCCTGAGCTCCCAGGGACTAAACCACCATCTCAAGAGTGGGATGGACCTATGGCTCCTGCTGCATATGTAGTAGAGGATGACCTTGTCAGGCATCAGTGGGAGGAGGGGCCTTTGGCCCTGTCAAGGCTCGATGCCCCAGTGTAGGGGAATGTCAGGGTGAGGAGTTGGGAGGGAGTGGGTGGGTGAGCACCCTTATAGAAGCAGGGGGAGGGGAGATGGGATATTGGGTTTTTGGACAGGAAATTGGGAAGGGGATAACATTTGAAATGTAAATAAAAACAACCAATAAAAATACCAAGTATGGTAAGAAAAAAAAGAATGTGATTGGTCAGTAAATTAGAGCTATGGATACAATTATTATTGACATGCTTTACCAAAAGGAGAAAATGTGAAGGGTTTTGGGAAGAACTGAGACATACAGAGAACCAAGGGCATCCTCGGAGAGAAGGAACCTGTGTGTAATCAGAATTTCAGTGGTAGAGTCTGGAGATCATTCTCCACTCTGCACCACAGGCAGCGGGTGGCCAGCATCAGGACAGACACAGAGGGGAAAACCCAAACAGGATGGAAAGAAAGTGAAGAACAGGAGAAGCAGGACGTGGCCAGGAGGGGTGGCTAAGGGTGGCAGCCCTAACTAGAGGGTGAGCTGTGATCATTTCCCCAAACCGAGAACAAGCCTCCCTGGCCGTGGGTCTTTTCCAATATTTTAAGTAGACTGACAGTTCTCCAGCTCCTTAAAGAAACCCTTTAGGGGCAGAACGTTGGTTTGGTGGTTAAAAGCACGTACTGCTCTTACAGAGGACTCAAGCTTACTTCCTAGCACTGAGGTTAGGTGGCTCTGGTTCCAGCTTCAAGACACCAGAGGCCTCTGGCCTCTGTGAGCACTTCATATAGGCACACACACACACACACACACACACACACACACACACACACATACACACACACACACACACACACTCATGATTTATATATCTTAAAAATAAATGGTTAGAGACTTGGCCATGCTCAAGAAATTTGGTTTTCAAACTCTAATCACCATGGGGATTTTTATTATTGATCTATTTACCTATTTATCAGTTAAAGGTTGGATAAGGAACAGAAGGCCACTTATTCTGCTCCAGTTTGGGTTCTGTTACGGATGGTCTGTGTGAGAGCAGAATAGCTCCTGTGTTTTATGTGGAAATAATAGCAATTTGGGATTAGAATCTGGCAGGTGACGAGCTAGAGACCAGGGGCTTTGAAGTGCTCGCATAGAAACTTGCAAGGGACACACTGGACAAAACAGTTCTCATGTCAAAGAAACACAGGCCGGTTTGCCAGTGTCTAATATGTCATTTTTCTGTGCTTTGTGTGATGTACTGCATGCTCCCCGCAGTTCCCACAGCACTCAGTAAAAGTGCTTGATGCCAGTGGTCAACTGGAGGATGACGGGGCACTGTGCAGTTCAGGGCACACGTGGACAGGGGCATCACATGCAAGGGAGATACATAGGAAAACTTGGTTCAAGAGAGACAGACACAGATAATGGGGGGGAGAGGGAGGGAGGGATGGACAAAAAAAAGCAGGGGAGGGATTCAAAAGATGGTAGTCACAGAAGGAGTCAGAAGAAGAGAAATAGAGTATGCAAAACCATGGGAGCTACTGCAAGAAGGCAGGAATCAGGCATGAGATACATTTCTTATCACCAATTGTGTAAAGATATAGTCCACTCTAACACTTAGAGATAAGGACTCCAAAGACCATAGAGTATGATGGTGCAGGCCCTCAAACATTCCAGCAAGGGGACCACACCACCACGCGATATGACCATATGTGTGCTTTTAGCATTTATACTGTGTTGCCTCTTCTGAAAAGTTAATTCCCAATTTTCCCAGATCCTGCCTGCACTCAGTACTGTATGTGAGCCTGTGTGGAAATGTGGCGAAGGATTGCTGATCCTTGTGACACTGCCCTTCAGAACAGCCCCACCTGCAAACCCCAGGCCGGACACGAGGCTGTGACTTGCCCCCGTGACTGGGAGAGATGAGACCTGTTGATGGCTGATAGCATGAGACTCCAGGCTTTGTTGTTCCTACCCAGTGCGCATGGGGCAGAGCTTCCGATACCACACCCAGTTCCTCTCTGATGATATCTGATCCACAGGGAAGCACTCCTTGTATCGTGCTGGGTTTGGTTTGTATGGAGAGAGGGAGGGGGGGGAAGAGAGAACAAATGGAGAGTCACCTACTAATGACGCCAAGGAGGCAAACAAGACAGGCCCCAAATAAGAATCAAGACACAAAAGGCAGCAGTAATGCCAAATTCCGTTCTTGCCAAGAGCAGCACCAGGGCTGCAAAAGTGTGAATTCCCAGTCCTGCGCGTCTTCTTAACCAAGCCTGCTTTTAATTTGTTGTCTGACTTAAAGATCAGTGCACCTCTTAGAGCATCATCCTTAAGGGTCTCTAAGATGAGATGTGTGAATGAGCTGCTCTCTTCGAGTCCTTTCCACTCTGGTACTTCATGGCCACAGGTCCATCACCCAGGGAGAACTGGAAATCTGTTTGAAGGAGTGTTTATGTGCAAGTAGAATTAGCGACAAACTTAAATTACGGGTTTGGTCTCACTTCATTTAAGAAAATACTTTGACATTAGAGTTTTGATTTGCTTCAACAGTTTTTAGAAAATATAATTATCACTAAGAACTAATTTGTTGCGTAGTTCTTAATTTAAGGGAAAAGACTGACAGCAGGCACTAAATAAATTTTGCAAATTAACAACTTAAGTGTAATTATGAATTTAAAACATCCTTAAATAGGAATAAAACCAAGCACAAAAGACAGGGCTTGATAACTTAACAAACAGGAGAGTGTGCATTCCCCGGCCATGTTAAAATCAGTCAACTGCAAAACCTCCCCCATTACCAAAATTGTGGCTATTTTATTAGAGCAGCAGACGTTAGAGAAAATACTCTCTCCAAGACACTGAAATGATTCATGAAGGATTGGTCATGTACATACAAAAGAAGAAAACTTGAGAAGTTGAATTTGAATGGGAAAGAATAAAGAGTAAGAGAAAGGGAGGAAGGCTAACACAGGCAGAAGAAAAAACATGGAGGAGGAGAGAGAAGAAGAGGAAGAGGAAGAGGATGAGGAGGAAGGGGAAAAGACAGTGAAGAGAAGGAAGATGAGGATTGAAGAAAAGTGTAAGGAGAAGGTGCCTGAGTCGGCACTGTGTCCAGGGACTTCCTGACTCCAGCGGGCTGATTCCCACAAGGGTGGTGGAAATGGGAATGAAGAATCTGTAAGGCGTAAGCCTTCTTGTTCCTTTACACCTTCTCGAACTTTCCTTTCTAGATGTGAACCTATAGTCTAGGCGTGACAAGGAGTCTCATGACTAAACCCATCGCAGGGGAGCCCCAGCACTGTAACCTTTGTAACCTTAGGGCAACTCGTCTTTTTGATGAATAGAAACTGGCTTGGGGTGCAAGACTTTGGTCAGTCGCTAGAGTGAGCCTATTTTTGGACCTAAGATCTAGGAAGATCTTTCTGAACTTCCTTCTGTTCCTTCTCTGCTTTCTTTGTTCTCCACACATTCAGCCTCCCTGGGGCTTACTGAGCCCTTCATTCTCATGCTACCCATGCATTGTCTAGCAGCTGTACGGGAGTTCGTGGTCGAGATGTGGTTAGCACCACAGGTTGAGATGATATGTAGTTACTGGGTGTTTGACTATTAGATAGAGGATCTCAAATCACATGTGTATTTTATATTCCATTCCATTCTCCCTGGGTGTCTTCACCTCTGCCCACACCGATCCACTTGCTCAGACAGATAATGGTAACCTAGATCTTCTGATTGAGATAACCCTTTACTTTTCTGACCAGCCCTGTCATACTCAGTGTGTCCCAAGGTCAGCTTGTCTCCTTCACTCTCACTGTATCGTCGCTCTTTCTACCTCTCTCTACCAGTCACCCAGTATGTATAGTGTGTGTCATATGTATGTATTACATGTATGTATATATATAAGTATAAATGTAGCATATATATGTGTGTGTATTATCTGTGTATATAAACAAATATATATCTTATATGCATGTGCATTATATGTATGTGTAAATATAATTATAAATGTAATATGTATAGTATATGTATATGTGCATATTAAGTTTATATGCAATATGTATATGTGCATATTATGTTTATAAGTAATATATTATATGTATGTATACCATATGTATGTTTATATGTAGAGAGATGGGCCATAAGCTGCCCTTGACTTCTCTTTCCCTGTATACTGGGCTTCACTTTATCCTGTCTTATAGATGCATATTTTTTAAAAAGTCTGGTAAAACACAGATTAATAGGACCAAAAGCAGTGAGGCAGTTTCTCTGTAAATGAAACTAAAGAGCAAGGCATAATCAGTGAAATTATGGATTCATGCATTGCAAATGAATTATTTACTTTTGTAAAACACATAAATACTTCTTGAAGTATTGAAGTAATTAAGGCAATATTGAAAATTTTTGTACCAAACACAACTTTCTTTTGGAGACAGAATTTTGGGAAGACATCATTCATCTTTTGGATGTGGCAAAATTTTCCACAACATCATCTGCTTGGAGAGATTTGCTGCAGAAACTTTCATGTGGCTCTCCGTTCTGAAGAGGCTGCAAAGCAAGGCTTTGCTGTTTGGGATTGCCTGTACGAAGGCCACAGCACGTCAGTAGCTTCGGGGGATGCAACGTTTTGTAATAAAATCACAGCGAGTGGATAGCAGGGATCATTTAAATTTGTAAATGCAATCCAGCTTTACTGTGAAAGGGCTACAGAATCCTATAAATGTGGCCATTAGGAATTGCTTATTCTTGAAAAACAGTCTCTGTGAAGTGTGGTTTTTTCAGTGCTCTAAATTTTAAATTTAAATTCAGTAATATGTTATCCAATTTTATCCTGTTATTTACTTTCATATGATGCCCCTAAAAATTTCCCTTTCTCTTTGAAAATATTTCAGCTTCCTAAACTGCAGTGACTGTATTCAATATTGAAATATTAAGAAATACTATTAATTTCTCTGGGATGACAAGCAGCATTTTACTGCTTCTCCTTCAGAATACAGAACAGACACCACAGCAGACACTAGGCGCTGTAGCTCTGTGAAAAGGATGATTTAAATAAAGCATGAACACTCATCCAACAGAACATTGGTTT
This sequence comes from Rattus norvegicus, assembly GCF_021556685.1. Lineage (NCBI taxonomy): Eukaryota > Metazoa > Chordata > Mammalia > Rodentia > Muridae > Rattus > Rattus norvegicus. The sequence continues at coordinate 52,273,577 of NC_141534.1, read as the reverse complement.
GCTGGGAACCATCACAAAACCGTCAATGTTCCATAACAATAACACACAAAATATATACAACTCTGTACTCTTGGGTACGCTTTTTGTATTTTCATAAGAATGTTGAAGATCTACATGGTTTTTTTTTTTTGTTGCGACAGAAACAACGCACAATACCAAGAAAAGTCTTTAGTTTTGTTTCACAGAAACTTCATCTCTAGACCAGGTCAGCATCGGCCTACAGTCAAGATGCAGAAGCAGGGACTGGGACCTCTCATCTTCCAGGGGTCACTAGAAAAAAGGACATGGAAAGGACAGAATGACAGCTAAAGATGGTCTTTCAGCCAGCAGAGTCTGCATGACTACCTTGTGCAGAGCCCAGGGGACACTGAGGCAAGCTGGCTGAGGCGCAGAGATGTAGGCGTGTGTCTCTGGAGGCCATGGTTAAACTCACTTTAAAGGTGAAGGTCAAGCGCTGGGTGAGGGAGTTGTAAGTGTGCAGAGGTTTGCAGTGCCTCGGAACTGCCCCACAGGTGCTGGGGAAATGACTATGTTCCCCACAGGCAGAGTGGAGACCTGCATGGGTCCAGGATGCATCGAGTCAGATGTATCATCCTGATGACCTGGATTAGGCCGTACGCAGAGTTTGCCTATTCAAAGGAAGGTTTCCTGATTCAAAGGAAGCCTTGGAAAGACCAAGATGTCGAGATGATTTCACTTCAAACCCAAACTACACCCCAACATGTTTGCAGGCATCTCAAAGCACCTGGTATTGAGCCTGCAAATTTCATATTCAGGGTTTTGAAAATTAGTAGGTATTTAAATAATCTGGACAAATGTGTCATAATGAAAAGAAAGACCAGCAAAAATGACCCAATCCTGTTACAATGGTTAGAAAACAGACCCGAGTACTTTAAGAGTCATGAATCTACCTGCTGCAGAAACGAATGGAGTGATAAGATACTGTTGTGGTACAGGGAGAAGTACACTGTAGGGATTGAGAGCTGGAGCAGGACAGAAGAGTCACAATCTGAGGAAGCCCTGCTCAGGGTGACAAGAGCATTGCTGAGCTATGGGGCAGCTCACACAGCCTGCTTCGCATAGAAGAGGAGTCCTTAAAAGGAAGAAAATGGGTAAAGTGAGGGGAGAAATATTTAAGTTAATAATGGCCATTTTCCCCAAACTTAATACAACTGTAAGCCTCTTGCCCAGGAGGCTCAATGAAAGGCAGCCCAAGTGTAGCACAAGCCAGTGGCATCAAGCTGATGACAAGAGTGGGAACCAGGACACCAGAACCAGGGCAGGAGTAGCAACAGATGTTTTCTCAGCAACAGTTTGGAACAGAAAACACAGAGGCAGATTCTCCTTTGGTGAAGGATCAAAACTCAGAGCCTAAAATTCCAAGCACATCAAAATACCTCTCGGAAACAGGCTTTAAAGAAAACACAGAAATAGAAAGGCTAAAATGATCCTTCTGAACACACTGGGACGGCAGAGTTAGTGCATTTTCTTTTGATAGGTGGAAAGGATAGCAAAGACTGCATGTGTACACAGGATGGTGTGCAAGCAGGGTGGTGTACACGGGGGGACAGAGGAGGGAGAAAGACTTTTATTTTCAGAACTGAACATAAGGTCTCATGTATGCTAGGTAAGCATTCTACATTTGCACTATAACCCCAGAAATCCCACTTTGCATACATAGTCTTAAAGATATGGAATGCTTACTACAAAAATAATAATGTAGTTCAGTGTTTATAATGTACAAGAAAGTAATATTAGACATTAGGGCAAAGATCAAGATTCCTATAAATAACTCTGTATAATAGAACTTGACCCAGGTATAACACTCCTAGGCATATGCTCAAAGAATTCACCATCCTACTCCACAATTATGTGCTTAGCCAAATTCATTGCTGTTCTATTCACAACAGCTAAAAAATTGAAACAACCTAAATGTCCTTCCACTGACAAATTGATAATGAAAATATGGCACATATACTATGGGGTTCTATTTGGCCATAAATAAGAATGAAGTCATGGACTTTACAGAGAAATGGGTAGGGATACAATGACAGGGAGTTAGTGCATTTTGTTTTGATAGAAGGAAAGGAAAGCAGAGATCATCTGTGTGCACACAGGACTTCCTCAAGGAAGTTATCCAGGACCAAATGGCCAGCCCTGAATATATTTTTATATATTATATATACTCAGTATCCACACAGACATACGCATGTGCAAGCATGCGCACACACACACACTGAGGTCCCGCTCAGACTGGGAAATCAATGTCACATGTCCTCTCTTATCAGAGGTTCCTAACTTGAACTCTTCAGGTAAAAGTGTAGTCATCACCCATCATCAGAGAATCTCTCACTGCAGCACATGGAGACTATTACAGAAAACCACAACCACTTAAGGGGCAGAGTTGTAGAGCCCAGTCTCAGTGGATACATCTACAAAACACTCCTGTATCGACAGCTCACGGAACAATGTGGAAAGGGGGGCAGACAGACTACAAGAGCCAGAGGATGAGAACGTTTGCCATGAGACCTATCTCCTGTTGATGTGAGTCATCTACCAAGATGACTGCCTGAGATAACCAGGACAATAACAGCTGACATGCTAACATGGACAAGGGAAAGTCTACAAGGATTCAAACCTACACAACCAACTACAGGCGACCAAGGAAGGCTCAGAGTTGGAGAAATAGTCTTCCTCAAGGAAGAGCCCAGCAATTAGTTATCCAGTACCAAATGGTCAGCCATGAATGTACTTTTATACACAAGTAATATTACACAGGCTAAACAGGTTATATTTATGATATATGCATGTATATGATACATATATGCACATAATAAAATTAATTCTAAAAGAGCATAGATTTGAAGAGAAGAAGAAATAACTTATGGGAAGGATTAGAGGGAGAAAAGGGAAGGGAGAAATAATGCAATTATAATTTTAAAATAGAAGAAAAATAATATAACTTGAAAGAAGAGTATGTAGTATGCATGTTGTAAGCCATAAAGAAAATAAATACAAATAAAACCAATAAATCAACAAATAGTCAATAAATTTTCAGTTTTCTCAAAGAAGGCATGAAAATTAGACAAGGAACAAAGGACATAAAAACCAGAACTCAATTTTATCCATAATGAATCATGAAGTATAAGGAGACACAACTGTACCATTATAAGACCTAAAATACCAGTATGACAAGAAAAGCAAAATGTGTACAACACAGCCACAATTAAAAGTCTTTGTCACACACTTTCCTTTCTTGTTTCTGTGATAAAGTCCTCTGAGAATAGCAACTATGGAAGGAACACTTTACTCCAGCTCACAAATCAAGCATGTGGTAGTCATGTCATATCAAGGTCAGGATTCCAAGAGGAATGAATACCCACTGCTTGCTTTCTCCATTTAGGTAGTTCAGAATCCTGATCAGGGAATGGTGCCACCCATAGTGGACAGTTAGTGATTTAAGTAATGGAACCAAGATAATCCCCAATAGACATGCCTAAAGTTCTATCTCTGGGCATATTCTAGATTTTGACAAGTAGACAACACTAACCATCACCCTGTGTTTTAATACTGATAGAGTTGATTCTGCAGTTGGGAACACTGCCACAAAGATGAAGAGTCATTTTACAATGATAAGTGTCCATTTTAAAGGAGAACATAACACTCTGAAGTCTTTACATGTCCAGTGAGGAAAAACTCAAAACAAATGAAGCAAAACTTTTAGGACTGTAAAGGAATAGGCACATCAACAGTCACTGCCATGAATTTTAGCACCTCTGTCAATTACTGACTGAATAAATACAAGAAGGACATAGGATACCTGAGTGGCATTAGCAACGAACTTGGCCTTACCTGATAGTTACTGAGAATAGTTTACTCAATAAAAGCATAGCACACATTATTCTGTTCATCTGGATCATCACCATGATAGACTATAGTCTGAGAAACGAAACATTCTTAGTAAAGGAAACCATATACTGAACCTGATCATAAAAGCACATCTTCCCAACACTGTGGAATTAAACTGAAACCAGAGACACAGGGATCATCACAACCTTGAATAATGCCTCCTGTTGAGAAGCCTAAAACAATGAAGATAGAGAAACCCTGCTAAACCAGGGTGAAGAAGCAACATTCCCCTAAGGGCTGAGCTTTGAACACTAGGTCCCCAAGCTGTGGTGCTAGCCTGGAGGCTGTGGATCCTTTAGGCAATGGAAACTGCCTGAGTTTTCTGGAACTGTGACCTGAAAGGCACATCTCCTTGGTTTGCTTCTCCCAAGTACTCTGCCATGCAGCGAGAGAAGCTAGTTACACAGCTCTGTCTTGGGGGTGAGACCCTTTAGCTTTTATGGTGTCCTCATGCTCATTTTTTCTGTGTAGTGGTGTTGTAGACTTTCTTGGCTGTGCTTTCTCTTCCTGGGGGTGGTTGCGGTAGTTCCCAAGGAGTTTTGTAAAACTATTTTCTATGGTGGCAAAAATGGATAAATTCAAATTTATCATTTTAACCATTTCTCTTTTTTTTCTTTCTTTTTTTTTTCTTTTTCTTTTTTTCGGAGCTGGGGACCGAACCCAGGGCCTTGCGCTTGCTAGGCAAGCGCTCTACCACTGAGCTAAATCCCCAACCCCCCATTTCTCAGTATAAAGTTCAGTTAGTTCTATTTATATCACTGTGTACCAATATCCTAAACTTTGACTTGAAAAATCAAATAATCTATGTCTTTTAAATAATAATTCCCTAATCCCGATCTTCAACTCCCAGCAACCACTGTTCTGTGTTCATCTGAATTTGACAGCCCACACCTCCTGCTAAGTGCAATAACTTCTGTTCCTGTGAATGCATGCCACCTCCCTCGGGAGGAGCTACGGCATTTTTATGCTTTAAAGATCCACAGGCAGCACTTATGGAGAACTAGACACTGTGTTAGACACTCAGCTTAGGGTTGGTTTGTCACCAAGCTTGAGACCTGAGTTCAAGCTGAGGAACCCACATGGGAGGAGGAAAGAACTGATTCCTTCAAGGTGTCCTATAAGCATAGATAGATAGATAGATAGATAGATAGATAGATAGACAGACAGACAGACAGATTATAAACAAGATTCATGAGTAATTTTGAAGTGTCAAGAGATAAGATAGCCAAACTCCCCAATGTTAGAGAGGAGGAAAAAACAGGCAACCTAGCCAGAATGGCTATGGGAGAATTCCTGGTCAAACACTGACAGCTGCTGCCTCAGCATACACAGACCTTGGTAAGAATGGGAGAGACTTCTTCCTCCATGGTCCTCCCATTTAGTATCCCCTTCCCACTTGGGTCCTCCCTGAAACTCTGGGGTATGTCTCTTGTTTACTCCCTTGCCTCGTCCCTGGTAGGCCTATAGACAAGGCTTCTGGATGTCAGTACAAAGTTTAATTTTTTTTAAAGTTTCTCAAACATTCCTTTGCAACAAGGATTTTTTTCAAACGGAAAGCATTAACATTCAAGTTCAGTTTAGAGGTTCAGCTAATTATTGCTGTTTGTTCCACTGCTCAGTTCAAAAGTCCCTGAGTAGAAATATATGTTTCAAATTATCCTCACAAACACAAAATATAATAGATACATTATTCTGGAAATTAACGGCGTTTTTATGAAAGCCTTAGGCAGATATAATATGAATAGCATTTATTTTCACATTTCCATAGAATTTAAAAATGATAGCTTTTGTTTTCCCCATTATCCAGGATGAAAACAAGCTTAATTTAAGTATGGACTAATGACCTTTCCCTGCTGCTGTACAGCCAAGCAGCACTAATTGTGAGGGCCACGCGTGCTCCTCTGCTAGTTGTGCTCTTGGCAAAGCCATGGTGCTTCCACTTCGTGTTAGGACAACCTGTCGAGGCTGCTCACTTAGAAAGGAAGCTACAAAGTCAAGGGGAGGTTTTGATTCCCTGATCTTCCCTTTTGCACCATGCTCCACACACAGCTGACGGTTTTAAAAAACATCTTCCTGTAGTTACAAAGGAGCTAAGAAAGGGAGTATGGGTACATAAAGACCCAGCAGGTCTATAACAAGATTTGAAGCGTGGGTTCTAGAAATATCCACCTAAAGACTCACTTATACCATCATCTGCTCCTCCATAACTGCCAGATTCCAGGGCCAGCAGCACAATCCCAGGTCTAGGAAAGGACCAGAGTGGGAGGGGTGTGTGTGTGTGTGTGTGTGTGTGTGTGTGTGTGTGTGTGTGTGTGTATGTGTGTGTGTGTGTGAGAGAGACAGAGACAGAGACAGAGACAGAGAGACAGAGACAGAGACATATAAATGATGAATAAATTATGAACCATGAACCAGAATGGGGTACAATACTAGTTGACTGACACTATTATCCCAATACAATAATTCCGTCACTTTTATAACAATCCATAACTTCTGTTTCACAGATGATAGCAGTCAAACTTCAGGATGATTAACTTTTATGAGATCAAAAAAGAGAGAGATGCTCTCTCTTTCTCTGCCATTCCCTCCTCTTTTTTTCCTTCTTCTACTTGCTTTCCTCCCTCCATGATCTCTTCATCTAGTAACTGAGAGAAAACGTCTGAAGTACACTCAGGTCTCTGCTTGAGGAAGGGTGATGTTAAGACAGGACCAGAGAGGTCTGTCTGTCTGTCTGTCCACACAGGGCTATGCAGTACTACAGCTTTGGCTTCTGGTTTTCCTGTTTGTTTGTTTGTTTGTTTGTTTGTTTGTTTCAGTTTCTCCACAATTTTATTCTAATTTAAATTACAGGGCCAGCCAGATATTCTGATAAGAAATTCACTTTTTCTCAGGAAAAATGACTTCCATGTCATTATCCTTTGTAACATCTTCTAGTTTTTTTTAAGGGTTAAAAAAAATCACATTAAGTAACTGCTTTAAGTAAAGTTAACCCTTTATAACATCAAGGAAACCACACCCAGGATGATCTGGTAATAGGAACCTAGGAAATGATCACACTTTAAATGCAACTTTTCACTCTTGTATGTTTTCACATTGTCCTGTTTAAAAACAATCCAGAGCCTTCTCTGCCTTCAGCTCCCAGTGCACTCGTTAGTGACCCAGTTCTCTGGCACGCTGTACCCCATCTTCCACAGTAAGGCTCTAGCACTACTCCGTGTTAACCCGAGTGGAAGCTGTTTTGTCGTCTCAGGTTCTAAGAGCCAGTTTGGCAAAGAGGCACATAACATGTCAATATGTCACACAACTTAGACATCCATGAGCGTTGTCTATGGTAAAGAAATGTCCTTTCAAGAAGCCAAAGCTGTAATGGCTGAGTCTTCACCAAACATTGCAGACCTTATGCCCAATTTATCAACACCTTTCCTTTCTCTCCCAAGGCCACCATTGGTTGTTCCTGCTGTAACCGTTACTTTGACCCTTGCTTGGGAACTGAGCGCTTTCCATTGGTGCTTCCGGGAGTGTTTATCTGGCTCAGGCCCTTCTTGGCTCACAGTTTTAGCCCTTTCTTGGGTCCTCACACACAACCTCCACTTAGCACCCATGATCTTCTCTGGCAGAGAATGGGGCCTTGGACACTGGGGCTATGTGTTTCTTCTTTGTGCTTGGTTCCTACAGATTGCAGATGCGAACTCAAAATACCTCAACATCGCTTCTTTCCAGAAATATAGTTCTTTCTGCTTCCGTGAATTCTTTGCCATGTCCTGCATGTGATGTGGACCCCTCAGCCACTGCCCATGCTCTTGCATGGTTTGCTGATCTGGGTACTTTTCCTGGCAATTTCCCAAATTCACTCACTCAGTGATGTCAGCCTTACACCCTAAAACACTATGATATTACCACACTGATGATTATGATTAAGTGCCTCTTGCTATGAGAGAGGAAACTATAAAGCATATTTACATTTGAAATAAAAATAGAACCATTTATTTAGTTAGTAGATGGCCTAACTTGCTATGGAGCTGTGTACTTTTATTGTTAATCCACTGAATTTTAATTATATTCTTGAGTTGTTTCATATTAATACTTATGAAGAGTAACCTTTTACCACACAATAGTCAACTTATTCTGCTATATAAATTGTCTCATTAGCCTACCTACCAATGTGCTCTATTGAATACATATAGATGTACCTATCTAAATGTTGCTACATTTTTTAGTTTTTAAAATCATTTGTGGGTGTCTGAAATATATAAAAAAACATGACTGCAGACTGAGTCCAGACAGTAAACAACTGTTCTAGGAAGCTATGCCCATGTGCTGTCCTTAACATTGGTGAGAATGTAACATTTCAGAAGTTCTTTCAATTTTTCCTTATAAATCATTATGGCATCTAGTACAGATAGTTATGTGTTCATTCAATGTTCATATGTGTGTATTAGGTTCTTCTAGAGGTATCAGAGTATAAATCAATATTAGTTAATGGTCACTAAAAACAAAACATTGTCAAATTTTCTAACTGAACACATTTTAAATGGATTTAACTCAGGGAAATTAATAGCAAATATCAATGACAATGAACATCCCTTACGATGAGAAAAAATAAAATTTCAATTTATTGAATATTATTATTTGGAACAATCTGGTGGTCTAAATAAAGGTATATTGAATTTGCTAATTAAAACAAAAGAAAAGTAGTGCCTTATAGGCATGGCCATTTTGAATAATCTCAGTCATAGGGCAGGTAAGCACAGTGTGCATCTTGTGAGCCGTTTGCTGTTTGTGTACCAGTTAATCAGATAATGATCGGGAGAGGTTCACACAGCCATGAACCAAAGCCTGGAAACAGAAGTACCATGGATGTCAGAGAGAGGGGAGAAGAGAGAGGAGGAGGGTGGGAGGGGAAATAGGAAGAGGGAGAGAAGGAAAGAGAGGGAAAGAAGAGAGAAAGATGAAGGGTAAAGGCAGAGAGAGATGAGGTAAGACAGTGAAGACAGGTTTGCAGGAGTGAGTGGCAAGGGAGTAGGAACCAGGGCTTTACTAATGTCATGGGTTTTGTTTGCTTGTTTTTTTTTTTAAGATACTGACTTGAATTTATTTTACTTTATTTTAATTGTAAACATCTCAAGATTTTACTTTTTTATTCTAGAGTTGGGTATTTCATGCTCTAAAATGGAGGAAGTATTTCTTTGACCTGGGCTTCACAACAAAGACAGCAAAGGTAGAGGGCAGATATGATTCTTTTCTTAATTCATGACTCTGGGGTCAGAGTGCACTCTGTGATTTAAAGTTGTCTGGACACAGAGACTCATATTTGCCTCAGAAATGGACTTGGAGACATGTGGCTCCTGACTCAGACACAAAGGTCAGGGTGCTGACTCATCTCTTTCAGAGTCAGATACTGTATTTTCCACTGCAGAAGCAAGGCCATTCGTTAAGATTGTAAAGTCCCCACATTTCCAGGCAGGAGCAGAGATGAGGGAATGGTAGCCGTGTTCTAAGAAAAGACTGCAGTGTGGAGACTGGGAGTCATAGAGCTCCGAGCTTCCGGTGACCCTGCACACTATTCACTGTGTCTAGAGACAGGCTGCATGCACCGGGTCTCCCCAGCTGTATGGGTGGCACCATTGCAGCAATAAATAAATAACATGACGGGCCTGAGGCACATGCAACACGAGGAGTGAATATGAATTTCGGAAAGACAGTCTACAAAAATCCAGGAGGAGTCAGAAAGGAGTGTTTTCACAATTGGCACTTTGGGGAAAGCAGAAGAACAGAAAGTGTATACAGACCCATGAAAGAGGTATTTGCAAGCACTTGTGTGTGGGAAACAGGGTCCGCTCACTTAGTGGGTCTGTGGACACATGTTGACTCTAGGGAGACCTGACTGTGTGTGAGGATAAATATCAAAGCATTCAGGAGCCTGTATGAGTTGGCTATAAGGAGGGAGAAAATGACATCTCAGATAGGCTTAGAGAAAGTGAATATTCATAACAATTTTCACTTTGTACTGCAGTCCATGAGACTATAGGCAGTCTTTGGCAAAGTACCTCAGGACAGAGCCTCTCCTAAACAGGTAAGTGTTACAAGAAAAGCAGGTGAAGGTAGAAATGGTGACAAGAAAGCAAAAGGTTGCTAGTTAACATAAATGTGAGTTCACTATACAGGGAAAAGAGAAAAATATATATAAAAAAAATAATAGACAAAAATTTCCCCCAATTAGATCCTAGTCCATAAGCATAGATTCTAAACTCTCAACACATTACAAGAAAAAAATATTTCAAAGACACCATATCTGGATACATGCAAGAGGCCATGGGCAATGGGAGAGTCTTAAAGAGCCAGAGAAAGAGAATGCTACACACAAAGGAAGGACTCCGATGTCCAGAGGTCACGACAGCAGAAGGTAGGAGAGACATCTTCATGACACTCTAAGAAAACCACTGCCTCAGAAGTCTGTCTGAAAGGAATATCCTTCAAGGATGAGGGGTAAGGAAAAATATTTTTAGATAATAAAAAACCAAGCATCCAGTGCTACTCTGCCAGTAGTGCTGGAGAGAACTCTTCATGCTGAAGAGACTTGGAAGGTCAGCATCAAGGAAGAACAACAGAGACGGCGGATATCTGGGTAAGTATGGAAGCTGCATTTTCCTTCTTCAATTCCTTACACATGTATGGCTGACGTTTTAGCACACAAACTGTATGATTGCCTTGTGATGTTTGTAGTGTTGGCAGTTTGAAACACTACCAAAACAAAAGAAAAAACCAATTACAGGTGAGGACTAAAGGGAAGGGACGTATGTATGTGTTAACACAAGCAAGCTGTAAAGGGTGAGACAACTGTCTGGTAACACACAGCACAAGAGAGAAAAGAGCAGCCTGTGTCTAAGAGATACTAAAGAAGTCAACCAATCTCTACAAAGAGGAACGGGGAGTGAAGGAAGGCACAAAGTAACACAAACAGTGGCTGCAAAAGCAAACTATAGCACGGACCACAACTCAGTCTCATCAAGGATCACACTGAAGACCAGCACTAGACAGAAGTCTGGAAGACACAGAAACATCACCAAACAGGGCCAGTTTCCGATGTGTGCATATATATGTATGTATACGTTCTGTAAATAGTTGAAATGCTGTAGCTATGTCAATCAATTTATTGTTTCAAAATATTTGAAGGGATACTTTCCAATTAAGTAATTTCAAAGCACTGGCCAACAAAGATTTTGTTTATTTTTGGCAGCAGGAGGCAGGAACCCCTCAGGTTCTGAAGTATGAATGAGAGTTGTCTTTGGGAGAGAACAAAATCTCACATACTTGTTCTTGCAAAACCCTTCCGGCGGAACTGTCCACCTTCTTGACCTCAGTGACCCTTCATCTACAGACAGCAGAGCCCACTGGCTTGATCACATTGTGATGCCTCTGCGCTTTGTGCAAAGCAGTAATAAATGAGGCTGTTTGTTGAAAATAACGCAGTTCCCATTTTTACTTGTGCAATTTGATGAGAACAAACTAAACTGGGCCCAGTTGTCTGTAGTGACTCAGGGCATGCATAGCTCCACGGTCAGAGCACAGGCCTATCACTTCTCGGGGTGACAGTACTTTAAACCTTGATCACTGACGAGTGTTTTCAGAAGCCATGAATACAGGAAACTATAGGCCGTGAACTCTAATGACTCCACGTTGCTCTTCTGGAGCGTGCTGGAGCCTCCCTAGTTTCTCCCTCCACTGTGGGAATGGGGAAGAGAACGCAGCCTAACTGTGCCCTGAATCGCTAGGGAATTGCTACCACTTGAAACTATGTATAATTGAAGGTCATTTTGTTTTCTTTTTTAAAGGTTTTATTCTTTTATTTTTATTTTTAAAGACAAACTCTCTCACTGAGTGGCCCTGGCTAGCATAGAATTTGCTACCAGGATAACCTCCAGCTCACAGTGGTCCGCCTGCCTCTGCTTCCCAAGTGCTAGGATTAAAGGCCTGTGCCACCACACTGACCCTGTCCTCTTTTTGGATAAAACATGATAATATGTTTCAAAATAGAAAAACTCAAAGTAAAAGTTTTTTTCTAACCGAAATAATAATAATTGGTATTTATTCATCAACTCTCAAGTCTAATTGCCCAAAGGGATAAACAATGCAGTTCGAATCAAACTGTAACTGAGGTGGTTTGGGTCATCTTACATTTTTATACAGAAGGCTATTAATGCATAAATTAAGTAGCATAAGGAAAATATCTCCTGTATCCTCCTCCTCCTAATCAAATAAACTGTCAAGTGTTAGGGATCTCGAGACATCTGAAAGTATGTGGGTTTCCTTGTATCCCCCTCTCCCCAAGCCACCCACTCTCTATTTCTGGCTTGGGTTGGAACCCAGAGGCTCACACATGCTAAGTATGCATCCTATCCCTCAAAGATACCCCCAGCTCCAAGGTGAGGAACACAGAGGCAGGCAGCCCTTGATTAACTACACTCCTTTCCAGTATTTCTCACACCTACGCAGCCTCTTAACCTAGCTGACCCAGAGCACAGCCCCTAAGCGTGCTGAATCTCAGTCACTCTCTTCCATAGTAATGTGTTTATTTCACATTTGTGGAGGCTCAGGGAGAGAATACTGAGGTGGAGACTCTTAGCTGTCTCTTTAGGTTGGCATAAGCAGAGCCCTGGGTCACATTCCTCACCTGCTGTCACACATCTTTAGTAAATGAGCAGGGACCCGAGTCACACCTCTGCTCCTGACATTGTGCTCACAATACTGCCCAGGTATTGACTTCCCTGTGCCTCTTCACAGAGCTTTTTACGCAGAAGAGACAAAGAGCTGTTTGGTATTAAACAGACCCAAATTGATTCCGTCACTAATGCATACCTTCACTCTGATCAACCACTCATCCAGTGCCTGTTAGGTGCTGAACACTGGGGAAAGATTCAGATAAGTCACATTATTCCAAAAGTACTTACTGTTCATGGGGAAGGGCCACAAATCAAGCATTATAATACAGTGTGCTACATTCCAAGGGTTCTTGGGTGCACATAGGACCACTGACCCATAGAAAAATATCTCTAAGGTATTTTTAAGTCTCAGAGGGGATAAGGAATGTAGCCAGAGGAAGAGACTGAAGATAACTATGCCCAAGGGTGGCTTTCAGTAGTGAATCAGGACAACAGTGTGCAAGGACTTGTAGGGACAAGTGAGGGCCCGGGAGGAGTCATAGAATGTGGAAACCAGTGTGGGGAGGAGTCTGCTCATTCAGAAGAATCACAAGTGTGTTACGTGATGTTAATGGAGTTTGGAGTGATTGCAGATGAAATCAGTACAGAAGGAAGGGGAGCGAGGCCAGGGGGAGCTGTGTGTATGGAGTCTTATCTATCTTACAGGTCTTGATAGAAGAGTGCCATTTTGAAATTTCATACTAGGAGGGTGTGAAAATTACAGGGACATAGGCAGGCAGTCTGATGTTTGTCTATCTACACTTAACTCTGTTTCTCCATGTATGCTGGTGATGGCCCCCTCCTGTGGAGGATCTTCTCATAGGTTAGGTTGGCTGATCTTGCTTCTAGTACCACAGCCAAGAAATGGGCACCTAGTCGATGACAATCAACACACTATAGGCAGCCTGTCTGTCCTGTCTGTTGTAATGGACCCTGCAGGTTCCTGTAAAGTTGCGTAATCTGAAAGCCTTCCTGCTCATTTATGCCACAGAGACTGGGATAAATGTCCTCTTCTTCCAGGTTACCCCAGCTCAGGCCATCTGCCTCTTGGTGGGCAGTCCTCTCAGATACGATGACATGAGGCGAGCATCCTCTGGACTGGCTGGACCTGAAGGCCATGTGCCAGAGGGCTTTAGAATGTGAATCAAAGTGTTTCTCAATTTGCACTTGAGCTAAGGTAGATTTCTTTAGGATGTTAGCTACCTAAGAGTCTTGAACACTATTATGGTCTAGAGCTGTAGAAAAACATGCCATTAGAAGTACAGATGCACTATTATGTATGCCAACTGGGACAACTCGTCTAAACTCAAAGCTTTAGAACTATGCACCGGTCCAGACTTTATTGTCTCAGTATACTTGTAATCTTTTAAATAGGAAAAGTCTGCAGGAGTGGAAGCAAATGACATCATCTTTCCCCCCACCGTGTTAGATAAACCCCCGTTTGCTAAGCCTGTTGGATGGTGCTCAGTCTGATGGAGGAATTTTCTGCTCTTTCTTCTGCTTGACTAGAACTAGTCTTCTTGGATCGCTCTCAGACTGTGTGCAAAAACGTTTTAAAAATAGCATCTAATTGGAATGAGGGGAAATTATTTGACTTTAAGCCCACTCTATGAATGGGTTCAAATAGTCGCTTATAAAACACATAAAAGTCAGTATGTATTGATAATGTTTGCAAAGAGCGCCATTGAATCTAGACCACTTCAAAACCATAGATTAGAGAGCAGCCATGTTTAAAATCTGCAAGACTTAAAGGACAAAATTTGCATAAACAAATGCATATTTTTCAGGACAAAATGTCTTGAATTAAGAAAAAAACTGATATATGCAAATAGTTGAAATAAAGAACTCACGGTATATGAGCAAAGTGCTTTTCAATAATGACACTTAGTTTTATTTGGAGAGTATTTTAGTTAAGGCTTCTGTTTAAGGGGTCTTTTATAGACTATTATAACTCCCAATATCCTAATGCCCTCAGCTCCTCACATTGATAGATGCCCTCATGTTGGTGTAATTTATATTTCCCCACCTGCATGCTTCTTCCCCAAATTCACCTGCTTTCCAACACAGATGACCTGGATTCTAGAAGTGATTCTGAACTTCCTGTAACTTGGGTGTTTTTTCTGATGTGGTAGGTTGGTGCTCGGAGATTCGAATGAAACCTGGTAATGGACGCTGATCCTGTTCCTTAGCAATATTGACTGGCTACTGAAACCTCTCAGTCTCTCTTTTGGAGCAGCCTCCAGGGTTGTGTGTGAGTAGAGCTGAGAAGGGAAGGTTCATCCCCGTCATAAGGAAGGAGAGAAGCACAGCCCACGGCGGGTGTATCCATCAGCACCGTACCCTGCCATCACTACAAATGTAAACATATTTGACTCTAATGAGATGGTATTTGAAATACGATCTGGCATTTAAAAATTGTTGAGAAGCACTATTCTTTACGGATTGACTTTTACTGAACTAAGCTAATTCTCCCATGTCGAAGTTATTTCCTAAACTATACAATGCCCGTGAAAGCAGAGAGGGTGCCACGGGAGGGAGGGGCTTAATAGCAGGCAGAAGGAAAGAGGAGGAAGACAGGGGAGCCTCACACACTCCTTGGTTTGAGTTTCTCCTTCAGATCAAAGCAGAGTAAATAAAGCAACTATTTTAATTAGCTTTTTGAAGTAAACAATGATTAGTATTCAATACACACAAGTAATAAATCTCCAGGAAGAAGGCGACAGTAAACGTTTCAAAGCTTGCTGCTGCTGCTGCTGCTGCTGCTGCTGCTGCTGCTGCTGCTGCTGCTGCTGCTGCTGCTAGGATCCCTCTTGCTGTGCGGCTGATCACAGTCTTCACCCCTTCCACGTTTCTAGCAAGTTATGTGGATCAGTTGGTAGAAGGCTGCTTAGCATGCGAGAGGCCTGTGTACAGCCGCCACAGCAATGACACTGAAAACGGTGTGGGTGGATCATGGGTTCTCATCTCTGCTTCCAGCCGGTTGCTCTGCTGTGAGGGTTCTAGATTTCCCTGATCCCAATCCTGGAAGGGTCACTCATTTATTTGTATACTGTTAGTTCCACTCCTCTGGAAGGCCCTGATGCAGCGGTCTTCCCTAGGCTGGCTGAGCGCAGTCCTTGGTGGGAAACCCTACCACATGGGAAATAGGGCAGTGTGGTTTCCCAAGTGAAATGCAGCAAACACACGAAGTAAGAGGGGTGCATCTATTTCCTAGTAATGAACAGATAATCAGATTAGGTTATTAATATAGCACTGCTTCTTTCTCCTAGAGAAAAATATGTGCCAAAGATTCCTTAGTTGACTTTCAGCTTCTTGAAGGTGATGTGACACTTGTCATTTACAAGGCAGCTGTGAGAACTGGTCCCAACCCTAGCACAGGACAAAACCCCATGGCATTGCTGGATAGCTCACACACATCTGGGGCCAGAGAATTTGAGGATCTAAGTGAAATTCAGCTTTGCTTTAGTGAAAAAGTAGAAATAATGAAACATTCCAGCTTTGTATGTTTGATATAGTTCAGCCTTAAAGGCTGTGAAGGGTGAACACTACAGAGCGTTTATGAAGTAGAAGTGTAGAAATAGAGAAAAGGGCCAGACGACAGGTGCATTATCTTCTTCCCTTAGATCACAGTGGTTAAAATGCCTTTGAAATTGACGAACAAGGCCTTGAGGACAGCATCTGTAACAGGGTCATTTTGATCAAAGGACCTTTCTGTTTTGGCAGTTTGGGAGAAAATAATTTGATCAAATATCCAGCTATAAAGTTATTGTCCGTGATACTGATTTGAAAACTCATGAAGAGCCAAACTATGTTTTGCTCTTACTGATAAGACATCATTTATAACTAAGACCCTCCTGCTGAAGACAAAATTGACTTATGTGTGGGGGATGCAGCTCATTTTGCCTTTCTCTTGATACATTGTCAGAATGGTAAGCCTTGGGTGCATTAATAAGACAGAGCAATTATCTATCTGCTCTTTGGGCATAGCCACAGAATGATAAATTAAAAGAACTAAGCCATAAAAATCACTTTATTTCTTCAAAGTATAAAAAGATACGATGCAGAGGTTATGCATCCTGTGTATGCTTAGCATTCCTACAGCCACTCAGAAAATAAACCATGCCACCTGAAGGCCATTTAAAGGTACACAAGTCAGCCACGCAAGGCACGATGCAAGGGTTTGTGAAGGTCTCACTTTTCCCTGGGCCATCAGCACTGATGCGCAGGGCCCTTTGCTTTGTGACTACCAGGCTGGAACACATACAGAACGTGTCTGTACACTGAGCTGCAGACATATGAGAACTGTATAATGAATTCCCAAAAGTGCTATGAGGAAAGTCTTTGAAATGTCAGAAATAATGTTCATTGTAATTGGAAATGCCTAAATATTTAGGTGTTCAGTGACTAAGGTTCTTCTTGTCAAAACACAGATAAAAAGCTATCAAGAAGAGCAAGGTGGCACCGTGAGTGTGTGCGGCAAGGCAGGAGGATGGTGCTATTTTAGAACTCCTGCAGCATTCCCACCCAATGGGCAAGCCCCATAGAGGGGGGTCGAATGTTCTTACCATTGTGAGCATTTCTTTTCTTGCTTCTGGCATGTTCTTTAGTGTATCCTCAGGGGGAGATGCATCTTTAGCATCAGGAATGAATTAAGGCAAATATTATTTCAATTGAAATCCAACAAATAAAGTGAATGACAAATGATAGAATCAATAATGTCATAAACAGCACACTGAAGAAATGCCTGTCTCTTTCTCAGAGCCCCGTGTGATGTTCTGGGACTCTCGGAGCCACAAGCCTCGAGTGTGATGCTTTACATGTCTAATTTCTTCCTCTCTCTCTCTTAAAAATTAAGCAAAATGTCAGTGCTCAATCTTCTCATTGACAGAGTATTTGGAAGCGCTGAAGAGTCCAGTTCATTTACCCATCATCCTTTGCCTTGTCATTATCCTAAAACAAATTTCCTTGCAGTGGCACCTCAACTTTTCAAAGACAACAAGTATGGAGAGGGACCTTCAAAACCGCTTAGTGTAAGGAGCTACGAAACTCCTTTGTAGCCTTCCCCTAACTTCCTGTCTCTGTGAATGGTCATAGTGACAAGAAATTGGTCACCCTCCCAAACAGGTTTTTTTTTTTTTTGCATCATTGGAGTGCTCTCCCTAGCAGAAAGCTCTTCTGTGTATTGATCCCATTTACTCCATTACTTAATCTTGAGGAGGGAGACCCTGCATTGGGTGAAACCCCGACTTCTTTGTGACAGTCATTTGAACACTGGAAGACAGAAGTCACATCTCTCCTGGTCTCTTCTGTGCCAGGTTCTGTAGCTCTTGTCACTAGCAGTCCTGAAAGACTATATTCTCAAACTTTAAGTTACTCACTCCTGTCTTATGCTGCTTAGTGTGAAGGGAAGAAATGCCCCAATGGCAGGCACACAGCTCCAGCCAGTGGGACATCATACATGACATAGGGCCCTTCCAAAACCAAAAGTGACAGTACAGGGCCAGAGTCCAGAACCAGCTACAAGTCATGGCTTGGTAAATACTGGATGGACAACAGCTTCTCTTGCAAATACATGTATTTCTTTATAAATTCAGTCTACCCTGTGGGAGAGTAAATCTCTAAGCCAATGGGACCTATGTAATGCTGAAACTTTAAGTACTTCAAGGGAGACAGGATGCATCTAAATTCAGTGCAACCTGGGGCTTTTAGAGTATATAAAGTGACTGACATTTTATAGAGAAGATTGAAAGATAATTCATCGCCTTCTTTAGCAATATTGGTATAAATTTTTCTCTTATTAATGATACCTTAAAAATTTGAAACTCTGTAACTCAGGAGCTATGTAACACATATTCTAATTTCATTTTGAAGTAAATGATTGTGGTTTGGATAGGAAGCCTCGCCCCAAGTCTCATAAAGACTCAAGCTTGGAAAGCTTGGTCCTCCAGATGTGACCTTGAGGGAACCAGCTTCTCCAGGGTACTTGGGGTCAGATGGACTTCCAAGAGCAGAGTCTGGCTGCAGGAGTGGGTTCTCTGTGCTTCTTCTCTCCCTGCTTCCTGACTGTCATGAGGTGCACCCCATTCCTCTATTTTCCCCTTTCTCATGATGCTGTGTTTCATTATGGGCAGGCATGGATTTGAGGGCCCTGAGCAGCCATTGGCTGAAACTTGGAGAAGCTAAAACCAACCTTTCTTCTCTAATGCTGCTTTTCCTCAGCATTCGGTCACAGTGATAGTTGAATGACACACAAATTGGAAACTTCACAATAATACTAGAAATTCAGATATGTCAAAATGCCTTGGGTACTACTCACAAGTTCCAGGTATCCACGTGGGGTTTGGAATATACTGACCATAGATGCAAGAGAACAACTCTACATCCATTATGTCAGATCCTCAGGGAAAAATAGAAATTAAAATAATTCCCCAGAGAGTTTGCTTATATATGTGTGTATGTGTGTGCATACATCATATACACATATTTATGTGCATACATATATATTTATATAAAACACTTCTCTTCACTAATTGAATTTTCAAACAGTCTGAATACATATTCCTTATTTATTTTTCTCCATCTCTTAATGGTTTGTGTGTGACACATGTGCTGTTTGGACTGTCAAAATTATTCAAGAGGCAAATTAATTCAACTCCACACACTGTCTACTCACTAAAGTGCCTTTGTAGGCTCATACTATTCAAAGGAAGGAATGTTGATGAACTTTGTTTATGTAATTCATTCAAACATAAATCAATACATGCATACATTTATACTTTGAAGTATACTGCACTGTCGATGAACACACAATCTTCCTCATAAGTTCCCTATATAACCAATATATTTTATAATTCTCACACATCTAAGACAGATTTGCCTTTGACTGTCTATGTTGGCATCATAGTCTGTTTACATTGAGATACATTAGTGAGTTGCATACTCAGGAAGAGTAAGCCTCAAAATCAGTCACAAAAAATCTCACCTCCAATTCAGTTTCCCTGAGCCCAGATCTCTAAAATGTCAAGAATTACTAGGCAAGTGAGAAATGCCCTGGAAGGAACAGTAGTGATTAGAACAAGACAGAAGTATGAACCAACTGTAGCTGAGCTATTTCTTGATATAAACTTTTTAAGATATGTGGCTACTCTGCCTATGTCCTCCAAGCTCTGAGGTGGGGGAAACACCACTGAGTGTCCCTTTCGGCTTCCTGAGAAATCCATCTCCACACAGAAATGATCAAAGGCAAGTAGAATCAATCAAATGCTCATTACCACTTCTTACTGCTCGCTGGAACTCTCTCCTTGTGTGTATTGTTAAAATACTGTTCTACAAGACAAGGGGCAGGCCTGGATGGAGCACCCCTCCATCCTTCCAGCACAACACTGCAAAGAATAGTTGTCTGATTTGGGCAACGAGGGTGGCAAGCTCACTGAGAAGAGAGCATCATGGCTCTCAGGAATGAATTCCAAGTATGTTGCAGACTGAGTGATAATCTTTAACTGTAAGTGAGACAGGAAGATGCACCAAACATATTTTCCCAAGGCTTCAGTAAGAAAAAATAAGTGTGAATGGAGACTTTGTCTCTAGACTATACAGGTCTTAGGCCATTAAATTCTAAACAGTGAATTGAAGCACTGACTTGCCTGGTGTCTGGCATTACTGTCAAGGTTAGGCTAGATGAAGAAAGGGTTTTCAGGAGAAAGGAGACCAGGGAGCTCATAACCTCACAGAGGGCTGCAAAACACCATAAAATCTGGGGGACACCATAAAATCAGCACAGCCTGAGAGCTGTGCTGAAGAGCTGTAATCTATTTTGCTTTTGTTATCAGGAGTTACTACTTGAATAGAATAGAATACATATTCATACAAGAGTGTATTTTATAATTACCTAAAGGCTACAGTTTATTGGGTAGTGTATTCTGTTTAATTTTCATCTTCAAGACAGTTGACTGGGTCTTTTGATGTCTTTTGTGTAGGTATTATCATGTTTGGTGAACTTAATGACTACTTTCACCATGGTTCATAAATTCCTTTAATAGCAACAATACATGCCAACAAGAATTGTGACAATTCCCACCAAAAGTTTTGTTAAGCTTCTGACTGTTTGAATGAAAATATCCCCTCTAAAATACCATACTGGCATAATTTCTTTCACAAGTGCATCACGTGTTTATGATGAATAGGAAGAGTTCTGAATCAACAGAGAAAATGCAGTAATAAATGTCTGCCTGGATACTCTATTCTAGGGAAAATTTCTGCATCACCTAGATACTTGTATCACCTGACAACGTCATATCGCCAGCCTCTCACACTGCAGGCCATTGTCTACTATTTACAGATGGACAAACAGCCAACTAGGCCCGGAAGGTGTCCAAATAGGGTTACCTCCTCACACCTCAGGGATCTTCTCCCTCAGAGATTAGACTCACTTTCCTCATTTGATATTACTTATTTTTCATCCTACATAACTTTGTTATTAGATAATGATTCAAAAGTTTCATGCTATCATCATCAACTTGGTGCCTCTTTTCCAACATAACTACAATATTTTAGAGAGAGGTGTGTTTCAACTGCCTTTGAATTTCCCACCTACCTGACCTAAAATCAAACTTATAGTAAAGAAACATTTTTTTGGATTAAGGCATATTATTTGATGTTATTTTGCTTATGATGTGTTGGGTTGTGGTTCTTGGATTAAGGGAGGGTATTGCAGAAATATTTTCATATATGTCAGTCATCTGTATTGTGGAAAGGATGTCAGTGTCAGCACTTGTACTAGGGATGAACAAGAACACCAGAGCAAACAAAGGAAAAGAACAAGCATACACTCATAACGTGTTTCTGTCAATCTCCACTTATTCTGAGACATCAATGACTGCACTGGTGATTAGTGGCAAGACTAGTCTAGGGCAAGTCTAACTATTCTGGCCAGTGATAGAGGCCGACAGAATTGCCTTCTAGGGATATCGTTGATGACTTGTGTTAAAGTCAAGGACAATGTCCACACACCATCTTTCTGTCTGAATGACTCCAGTCATGTGGATAAGTTGCCCCAGGCTGAATAAAGGGCACCAAGGGGAACCTTGTCTGGAGAGAAAACCACAGTCTCTGAATGCAGCATGGGTGGTATTTAGGAGCATTGATGAGATGTACGGAAGAAGGAGATCAGTGTCGTGCCTGACACACACAAGTAGGACAGTCCTGGAGCATGCACAACACCCTGACAACAAAACGTTAGTTATAACCGTTGGCGGTCTCAAGTGAGAGCTTTCTGAATATTTGAGATCTATTTAAATTGCAGGGTCTATGACAGTGGCCATAGTATGGCCTTCTGGGAAGGTATTAATCAACACTCTTGATTCTAAAGGGACTCCTTAAGAGCCATCACCCTCAACCCCCATGTGGCCTAACCATCAACCCAGCCAACAACCCTGAGCTGCATTTGCCAGTAGCTTCCTCAGCGGGTCACAGGGCAAAGTAATCTAATCAAAGTTGGAGCTGAAAGAATGTCAGTCTCGTCAGTCATGTACCAGTGAGGTGAGTTACCCTCAATGCTCTCCTTCAGAAGGAAGGCAGATGTTAGAGATGCTAGTAAAGAACAAAGTTCCCAGCTGGTATGACCTAGTCAGGCCAGAAGAGCAATGCTGGACCCTGGAATAGTGTTGTAGCAATGGGTATGGCCCCAACAGTCCCAGGGGGCTTCAGAAGCACAAGGAGGTCTACCTTCCAGGAGTAGATGGGAGCAAAGCCAATAGATCATGGCTCCTGAGGTGTGAATGGGCCACATTCCAGCATGCAGTATAGAATCAGCATCCTTCTTCCCTGCTCACCATGCAGCAGCAGACATGCTGATTCTGTCCAGAAGGACTTTGGGGGAAGTAGTCATTGTGGAAATGTAGGCTTGTCAGCAGCTGGGGTCATTAGTCTCATCTGAGGACAGATTCATCCTGAGACATCTTCATGAGTAACTCTCACAGCTCACTCGTCAGCTTGGCTTGCCTCTGTGGCTTGTATTGTCTCTCTCTGCCTATTTATAGCTCTTCAAATGGTAGACAAAGTGCCAGGGCACTGCCAATAACACAAAGTCAGGAAAACATGACATGACTTTCTCAGTGATGCTCCATCCATAATTGAGGATGGCCAGGATCTGCTCAGGTCTCTACCTACTGGGGCAGAGGCCCACAAGAACGGCAAATGGTCAACTTGGGTCTCAGCTATACTCAGGAATTTAGGGGACCTTCTGAGGGTCTCTCAAAATGCGCCAGTTTTTCATACTAGATCACTATGAAGTTTTCAGGAAAATCAAAGTGCTACTGGGGTCAGACTGGCTGTGTTCATGACTGTGCTTTGTCTGTTTGACAGGCAGTTTGGAGAGACCACAGGAAACTAATTGTTGCTATGCAACGAGGCTGTATCTGGCAGCTGAGTCAGGGAGAGTCAAGATGTTAAGAAGTTCTTCTGGGTGGTTCTCACTCTCTTTCTGGTCTCACAATATCAAAATCATCAATCACAAAGACACATAGCTCAAAGAGGTCAAGAAAGGCATAAGGCCACATGAAGAGAAAGCGTAACACAGCTTGCTTGTTAGGTAGCTTCCAAGACCGCCTGCTGTCTCGGGTTCTGTCTGAAGGATCCCAAAACACGGTTACTTGCTATTAGGACCAAGGAGGATGTCTGCATGGTCATACTCTGTTTCCAGCCCCCAAAGCTCAAAAGCAACATAGGGCATTGTACAGGGTGAGGACCAAATGGCTCCCACCCATGTGAGCAAGGATGGCAGTCAGAGCTGTGAGCATAAGCAGAGACACTGGATGAGGCTCACTCTAAAAGAGCAGAGTAGGCAGCCGTAGATGCCGGAGACAAAGTTAGGAGGAAATGATCGTTTACTGCAGGAAAGGCAAGTACCAGAAACTTTAGATGCTGGTGGAAAAGGTAAAGGGGAAGTTTGAGGATTTGGAGAAAAAAACCAAACCTGTCCGTGCCAGTGGTCCACATTGTATTCTTAGGACACAGACGGTTGGTTTGTTTGCTTCATGTTACTCCTGAGATTATAAAGATTTGTGTATTTAATAGGACTAAACATGCCTTTAAACTTATCTAATTTTTGCTTTGTATTTTTTCTCTAAAGAGCAATAGAAGGGTTGGAAGGCCCCAACATGAGCACCTAGCATTTGAGTTTCAAAACCAAGCTAGGTTTTTTCTTCTTCTTCTTTTTACTCAGTGACAAACTGTAATTTATGGCAATTTATCTAAGGTGACAGATTTTGACCTCCTAATGTAGCTGGCCTGAGTTCTAATGACTAGCCATTCCTTTCTAAAACATCTGCCACCATTTCAGAGTCATCAGACCATTCCAATCGCTTTGATGTGCTTTAATTTAGGTGATGAGATTCTGCACCACCATTACGCTGCCTGGTGACCCTTTCTGCTTCTTGCAGCCTGACTAACCTTTCTGCAGAGTGTGGTGAAATGGGCAGTGATAAATACTTGTGGAGCTGTGTGTCCTGAACAAGGTACCTTTGGATACTTCACAGGAGTGGAAGGTACCTGAGGGTCTCAGAAGCAGGGGAGAAGTGAAAATGAGCAGTCTGTAAAATCCATTAATGGTGTGTGCTGATCTGAGAGGAGGCTGCATTGCTACGGCATGTGAAAGTCAGCTGTAGTTTAAGTGAACGGAGAATGCCAAGGTGGGCTGGACAGCCAGAGAAGACTGCAGAGCCTGGGGAGTGTGGCGCTGCCGAGCTGATGCACACAGTAAACAGTGATGGCAGGCATTGTGCAGAGGATATCCCTGAGATCTGGGTTAACAAGCTATAAAGTACTGTTTTATTGCTTAATGCGGCAACCCAGACGGGTTTGAGAAAACACGTCTATTTTTAAACTACTTCAGTGTTTACAGCTGGTTTCAATTTGTCAACCTATCTGAAAAACTGAATGTAATGGCCTGATTAGGGGCCAGCAGAATTCAAGGGAAGAATTTTTTTTAATGGATCAATGGTGTAGAAAATTTGGTACCATCTGAGCAGACTTAAAATAGAATGTGTGTAACAGAACACAACAGAGCCCTTCCTCACTGTAAGTGCCTGAGGATTAACAAACAGCTCCAAGCACAGCAAAAGCCTGAGGGCTGCCCCAGCTCCTCAGGTGAGAGGAGTCTACATGGGCCCGTGGCTTCTCACTGAATCATCATGGTGCTGCTGCCCTACTCACAGCTTTACCAGTTTTCTCTTTTCGTATGACGGAGGAATGGCTGAACAGGGGAGTGGGGGAATTCATGCTCTGATCTGTACTAGCAAGCATGTCATAGAGGCTGGATAGGCTTACGTGGGTTTTCTGTGAATTCTCTCACCAACATGCCCACAGGCCGCTGGAGACAGTCTTTGGGATTCTACTTGTGCCGAATCAACAAGGAAAAGTAACCATCAAAGAGGCTCTACTCTCATTATGGGAGTAAGGCCTCTGTCTCTAGGGGTCTGGCCTCTGTTGCTACACGAAGATGGAGTGTTTCTCCTCTCCAGTGGGCACAGTAACAAGGTTCCTTAGGGAAACGAAGAACTTCACCAGACACCTACAGGTCAGATGTGTGCTGACTCAAACTGTGAGAAGTCAGTCTATCATTTATAAGTTACTCAGTCTCAGGTGTTTTGTTATAGTATCACAAATAAACTAAGACAGCCACCAATACTGATAACATGAGTGTCTACCTTTGGGGACTGGGCACTCTGCAAACACAGATGAAGCTAACTGTATGAAATGTATTCAAAGCAAGGGTGGGGTAGGGGCAAAACTTTCTGGGAATATCTCAAGATTTGACTTTAATTTAGATAAGATAAAAAGTTGTTACATCTAATAATCTACTACATTATATCCTGGGGTAAGTTTACCCTGACATATTAATTCTTCCACTCTGAGTATTAGTACAGTTTGGCAGTCGAATTTCCAGACAGACACTGCCATAGGAATACCTCCATGATTGCAGTGTCACAAGCAATACAGCAGCAAACATATTTGTGGTCCCATGTTCCCAGAACCCATGTGTGCAGAGAAGAATGACTATCAGATTCAGACTAAGTTTCTGAATGTGTTCCTGTTATCCACTCTATCAATCTTTTGCTTAATTATCAATGACTTCCCAATGTTGATAGAACTTGCTTCAATCTTATCTCTGGTAAGGAATACAGCCACAGCATCAAAGCTGTTCTCCAAATGTGGCTGGGGCTACATCACTATTCCATGGATAACATTTCTCTCCTCTTAGCTAGTATTTATACTACTATAAAATGAATAACATGAGTGTTACCATTTTGTTCCTACATGTTGACCAAGAAAGAGACAAGAAATATGAACAACTCTTGCAAGGGGGAGATGCTAACTCAGTGTCCTATAGAGTCCTACAACAGCAGCAGCAGCAGCAGCAGCAGCAACAACAACAACAACAACAACAACAACAACAACAGACATGAAAATACCCAAAACTTGATAAAACAGCAGACACTTGAAAATCATCAGTAAAATAAGCCCCAAGTCCTCCCGCTCCTTTTTTCTCATGGTTGCTGCCTTAGCAGTGGTCACACTGGAGGGACTCATGAGCAGATCTCAGTGCTTCCTAGGAGCAGCACTGGGCCTTGTGCTAGCATTAAGTCATGTAAGATTTCATCAGGCTCACAGGATGCATGAATTACCAAGTGGTTCCAAGAGAAAAAACCAGAGACCAGGAGGGCAGACTGTAGAGTGAGGAGCTGGAAGAGGGAGCTGTAATCTGAACCTTAGGAGACCAGTCAGGAGGAAGAGCTGTCCAGGAGGGAATGGCCTTTGGGGGTAGAAGTTGGTTAAAGTGTCAAGCTCTGTAGAGCGCTGGGGTGTGGGGGCTATATTTGTGGTTTAATATCTGTGAGTGTCGGTGTACATACAGAAAATTATGGTGCTATGATAGTGGTGGCCTGAATAATACTCAGCCTCCTACTGCGTCATCCAGTAAGGAAAGCACCAGGAGGTGTGGCTAGCATGACTGACAGGCAGAGAACACCTGTGCTAGAAGTCTGTGGAATACCCAGCACCATTTGTGTTTATCTGCACAGGCTGGATCTGTGTCCCAGGAATCGCAATGTTCCCCTACTGGATTTTTAATGCTATGACAGATTCAACATTGGAGCATTGATGAAACATAGAGAAAGTCCAACCTCTCTGACATGGGCTTCGCATTTCACTCAGTATGGCATGCAGGAATTCTGCTGATGCTGTTACCTTAGTCTCTTGCTTCCTTAGAACTAGTTTATTCCTAAAATGAGCACTGAAACTTGTGACGTAGTCTCCTTTGCTTACTTGGTTTTTCTTCTACTACTTATTAGGGAGTAATCTCAGATTTATCAAAAGTTGCAAAAGTAAACACAATAGAAATGGCATTCTATCCTACAGAGCTCCACCCAGATCCATCTACTGTGTTAACTCTTTCGTTTTCATTATGGCTCACTGTCTATATCCATCACGTAGCTCTCTGTGTTTATACCCAGGTATCACCCACTATTGGAAGCACTCAGTGCCTCCTAAAACATTTGATATTTCTCCTAGTTGGGGAAGGATCATTGAAACTGAAGACTTCCCCCTTAGACTGGAAAAATTACTAGAAGCTGATAAAAATCAAAGATGTAATTGTAAAGAAATAGAAAGTCTATCTGCAGGCTGACTCACGCTATTTGAGTTCTGCAAATACGCAGAGGACCTGAATAATCCATCTCTTCAGAGGAGTGGAGAGTGACTGAGTGTTAGTGGGTGTTTGTAAGGTGAGAGATACTTGAAACACCGCCAACAAATGTGTCTTTGTGATGGTATGAAAACATATTTTCCAAAGACAAGAAATTAGTAGCCAGCCAAACAGTCAGCAGATACCAGGAATCTGTGGTGCAAAAGGAAGAACTTCTGTGGGGCTTTTCCTGTGTCAGATAGTACATGGCATCAGCAACGAAGCTGCTCTACTCATGAGAAAAATCTAGTTAACAAAAAACTAGTAGTGACAGAATGTGGCTCAGGATGTTGACTTCATCTTTTAAGTATGAAAATTAGATTCAGTTAGTGACTAAGAAATGAGTAACTACAGTTAGGAATTGTCCAAAGGCCTGGGATTTGATAGTGAATGAAATATTAGTGAGATATTACCCATGAAGGCCACAGCTTGGTAGGTGCCCATTTCGTGGAAATGAGTGTTGAGCTTAGGGAGGGGACAGGCAGTGGGGTGGAAGGACATCTAATGGCTGATGTCAGGCTTGTGAAAGCCATGCTAGTCATGGGCTAGAGTACAGATGTGGTAGTCAGGCTGCAGGAGAGGATGGTCCTTTTCAGGTATGATTTGGAAGTTTGATTTTCATCCTTTATCTGCTTAAGTGAACTTATCAGTTCCTTAGACTCCATCCCCAAGGACTGTACTTTCCTCACACGACACAACACAACACAACACAACACAGCACAAGTCAACATGACTCAACTTAGAGTTTCCATGGTCTACTATATGAAGGAGAGCCTGCCCTGAGCTCCTTCAGCCCACAATTGCACGGGTGCACACCGTTGTGATGCTCAACAGCATGCTTATTGGGAGAACACCTCTAACCTATATCCCTGTGCACTCACCTGTCCTAATGCGAATCTCCCGCTGGATCGGCGGCATCAGCATGGATATTTTTCATTAGTGCTTAACCTTTGTGTGAAGGCGGAGTCACTTAGAAACCCCATCGTAACCCCAGAGGAAACTGGGCTTCTTAACGAACCCTAATTGAGTTTGCTCATCATGAGGTCAGCCATCAGGTAGGCAGTGAAGCAAATCTGGAACACGGCATGTCTGTCGCCTCCAAAACCAAACTCAGAAGCCTAATCCTTGGTGTGACAGTGATGAGCAGCAAAGCTCTACGGGAGGGCTTCGGCACGGTGCTCCTCCTCCTGTGCGGACCACAATAGGGGGCTGGGTCCAAAACAGCTCGAGGCTACCAGTCCTATCTCTGCCCCACCATGCTTTCTGTACTTCCTTCACGGGTGGATGCAAGAAGGTCCCAGAACATGCTCCACACAACTCTTAGCTTCCCCGTCTCCAGGGCTGGAAGACCTAGATTGCTTTTCTTTATAAATGACGTTGCTTGCAGTATTCAGTTACAGTATCATAGAATAAATAGGCGCCCTGGAGCTTCAGACGTTCAATAAACTGTCAATAGGCATGTTCTAATAGAGTATCTGCTTTGATGCTAGCTAGGAGTGTTGTCCATATTCTGGCTTTTTCTGTCCCCTCTCATTCTCAAAGACCATTGCCAACACCAGAACCAGAGATTAGCTAGAGCGGTGACCAGTCTTCCCATAGACACAGCCTCCTGAGATGTAAATAGCTTAACATTTGCTTCCGTGCCTTTAAACACCACACAGCCCTGGATTTATGCCTTAGCATTTGACTTCCTGCTTCCCCTCACAAGGTATAAGCATTGCCTCCTCAAGATCAAAGCAATTTGTGATTTTGAGGAAGACACCAGATAGGCAAATTTTTTTGTTATGGATTTTGTACTATGTATGAGGGATAATGGTTTATAGAAATGAGAAATAATTGTATTCTAAAATGAACCATAAGTTGTACCTTTTCAAACATTCTTGCTTACTAGTCAGAACTGACCTTGTGCTGTATAAGCTAATATCACCTGAAAGCCTGGGAATATTACGTTTTATTATTTTTGTTCATAAATATGGATCTGTAAAGGCAAATCCCCATCCACCTCAGATATTCAAACTCCTGCAAGGATTTTCTCTTCTGCAGCATGGTATGTAATGGACTCTTTTCTTTTCCTCTTCTGTGTTTGCTGCAGTCAACAGGAGCATTGGTGCTGCCCTGAATCTAACAATCCTAGGTGAATCCAGCAAAAACTAAGGTCATAGAGATGACCTCTTATGTAGATTCCTGTGAGGGACACGGACATATCATCACAAATTCCCAAGTAGCAGCCTTTCATGACATTTCAGTGGGAATCTACTGGACTAGATTTAAGCCTAGCACTCCTCAGGGTGGCTGCTGCTTCTGTGGGGTCAGCAAAGCACCCTACCTTACAACTTATGTACACAGTCTCGGACAGCTGTGTCTTGCTCTACCCTATTTCCACATCTGCATTCTTACCCTGGGTCAGCCATCCAGAAAGAATGTTCTGACTCTTATCAGTAAAACAGCATGGTGCATGATGAGGGCTCCAGGGTATGGCTGGACCTTGACATCACAGGAGAGGAAAGAGTCTACCATGTGCCTATGCCCTACCATATGCCAGGTGCTCTGCTGAGGTCGCTAAAGAGATCCCCTCACAAGTTCCACTGCGTGCTCTAAAGAGAGGCAGTCACAGAGATGCCTGAAAGCTGACCTCCAGAGGAGGAAGTAACGCAAAGGTCTTCTCACTACATCTCTGCCAGGATCTTCCATACTTTCTAGTATATTGATTTAAAGGGGCAGCTCCATCTGACTTGTTTACTGTTTTATCTGCACAGACTAATCCAGGGCCCAGCACACAGCAAGTGTTCAATACATATTTGTTGAGTGAATGATTGAGGGGATGGATGAATGAGTGAGTAAATTTTTCAGTGATATTTAATCTTGATCTTTAGCTCTTGGATTGAGAGATACTCAGGATACTGATAAGCACATTTCAAAGAGTGTCTATGGCAGCATTTCCAGATGCAATTAACCAAGGCAAGACAATTCTCCCCAAGTGGTGGCAACACATCTTGTGGTGGTGGTGGTGGTGGTGGTGGTGGTGGTGGTGGTGGTGATGGTGGTGGTGGTGGTGGTGGTGGTGATGGTGGTGGTGGTGTAAATCTGGGGTGGGGGAGGTGGAAGTGGTAGGTTGTTGAACACAGGCATTCTTGCTCTGTCTCCAGGTCTCTATGACACACACTGTTCTACTCTACCAAGTCCCCCCTCCCCCTCTTCCCACCACGATAATCTGAAACCTCTGAGATCTTGAGGCAAAATAGATTCGCCTTCCCTTGTGCTGCATACACTAGGTATTTTGTCACAGCAATAGAACATGTGACTATCACATTCTCCATTTGGTCACTGGTTGGAATCCTTACTAGTTAATATTATGCCCTATATAGAATTTATCAGATGTCTGTGTGCTGTAGCTGGAAGGAGCTCATGCAAATGAACAGTTTAAATCAGGTTTAGCACCAAAGACAGTCGGTTCCCCAAGATGCCTGCACTTTACACCCTGAGTTCCTTCACATAGACAAAGACACACAGAGACACAGAAACACAACACACACACACACACACACACACACACACGCACACACATGCACACACACACACACACGAACCCTACCAAAAAAATTAAGGCACGTGATGACACAGTTGTTTTCTGCTTATTGTATGTAATGAAATAATTGAAACTAAGCTCTCTGCCCAGAAGGTGAACTAACCCATAGCTTAACCTGACTTACCCACTGCCCCTGCACAGTTGCCCTGTGGAACAAAGATCAATTTTCATAGCAAGGATTACTTAAGACTCTTGAGGAAGGTTATAAACATGCTATGGTTCTTCATCTACTAATGAAGTATTTAGTACACATTTACATGAAGCCCAATATTATTCTTGTGAACTGTCAAATACACTGAGTTTAATTTTGAGGTTTATCATATAAAATAATGTTTTTTTAAGTTAATGCAGGTATTTAGGACATGTTGTAATTCCTTTGTACACAATTAGCTTTCATATGAAGCATAATGTTTTGTGAATAAAAAATTAAGCAGGATGAAATTTTAATACTAAATATAAGAACCACTCCACAAAAGCAGTAATGCTTATGCCGCACAAAGTAAGGAAAGCAAGAGGCCTGTAAGCTTGTCACTGTAGTCCTTCATTCCGTTAAGATTTAGGATGATGTGGGGTTCATGCATGGAATAACTTAGGGCACTATTAATCATAGTAAACTGCGAGCGAACAGTCTCTTCTGTGTGATGTAGAAGGTTTAACTTTTACTCTCTCCCGTATGTGTTAGCTTTGTCTTAATATTCAAAGATTTCTACATTTCATTCATACCACTCAACACTGCCACCCTTCAGTGATGGGGACCAACCCCAAGGCTCACACACACAAATCCATCTCAATGTAGAAAATAAGTAACTATTTAATTCTATAGACAAAAAGTAAAAGAATTACATACAGTAAGAATTATTCTAATATTTTAAAGTGTCAAACACTGTGAGTTAAGTAGCTAGTCCTTGCTAAAATGTTTATTGTTATTGCTTTATCCAGAAAATAACTCATCTTGATAGTTCTATTGGTGAAGTTTTATTCATGGGAAGAAACATCAAAAATTACATTTAATTATTCCCTTCTTATTACTCACAAACTTGACTTTAAAAACTGCTTCTGTAATTTATTCTTCTCTCTCAATGTGATAACATTAAATTTTAATTTTACTATGGAAATATGAATCGTGATTTTACATTTTATCCACAGTAATAGGTAAAACCCCCAAATTTATGTTTAGAATCCTCCTACGATAACAAAGTCAGAGTTACTACTAAGATTGCCTTTCACTCGTACTGTCTATTGCTTATTAGCATTTATTACCTCTCGGTTTAGTATTTGAGGAGTTAAACTAACTTATTTCCCCAAATAATGGCATGAGACAAGTTACAGCCCTCAACTTTGTTGCCATGGTGACTGCACTATCTAACGTACTGGGATAGGAGACTGCTGGTTGGTGAATATAATTCTATAAAGTAGATGATGGTACATCTTTACCTTTTTAATGAACAGCAATGAGTCCTCTGATGAGGAGGAGAATTCCTTCTCAACGAGGAGGGCAACCACTGTTTGTAAACCAAAGGACAATGTGAAATGTTCTCTATGGATATTTCTTTAATATACCAACTGTTCTTCGCCCAGTAATCCATGACTGGACAAGTCATAGGCTCTGGGGGGAGCCTATTTCTACTCTGCTGCTAAAGAGACAGCTTTAAACGCCCTCCTAATGCCTGATTATCACGCCACAGATACTTGCACCGTCCAGTCCCAGGCTGAGAAGCCTCTATCTGTAGTAGAATTAACACAGAGACCCACAACTGCACAGCAAGGTGCAGAAAACAAGAGACTGCAAAAGGAGAGCTGGTCTCGCAGGAGTTGTTGACGCACCTGAGAGCAGAGGTGAGACCACCACTTCTGCTCAGAGGGGGCTGCCCAGAGCACTCAGGACACAGGAACTGAGGAACAGCCTGGGCAGGACCTGCACATGCACACACCCCTCGGTCCCAGACTTCAGGGATCTTTGAGGAGGGGTCAGAGGGAGTTTCAGAGCCAGAGGTGGTAGATGACCACAAGGAAAAATCTAGACATAGCAGAGCACACACACACACACACACACACACACACACACACACACACACACACACACACACACGGACACACAGCAATTGTGACAAGCACAAACCCATATGAGCCTAAACTAGACCAAATACGAACATGGAGAAGTCAGACATATAACCCACCCTTGGCAGCAGAGTGACTGACAGTTAACTGCTGAGAAAGGAAGAGTCAGTTTTTCCTCAGAGTGTACTCTGATAACATAATCACTCTCCAATGGAAGACCATACATCCCAGAATATTTGGGCAGCATAATATAATCCTGAAGGGTTTTTTTTTTTAAATAAAAAGGACACAATGTTTTGTGGGTAGAGAAGGAAAAGTGGATCTGGAAGGATATTGGAGGTAAATATGGTAAAAAACAAAACAAAGCACATTGTATATGTGAATCAAATTTCTAAAAATAAGTATAAATAAAATGAGTGAATTAGACACAGACACAGCTAGAGAGGAATTATAATTCTTGAATATATGAGAGAAGTCCTGTAAGTCACTGTTCATATGTGTGTTATTCTAAACACAAAATGTGAATATAAAAGGCATGTTGCTCCAAATTTTTAAAAAAAATGAAGCATCCACTGCATATTAGTCCCAAAGAGGCCACAACTAACCAAGGACCACCGATGACCCACTATGTAGGGAAGAGAGAGGTGTTTGCGAGGCCTAAGTCGTCAGCTGCTTCAAGGGTATGTGTACTTCTGCTGAAGGAGGCTGTTTCTGTGGTCTTCCTCTGTTCCAGGAGGGCAAAGGGAAGGCAGTACAGGTGTACTTCCAATGCGCTCCACCACTCTTACCTTTCTATTTGTCAGAAGTGTGGCTGACAGCCTCTTTGGTGTCCACCCACAATGAGATGCCCTTATGACTGTGTTCTTTGGAGCTCATCCCTATGATGGTGGTCACAAGTATACTTAACATCTCCTTCAGAGAGCTGCTCCCTTCAGTACATGGTAGTCAGGAAGAACTACCACAAAGCAGCATTTGCCAAGAGCTAGGAGACCACTTTTAAAATGTTAAGTTCTATCTAAAATAGGAAATCTATACATATTTTCCTCTAGAGAAAATTATGTCAAACGATTAAAGACAGACCCAAAAGTTCAAGCTCCAAGGAATGAAAACAGCGTTTCCAAGGCTGAGCAGTCAGAAAATGCTTAGCGGATCACATTACAAGTAGTTGTATTTCTTGGAAATACAAACGATTAAGAAGACTTTAAAATAAACTAATTAAAAATAATTTGGAACATTAGGAGGAGATTGACAGGCTCATCACTCCGTCCGTTCAGTTCTGTGCCATATTGAGTCCCAGACACAGTTCACTACATCAGGCGTTGGTGGGTGACTTCACCCCAGATTCCATGTGCTTTCGTGTGACATCATAGTGACTTGAATTCTAAGATTATTGGATCTTTCCTATACTTACTAATTAGCTGACCTTTTTTTGGATCTGTTTACTGTCTTAGGAAGAGAGTTCTTGTCTGAAACTCTAAGCAGGTATAAGAAAAACATCCAGGACCTAGAGTGACCTCTGAATCCCTGGATAATACTAAAAGTATACAACACTTAAACAGTTACAGTTCCACAATAGGAAGATGCTAAGTAAACTGGATGAAAAGTTCTGAAGGATAAATTGGTTACTTTTCAGTTTCTGTGGTCAAATACCCTGACAATGAAAACAAGCCAGGTGAAAGGAGGTTTATTTTGACTGTTTCCTGTTAGGACACAGTCCATCATGGTAGGGAAAGCAAAACAGCCCGGAACATGAGGCTGGCTGATCACGTTTAATCTACACACAGGACAGGGGTTGGGGGGAAGGTGGGGGAATGAGAACAGGGATTGAGAATTGGGGCAAGACTTAAAAGCCTCAAAGCCAGCCCCCTCGGTGATTCCATTCTTCCCCCAACTCCCCACCCCAGCAAGGCTCCACCAGCTGAAGGTTCCATGCCTCAAAGAGCACCAACTGCTGGGGACCAAGTGTTGCAGCACACAAGCCGAGGTGGGGAGTATTTCATAGTCTAACTACAACAAGAGGAAAGTTAATTTCTCATTTCTTCACTCCTGGATATTTGATTTATTAGAATACAAAAACAATTGTAAAAGAGCCTGTTCCCACATTGAATTTATGATAGTTTCTGAAATAATCAATATTAATGTTAGACAGAACGTGGGTGTGTACCGTCAGGAGCTCTGATGTGCATGACTCGTGGAATCTGTTCAGATCTTATCCCCTGGAAAGGCCGGGCTCTTACACTGCTAGGAAAGGATCTGGGAAGGACGGTAACCCTGTTCTTCCTATCCTAGCTGGACAGGGGGCGGCCATGATGGCCTCATGTAGCTCTTTGTTTTCAGACTTAGCTTTGGAGCAGCAGTTCCTGTGAGACATGAGTCACTGAGAATCTGCATGACAAACTGGCTTTTCAGTCAGCTCCTTTTTAGAAGAATGCTTATCACAGGCATGAGTAGCACCAAGTCTCTCAGACCAGTCAGAGTAAAGCATGATGCGGGATGCGTTAGTGCGTTTGACATAAGAGGGTCATCCTGGTTTGCTTCACTGTTGGTTTTGTGCCTGAACAATTACTGGTGGCATCCTACTGTGATCTCTGAAGGCTAGGCTTTGCCAATAAATAAATAAATACAATAATAAACAGTTTACCAACTTTATGCCTCCCTACTTTGACTAGATATAAAACTGCACAGCACTGCTTCAGAAACAGTACAAGGAGGCCTTGCTAACCTGCAGGGATTCACACATGACAGCTTAGGAAATAAAAGAAAGGTTTTCATAAATAATACGATTTCACAAACTATGACCGGGGACCCATGACTCCTGAGTCAATCAGCACTTGATGTGCATCCACTGTATGAAGTAGTCAGGAAATGGTGGTAACCCAGAAGTTAGCTTGGGAGAGAGCACAATTGATCAGATACCTGAGAAATGGCAGTCTTCATATTTATTACCTTTAATTTTTTTTCTGATAACCAAATAATACATATAGAGAAGCAGAAAGCAAATTGGGAAGAAAGCTTTCATTTAGTATTTATTTTGGGAACCGAAACCTTAACCAGGCTTATATTGGTACTGTAAATGACTAAATTACACATTAAACTAGCTCTTGCAACTTTCCCTTCTTAATTGAGTAATTATGTTTTTGAATACCCTAGTAGAATTGAGCTCATGACCTAGTGATATTCAGTCCTTGAGGGCAAGATCAGAATAACAGGAGATAATAAGATATTGAGTACATCTGAACATTCATCCTCCCAACAATCAGCTTCTCTTTATGCAAACTGACCTTGGAAATCATTTAGTGCCATGTAAATGTGGGGGTTCACTTAGCCAAGGTGGGATAGGTATGGTACAAAAAGTTGCTAGGAAAATGGTAGAGCCTGGACCTGCTACTTTTCTTCATAAGGTTTGACAAAAGGCATTCCACTTCTACAATTACTGACTTATCTTTTTATTCCTAAGATGGCTCCTTATATTAAGTACAGTCCCTACTACAATTTCCTGATGTATGCATACAAGTATTTAACATGTATGTGCCTGTGTATATACATTCATTCATACTTTATAATATAAGCATGTTGTTTGCTCTTTTTGTTTTCAAACTTATTCAAAAAATTATATCAATAGGGTTATTGGGATCTGTTTTGGTGGATAAAACGCCTGCTACACCAGTATGGACCGAGTTCCAGTCCCCAGCAGGGAAAATGCGTTTTTCGGTACAGGTCTGTGCTCCCAGCATTGGGAATGGGGATGGGCAGAGACAGGTGGGTGCTGGGTGCTCCCCGGTTAGCCAGGCTAGTTGCAAAAGGAAGTTTCGAGTTCACTGGGAGATCCTTTGTCAAAAAAATAAACTGAAGTGGAGATGGACAGAGAAAGATACCTGAAATGGACTTCTGACCTCTATAACCACATGCCTAGGCGAGCATACCGACATACGTATGTGTGCATATACCTGTCCCACACAGAATGGAGGGGGCAGAAGGACGAATGGGTGAATAGAGAATAGATTAGATGGACAAACACATAGATACATACAGATAGCCCATGAGACATTAAACTAGAGCTACTCAACTCAAGTATATATTTTATAAGAAGCCAAAAGACTAGTTGAGTGGGAAAGAAAAACCTGAAAGTAAATGATTCTTCACTGATAAAGTACTTAGGGGGTCACAATCTAATATCCCCTCCTCTGTCAACTCACGAGGCTGGCTTTGTGGTTAAGTTTGTAGAAGGCACTAGTCTAGAGTGCAGTTATTGGATTTACTTGGAATAATTATTCTGTTTCTACTCAATGAAAATGTTTGAACAATACCTTTATTATATGTATTACATGGTCAAATTTTGTTACCATTTTGGTTAAATCTTCAAAATTTTTTACAATATTATTTTAGCTGTTTCAAATACCAGTGTGCACTAAACAAAAATGTAGAGGCCCCAATCCCCAAAGAGGCTTTGATCTTGCTTGGACTTGGCTGTGGGCCACTTCTGGATGCTGTGGTCCTGAGTTTATCTCTAAAATGGATGCACATAATCATACCTGGTATAATTTCTGTCTCCAATAGAACTGAAAACAGCAGGGTATGTGGTGCCTTAAGACTATGATTCAACTACTCCAAGCAGTTTGGAGACAGATTCAGGAAGTTCACAAGTTCAAGGCCAGCCTGAGCTAGAGAAGTGTCTTAGATACTGTTGAGCTGTTTATGTGTGTGAAAGAGTCACAATCTTCCTACATATGCAGCATCTTGGGGACCAATTGTTTCCCAAACCAAGAGATCTATGCAACTTAAAACAGTGCCACAATCCAAATATGCCCTAATAAGAAACATGTAGAAAATATAAACATGACCATGCAGGGTGGCTGTTCAATAAAGAGAGTATACAAAAGGATAATTACATATTTTATATTTTAATATTTAGAAGTCCCAAGAGATTCTCAGTTTTTGTGCTAACATTTATGAAAGCTTTATATTTACTCTTACTTTGCTGGTTTGTCTGAAGTAAATGCCTGCACCCATGTTACCATGTTTAAATTTTCTCCTGGGAATTAACGTTTTTTTGAAATTATGTTTGTTCTTGATTATATAACTCTTAATTCTACTCTATTAACAACATTTCCTAAGACTTCAGATCTTGGCTTTTGTTCACAGTTGTACCACAGTGTTGCATTTAATGGCTGACAAACTGAAGCGCCAATCAACTTTCACTACCTCAAAAGAAAGAAAAGAGTAATTCGGGAAAGGGAGGAAGAGGAAGAGGGGGCAGGCAGGCAAGAAATGAGCCATCAAGCAGCTACCTTTGGGTAATCTGATGACAAATGTGTCAGAACTCTGCTATCTTCTACATCCAGAAATTTTTATTCTACTCTGTGATGGTCATGCCTATAATCCCAATTCTCAGGAGTCAGAAGTAGGTGGATCTCTGTAAGTTCGAGGTCAGCCTGGTCTACAGAGCTAGTTCCAGGACAGACAGGGATACACAGAGAAACCTTGTTTCTGAAAAAGGAAAAGGAAGGAAGAAAGGGAGGAAGGAAGGAAGAAAGGAAGGAAGGAAGGAAGAAAGAAAGGAAGAAAGGAAGGAGAAAGGAAGGGAGGAAAAGGAGAGAGAGAGAGAGAGAGAGAGAGAGAGAGAGAGAGAGAGAGAGAGAGAGAGAACACGAGCAGTGGTAGTCTTATTTCCAGAAGCAGGTGGCAGAATAAGAGCAGATTCACAAAGCTTTGCATATGTAAAGAGGAGAGCTTCTTGATGTATAATCAAGAGCTGTAAGAAAAGCTGCTGGGATATATGCCAACTGAAAATTAAAAATGAGCTCAGAAAGCTGCAATAGTCAAGGAACAGAAAGCAATACAAGTAGCACAATGCTAACTACCCCTTAGAACACTGAGTTGGTGCCAGGCCGCAGGTTTAATTGCCCTGAGCACACTCTCTGCATTGAAGGATCAGATGAGTGAGAGATAGTTACGTGGGACGGGGTCACATGGCAGGAAAGAAAGAGACAGCTCCCTGCAAGTACAGCATAATGAAACCAGGAAGAGCACCCAGGCAAGCCACCCTTCTATCTCCAGGGGCCTCCCAAAAGAAGATACACATCTTTCCTCGAGACAAGGGGTTCCTATTACATTTTTACATCAAGCGTTCATTGATTTGCTTTATTTTTATATAAAACTATATAGATCACAATCCCTAATATAGCAATCAAGAAAAAAAAGCAGTATATTAAATAATCACATAAAGTTCCAAATGGCCTCAAGATGACTCATGTCTTCAGGTAAATTTCTAATTACTTGCAAATTGCAATGGTTAATTAGTTTCAGAATGATAATAAAATTTATAGAAGAATATTCTTTGCTGAAAATGTAATCTTATTTTGCATATGGTATTACTGAAAATTAACTTATCAAGAATCAGGCATCACAGTTTCTGGCTTTCCAACACTGAGACTATATTAAAAATAAATCTGTAACATCTTACAAACTCCTCAGAAAACATGTGAGGTATTAATTTTATCCTGGCAAACAAAAGGGCCTCTACAAGCTGCCGAGGCTCCTAGGACTCCAGTGTTTATCTTACCGGGGGCGGAGCACACGGTTCCCCTGTATTGTCTCAGTACTGAGCACAAAAGTCATTCTCTTTTCTGACAATAGGCTGAACGATAAGGTAAACAGCAGAGAAATTAAATCTCATAAAGGAAGGATTAGCAAACTTGAAAGTAATAATGTACCATGGACTCAACATCTTTTTTTTTTTTTTTTATCTCTGACTCATTATTCCCAAAACATAAATTCCAGCCTTTTGCAGACAAGGTATTCTTCTGGGATAGAGTCAGAAACTATGTGGTAAGACTTTAATGACGGTTTTGACTGAAGGAATCACAATATCATAGACTGCTCTAAGCCTGGATAGATTTACAAGGCAGTTTGTCTGTCTGACATCTTCAACATTGGGGCCTTTACCTTCCTTACTCTTCAATGACAGCCCCGCCCACTTAGCCCTTCTCTTTGATAGACCAGGGAAAGCCTTGGTGCTAGCTGCATGAAAAGACACCAAGCACAGATCCCCATTTCACCCCGTGCTGCATATAGACGACACAGAAATGAGAGATAATTAAAAGGGCAGCCAGTCTAACTCAGGGCGTTTCTCATCGGCTGTCAAGGTTAATTCACTCAACATTAAAAGATCACAAAGTTGTTTGGTTTTAGGTTCTAGCACAAAGTTGGAAAAGCCTTGTCTTTCTTCATCAATGGATTCAAGAGTTCATCTATGGTTGTTTGATAATCTAGAAGAGTGTTTAGGGGGAGAAGGCCACCTTAGCAGACTGTCCATGCGGGAGGGGAACAGGCCACATAGTCCCAAGCTCTAAGAACAAGGTCCCAAGGGATGAGGCGGTGCCAGAGCAAGCACCAGGAGCACAGGGCTGACTGAAAACAGTGGAAAAGCTGAAAGCCGGTGGCTAGGGCCCCTCTAGATAGGGAAGGGAGAACAAGCCTCATCACTTTCTATTCCTTATACCTCCTGGGGAGAACTGGGTAGCACTGCTCCAGCTGCTGGGCACGAGTAACACCCAGAATTCCAACCTATTCCCTATTTCATCTGTGTACTGATACTTTCCCTCCTTTCCAAAAATAATGTAAGGGAATTAAAAAGTCATAGCTATACTAAGAGTGTGAGTGAGAGCCAGGTTTGCAGAAGAACTGTACAGGAGAAATCATGTTCAGAAGAGCCATTTACCACTGACTCAAAGGACACCACCCAGCAGTGCCAGTGAGTGACCCGGGGAGATGAGCAAACACAGACAAGAAGGACAAAGGAAGTCTGGTTGCTGCACCTGTACATGCACAGCGTTCACGGCAATCATCTTCATAGGCAGTGTCTTTCACCCAAACTATGACCTCGTGTTCTGCCCACAGGTATTTTCCTGTTTCATTCACCTGTTTTTTAGCCCATCTGATAAATTAGATCAGACTGTTGGAAGGAAAAAATGGGGTTTGTGCTCATTTAATTTTTTAGTTTTAAGAGAGATAGGTGGGAAGATAGTGTTGCGTTCAGCCTTTCATTGTGGAGTGTGTTCCCCGCATCTCTCAGGCTGGCTTTTGTGCCTTAGCAAACAACATATAATTTAGTATTTCTTGCGTCTGCTTCATTACTGAACATGAAATCATAATGTTATAGGTCTGTAATACGAAATCCTTGCTACCAAGTCACTGACCCAGCAAAACCTCCAAAGTGGGTTTTGAAAACAAATCCTTACTGTTTTATTTGTTTCCGGGAGACTTCAAGCTCCAAATGCTGAACAAAAAGGGAAAAAAAATCTAGTTAATTAAAGATTCTATTTCGCCCGTGTTCCAGTTAATTTGAGCCTTTCTAAATACTAATTGCATGAGGCAAGTTAAACGTATTCTGAAGAAGATAAGCCTTTGTGAAATAAACTTAAGGAGCCTTCAAGAAATAAAAAACAGTTTTAAACAATTGAAATGATGTATGGTGTGCTTCAATGTTTTCAGGATTGTATCAGGAGGCTGAGTGGGCAGAATTATGGATCTGGACAGCCACAATTGAAAGTGTTTTAAATTTATTTTGGAAACTTTAACCCAGTCAACATAGTTGCAATTTGTCATCTGCATTTTGGGGGAAAAACAAAACAAAACAAAAAAAAAAAAAACAAAACCAAAAGCCTGTTTTCAGCTGTGACACATCCAATCCCTTCTGAGATACTTTCATGTAATTCTTTCATGGTGGTGAATTCCTACAGGCATAACCAGGCACAGGCATAGAGAAAGGACCACCATTAGGATACTACCATCTTCTCTGGATGCCCAGGCACCTTGGCAAAGGCCCCTCTTGCCTGTGGCTGTGCAGGCAGACCCTAAGCAAAGCAATGCTCTTCTTGAACAGTGCTGAGACAGGAGCATACCGTGCTCCAAAAGGAGTGTGTTCCTCGTGTAAATACTCACCTGCCATTTAGGAACTGCTTCAAGAGCTGGTTCTGCAAATACTTCTGCCCTCAAGTGTAATTCTAAAGATGTTTCAATTACCAACAAAAGTTGGCAGAGAGTAGAAAGAATTATTCTTTGGGCGTGACACAGAAAACAAAACAGCATAGCCCTTAGGTCAGTTTGTACAATATAGTGCAGTATATGAACTTGCCTAGAAGCAACACCAAGCACATGTATCCAACATGCAGGAGCATGAACAATTAGAGGCAGAGAAGCTCCCTCCCCGCACTGAGATCTCCACCATGAACATTGGCTTTAAAGGCCACTGTGGTTATGACCCTGAAAGTTGGGATTTCTAACATATAGAAAGCATCAAGGAACAATCTAATCTGAAATTCAAGGATTAAAAGGAAAAGTGTTTTTCATTAACATTTTTATGGACATACATAGAAAGGGGTAGATGGGCAAGTAGAGAGACCCTGACTCACCCACCCACTCACCATTCCACTTTATTTTGTAGCTATTAGTAGCTCTTTAAACTCTTGGCAAGATGCTATATGTCACCTATGAGCTCCTTGAAGAAGGCTCTGCATATAGAAGGCATCAACGAGCTGAGACTGGATAAGTATTTGTTTATCTCAGAGGGTATTTTTCATTCTGTTTCCTGTAATAAATGGATTTCTCTTTAGAATATCTTTCATGCCAAGTTATGATTTCATGATGGAAATCAAGCTGCAATAAAATGGGTGGTTGGCAATGAAAGTATTTAAAGTTTATTTACCTAATGTGTAAATGACTTCATAACTGTCAAAAGGCAACATGGAATACAACTTAGAGGGAGAAGAACATAAAGCTAAGGAACAAAGAAAAAGGGAAAGAAAGAGAGAATTATTTGAAGGCCCCGTTCAGCAGTAGAGAGACTGCTGCTGGTACTTGTGATTTCTGTATCCCACAGAGAAAAGGGGGAGGGAGCACAGTGGCTCAGGAGAAAGAATAGATGTATCCGAGGACACATAGGATACCACATAGGCATCAAGAGGAGTCTAGAGTGAGGCTGTATCAGTGAGAAATACAAAACGAAAACAAGAGAGGAGAGATGGAAAACTGAAATCAAATGGTTCAGAAAGGGGAGCACGAACAGCTGACTCAGGCATGCATTCAAATCTTGACTTATCCATTTTTATCTATGTGACCTTGGGCAAATTAATCTCTCTGAGCCCGTGTTTCCCTATTTATTCAATATATTGCATTGCATGTCTAGAGATCTCATGAAACGACATGTACTAAAGAGCACAGCATAGGATTCTGTAACATTGAGTTTGCTCACTGCATGGATGTGGTTCTACATTACAAGCCTGAGCTAGCCCACCTCTCAGCAGCAGCTTGGAGGTTTACACACAGGGTCATTGTCTCTCTATTGCTGGGGAAGAATAGAAGCTTGTTTCACTTTTTTGGGGAAGAAAATGGATGCTCTGCTCACATGTCCTCAAATACCTTTAAGAACGATGGTGGCTTCTTCGGTTTAGATGCATCAGTGGCAACCTAAGGCTTGAATTTTCTTTTTTTCGGAGCTGGGGACCGAACTCAGGGCCTTGTGCTTGCTAGGTAAGCGCTCTACCACTGAGCTAAATCCCCAACCCCATGACATATTTTTTTGGGGGTTTCTTTTTTTTTTTTCGGAGCTGGGGACCGAGTCCAGGGCCTTGCGCTTCCTAGGCAAGCGCTCTACCACTGAGCTAAATCCCCAACCCCAGGCTTGAATTTTCTTCCACGTCCAATGTTGCTGGCTGTACTATACATAGACCTTTGGACCAAAAAGGACACACAAGCTGTGGGGTTTGTCTTTGATTTTTACAAATGGGAGTAACTGAGGCCTGGTTCAGTCACATACTTATCTGATTATCCACTTAACAAAGATCAGCTGAACACATGCCTCACATGTGTGATGATTCTAGAGCAGAGTATCTTCCAGTACTGAAACTTGGAACTCGCCTAGAGGGCTTGTGGGGTCTTCTGCCTAGTGCATTCATATGGCCACTATGGGACTCAGGTAGAATTGCTGGCCAAGGCTGTCTATGCCACACAAAGCATTTTCCTGATACATTTCTCTTTCTATCATGAGCCTGAGGTAAACAGGACAACTGTGGGGCCTTGAATTTCCTGTCAATCAATCACTGGGCAGCTGAGAGAGGGGGAGGAGAAAAAGTAAATGACTTCACATTAATCTTCAACCGAGATCTAAGCTAGGACAAAGGTCACAGAATCCCCAGTGGAGTCTGTATTGGGCATGGGACAGATTCTAATGGTCATGGCCAGGCCCTGTCTGTACACGGATCAGAAAAGACCCATGAATCAAGTCTTGACCATGATGGCATCCCGTCAAGGTAACTGTCCTCTTCCT
Source organism: Rattus norvegicus (assembly GCF_021556685.1). Taxonomy (NCBI): domain Eukaryota; kingdom Metazoa; phylum Chordata; class Mammalia; order Rodentia; family Muridae; genus Rattus; species Rattus norvegicus. Next base: position 52,229,259 of record NC_141534.1, on the reverse strand, counting down.
GACACGTGATTTGTGTCTTCTTCCAGTTGACACAATTCTACTTCCTGGATGAGGGAGGGTGAGTGGCAGCAGCCAAACAGTGACGGAATAAGCTAGGCTCAGACCTTTCATTTTTGAGTCCATCATAGGTTGGAAAGAGTCTTTAGCCCAAGAGGTGCACGACTAGGAGCGCTGCTTCAGCTCTAGCTTAGCTGCTCAAGTTTGCTTCTATCAATTGTTACTTCCTGTAAACTTTCCCATCACAGTGCTGGAAATATTTCCCCTGCTGTGTGGATTGTTGAGAGATTAGAGGAAGGTGCTTCTCCCTCCCACCACTCCCCAGTGGGTTCTGAACAACATGGGTTCTGAAAGCAGGACCTCTCCCTCTGCTGTCCCCTCATTTCCTGTTTCAAGCACTTGACCAGAGCTGTCTTCCCTTCTTCCCTATAAATGTGCCAGTTAAAAGGCACAGAACAGTCATGTGGGAGACCCTCTGAGGCCGCATGCCTCATGCTTTCTACATCTTGACACCTTCCAAGGTCTTAAAGCTTCTCTCAGCACATACGTTCCGGGAGACTTTCCACACGGGCATGGAGTCCAGCTTCAAAGACTAAGGACCCTCAGTGCGACAGAAAGCTGGCCACATTGCAGAGACTCTTTCAGTGAGGCCTCTCCATAAGGCACTTAGGAATACTACCCCACACACAGAGTGTTAAAGAGATTGTAGTGGAAATACCAAAAATGATTAGCATGGCTTGAACAGAGTCATGATAAGCCGATTTACCCGACACTTAGCTCATTACTCTATGGCAGCACTTCCCCAGTCTCTGATGTGAAGGGAAATGGCATTTACAAAGAGAGAGAGTGGGTAGGGAGAAGGTTGTTTCTAACTCTGCTGACTTTGGGGGAATTCTCCAAGCTGACCACCTCATTGCCTCAGTTGCTTTCTTGTGTCTCTGCCTCTTTCTCTCTCCTAAATGTCTATTTTATTCCATGAGAAATTAAAATAATAAAATATACAAGATTCCAAATATTTCTATTCTAGTAGATCTTAAAGTTTAATATTTTTGTTAATTGTATTTATTGTATTTATAGTCCTAGAAAATTGGAACTCTTAAAATAATATTTAGCATATTGTTACGAGGAACTCATCAGGGATGGCCACTCAGACACAGCTTATACCCAGTTTAAAGTCTTTATTCCAGCCATCTGGGACAACACTCAGATATTCAGGACCCAAGTGTAACCAGAGAATTTAGAACAAGGGTCTTTCAAAGGCAAAAATCACATGCTGGTTTCTCACTAGGCAGCTACAGGGGGTGGTTTTGCACAAGCAAGCAGTTCAACAGAAGCTAAGGTAAGTTAGCTGGGGCATCTTGACCTGGGCTCCTAGAACAAAGTTGGGTTATTTTTCATAGGATTCTCCATGAAGGAGATCAAATTCCATCTGAACCTGAAATGGCCCCAGCCAGAATACGAGATGGAAGAGCCTCTGCACTCTCTGGCCCCGTCAGGATATGATTTAATATTCGTATTTACTAATTTTATTAATTTTATCTGTAAGACTGGGAATTGAACCTGGGGCCTTGTGTGTGCTACACACATGCTCTGTCATGGACCTGCACCCTCCTCAGCCTCTAAAACCATTGTATCAAATTTTTTTAAGGTTGACCTATGAGTGAAAACAGGGATCATATGTTAGCCGATTTAATAAGACATTGGGCCAAGAATACATTAAGTTACTAATGAGTCATCAAGAAGTTCCATTAACACTTTCATATTCAGCACTGGATCGTTTTGGCTCACACAGATGCTTCTGCCCTTGAGTAAAGCCATGCTTTCTAGTGCTCGTTCCTGCCAGCTGCGAGGGTGATAAATATTCCTTTTGCCAACGGAAGAGATGTGCAGCCCTGTAAGATGCAGCTCTTCTTGTCCATTGTTCTGCTCCCTGATGTGTGTTGACAGCAGATTTACAGGAAGTGGCCTCACCTAATTTGCATTTGTATTGATGTGTTTGGTGAGTAGGGAAGGAAGTCAGCAGATTACACTGTAATCAGGAGAGAGGGAGGACTTCGCAAGCTCTCCCAATGACTACACAAATGCATCAGATCTTTAAACCATATTCTTACACAATAAATGATTTACATGCAGTGCCAGAACTAGGGCAGAATAATGACCCACTCAGACTCTCTAGGGCTCTCATCCAGAACACATCTCCAGTTTTCTCATCCATGACACACACCCCAAGCATTTCAAAGTCATATCTCTTGATTAAGATTTAAAGGTTTGCAACAATATATTGACCAGTCATTTAAAAATTAGGGAGAATACATTAAATATTAAATCTCAGCTTGCAAAGGTAAATGCTATATTTTGCCAAACCTTAAAAAAAAAAAACCTCTGCCAGCAAGTAGAATAAACAATGGTTTTAACTCCCTATGATACAAGCAAAAGACTCCTTATCAGTTGTTAAATGAAAATATGATAAACCGCGCAGTAAGATGTAGAGGAGAAAGATATACCCTGAAGCCAGGTGGCAGAGAGACTGTAAATTCTTCCCGTTTGGGGGTTGGGGAGGAGGGCTACTGTACGGGCTAAAGTTATGTTTGAAGTTTAAATTACTATACATAAGAAATCTGTAAGACAAAAATGCCTATAATCTGTCCACTTGCTCAAGGACACATAACTTTCGGGAATTGGGAGACGGGGGTGAGGGTTGTTGTTCATGTAAGACATGTTTTCACTTAAAAAGATTTATTTATATATAAGTACACCGTAGCTGTCTTCAGACACACCAGAAGAGGGCATCGGATCCCATTACAGATGGTTGTGAACCACCATGTGGTTGCTGGGATTTGAACTCAGGATCTCTAGAAGAGCAGTCAGTGCTCTTAACCACTGAGCCATTTCTCCAGCCCCATGTTTTCACTTTTATAAATAAGGTTGATTGCCCCAACTGCACAGGATATGCTTGATCACTTGTAGGCGAGAGATATATAGAGAGGAAGTATGTCAGGATATGTTTGCCCCTGATTAGACGAAGGCAGGAAGTACCTAGTCTTGTGAGTTTTGCTTTATGAGCTGCTGTCTCATGTACTGAAGTGTTGTTCTCTGGGAATCCCAGGTATGGATCTGGCTAATGTCTTTCTTCCTGGCCAGTATTTAATAAAGCTTGCACTAAATTTGGCTCAAAAATATGTGGTAGTGGTCTTATTCTTGCCCAATGGGAGTAACACTACATTCAAGAAACAGAATGTACTCAAATCCCCTGCAATACACAAACATGGGAGTGATGGGTACTATGCAAATGACCTATAAAAGGTCATGAAGGCCCTGGCCCAGGGTCCTTGGAGCACCACAGGCTGTTTCCCCTCCACACTAGGCCACACCCACTCTTAGATGTTCTTTCTCTCTGAATATACTGCTTGTAGTTCTATTTCTAACTGTGTGTCCAGGATCTAGTTATCTATCATGGGACACAAAGGCCTAGATACTTCAGTAAGTGTCCCGGGATTCAGGTCCATGCCTGTAACAACAGGACTCAACTTTTATATTGCTATTAGGTTATCAAGCTGATAAAGTTTACTATAAAAAGGGCACATTTTTCAAAAAAAAAAAAAGACAGGATTCTAAAACTCATTTTCCTACTACTTCCTAAAACTCAATTTCCTATAAAAATTTTATTTTATATTGCCATGGCTCACAGCTCTATTTGGTGATGAGCACAGTTCACTTATAATTACGAAGTTTAGGGAAATGAAATACTGCACTCTGTGGAATGTTATGTGTATGATTACTTCTTGCCTACTATGAGAAAGCTTTCCTTATGAGAAAAACTAGTCACTTCGGTCTTCCCTCCACTTACAGACATTTGTGTCCTAAGTGAGCTAAAGAAAGAAGATCCCTGGGGCCTCAGCCCTGCCATCCTGCTGTCTGTCTGTCTGCCTGCCATGGTGCTAATAAATCTTTTAATAAACCTCTTGCTCAAAGGAAATAGAATAATTATAAAAAGATGCTTGCCAGAGGGTTGATCTTTTTCCCTTGCTGTTTCGTGTCCTCCTTGCTCTCCCCACCTCCCAGATCACTCTGCCCTTCAGAGTCTACAGCAATTCAGATTGAAAAGGGAGAAAACTTGATCTTTTCCTACCCCACTGCAAGGGTCCTGGGTCACAGAACAGCAAGAGAAAAGCTTAGCAAATGTGTCTAGCCAAAGTTTTTACACACAGAGAAATGAAGACCAAAGACCCCAGGAAACAGCCTCTGTGTGCTGACTCTTATCCAGGATTTGAGAGCTGTGCAGAAACTCCCCTGGAACAGAGGAGCATTTGCTTCTCAGCTAGTGTGATAAAGGGAAGGGGATCAGCCAGCGCACTTTCTGAAGAGAGCAGGGTGCTTCCAAAACAGGCTTGAGGAGAAGGAAGAGGCCAGAAACCAGCCTTGCAGGCTTTGATGAGGATTTCTGGTTCTGTTTCAACCTTGGGCAGAATGGAGGACAGGAAGGCCAGAGGAGTGACCTCCACAGAGATATATTTGGGACAGTAAATCTGAGCCCTGTGACCCCTTCAGTTAGGTGCTGTAGTAAGTTTAATTTCTAGTTAATTTGATTGGAAAAGATAGTTTTGTTTGGCTTAGATATAAAAACTCAGTAAGGCAAAATTGAAAAGTTCTCAAGTAGCTGGGTGGAATGCATTCTATCAGATATGAAAGAAAACAAAGACCGAGGCACATTTGGAACCCTTAAATGAAATAAATGGCTTTATCACTCTACCTTTCTTACAGTAACTCTGGTCATTTTTGTTTGGTTTCAGGCTCTGGGACAAGGCCAGGAATAAGGCTCTGAGGTACATATTTTACATACCAAAGAGAACTGGCCTCCGGGTTCTCCCAACATCCCTCAATCCCTACCTGGCATACTCTGTCCCCAATCCTGAACTTTCCAGCCCAGTGGCTGGGCTGCCTTCCCCAGAGGCTCTTCCCTACATAATCTCAATCTCTCTCTCTCTCTCTCTCTCTCTCTCTCTCTCTCTCTCTCTCTCTCTCTCTCTCTCTTCAGGATGTGAAGCCACCAACATCTTCATGCAGAGCATTCTTTACAGAGAAGAAGCGAGGAAGCAGAGTCTGCAAGAGGGTCCTCTGTCATGGCCTGCACTCTCTCTCTAGTGAGGACCTTGGAAATTGGAATTCCCTGTCTTCCTCAAGGCAGCTATTGAGCCCAGGAAGATCTCTTTTTCCCTGCCCTTTATGGAGCCTCACATGACAGGAAGGAAGGAGAGCAATACAGGAACTCTGACGAGTGAGTGAGTGAGCACATGGTTTTGTTAAGTTTCCTAGTTTACTGCCTCTTGGAGCACACTAAATGTCTGTAAACTACACAGATTTCCCATTTCCCATGGACACCTATGTCACAAAGTTCTCGATTGTCATTTCTTCATTGCTACTGTGGCCTCAGTCCTGTTCTTTGTGACGGGTTAGGAGAAGATAACATCTCTTCATCCTGTAGCATCCTTGGGTATTATACTCCAGGGTTACAGCCAGCATTCTCAGAATACTCAGACTTAAGGCATATCAGCGCAGTTATTATATATCGCTCTGGACATTTAAATTAACAGTTGATGCTTTCCAGTAACTTTTTATAAAGTACTGGGTCGCCAGATAATAACAAGAATATGTACACATTTATTTTTAAAGAACCTTCTGTCGAGTTGCATACAAGGCAGGCTGTGATATGATGGTCAGAAAAGACAGGAATGGGGCAGGCTGTATAGTTGATTCCTCCGACAAAGTGTGGGCAATGAGCATATTTTATATTTAGATTTGGTTTATTGAGGGGACCCTAAACTTTTTTTTTTTAAGTGCACATGAATCGTCTGGAGAAATCAGCGTCTAAAGTGATTAATTAGACCTTATTTTGTCCTGAACAGATTTACTAAGCATTTTTCAAATAGCCACAATGTTTGTAATTACCAGAATCACACCTCCATTGGCCAGCCTTGGTTACTTCATGCATGAACAACAATCTGATTGAGCACTCTTGTTAGGGTTTCATTCTGCGTTGTAATTAGCCATAATCATAGCCTTCCTGGGTGCATGAGAATGTGCAAGCAAGTATTCACGGACTCGGCCCATTTGAATATGAATCTTCTCAGTGAGGAGCAATAAAGCAGGAGAAACAAAACAGTTTCTCTAGGGAATCCAGTGAAGCATCTCTCCTCTGATTCTGCCCCCTTCAAAATGTTCTCCCTCCAGTCTCTGGATTCTATTTGCTAAAACAAGGGTGGCTTAATGAAGACAATGGCCTATTATCCCTTAAGTGACACAGGAGGGCCTAAGTATTACAGGCTTAGTTCTTTCAGTCTTTGCCAAGGACACAAGGAACAAAAGAACAAGCAATTGTGTGTGGGGAAGAGAATTCGGTCCAGGCTCCACTAGGGGACCACTCCAAATGAGATGGGGCCATGCTATTCTTACGCTCTGAGGAGGCTGGTGCATGCTGGCTTTCTTCTCTTTCTTCCCCTCTTCACCCCCTGCAAATGACTCAGGCATTACAGAAAAAGGCTCCAAGCAGCAGGGATTGAAAACAAAGGCTTAGTGGAGGAGGGGTGACATTTCTGATCCCATCCCAAGCACATTCAGAGTGAGCCACCTACTGGCAACTCCTCTCTTCCTTTTTTTTTTTTTCACGCTCTAATCCCCTCAACTCTTAAGGAAAGACCTGGGTAAACAGAGTAGGATCAGGCCACAAGTGTTTTTAGCCAAGAATGGAGGAATAAAATTCACAGGGAAAGCTTTCACAGCAGTATGGAGTCTTTGAGAGAAAACACAGTTTGGACCAGTTGAAGTATGACAAAATGTCAAACATGAAGGGTTGTTTAAAAGGCTGTGTGCACTGCACAGAAAATGAAAGATGACTCAAGTCTACTGAAAGATATCGACTGATAGATTCATGAAGATAAGTCAACTAATTGTTTAAACAGTTAAAACACACAAAATGGTTTTGTCCTTGAATAACTTTCAGTTCTTCAATGTATTCGTTTTTTGTAGTGTTTTGTTTACTTGTTTGTTTTTTGTTTCTGAGACATTCTATGCCACTAATAAAATATCTGAATTCTTTGTTGGCATTGTACCATGGGAAGGCTCAAGGGCTGTGATGTGACCCTAATCATTTTCTGACCACCTTACAGGTTTAGGATCTGCATCATCTTGACAAAGTGAGTCCTCGTAAGGCAACATGAAGCAATCAGCTACTGGAATTTCAACTTGTGGTCTCATGTGCATGCTCTATGCATGTATAACCATAGTTTAAGGGCTGAGTAAGCCTGTGACCATTCTTGGTATAGTATGGCAAACATTTTGGGGTTATTAGAAGTAGCCAAAGGCACTTCATAGAAGAGATCTGAGGCGGAAGTTGGACATCATGAGGAAAGGGGCCATGACAGGCACTATAACTGACGCTGAATCATGTCTTCTACCAGGGGAACACTATGAACCTGGTAAGTCCTCAGAGCCAGGGCCACACTCTCCTAAGAAGGGAGTCAGTGTGCTGAGGTGCTGGGGTCATCTTACCAACTGGGCAGCTGTGAGCATTTTCACAGATCTCTCATCATAAGCTGCATTCTCACTAACATGAGGACTTCTTCAGAACATGTCCTGATGGTCTCTCTAGTGGGGTTCTTAGCGTTTTTGTAGGCTGTTTTCTTGTTTAAGGCCACTTCATCGTTTTCATAGAATATTATGACAAACCTACTATACTTAAATTACTCTGAAAAGCACAAGAAGAATCTCCATGACTATTGACATTAAACTGAAGTCTGGCAGAGGCCACCATTCCTTATAATGTCTTCTTTGAAACAACATATTTTTATGTCATGTGCATTGGTGTTTTGCCTGTATGTACGTCTGTATGTGTGCATGCATGCATGTATGTCTGATATAAGGGTGTCAAATCCCCAGGAATTGGAGTTATAGATAGTTGTGAGGTACCATGTGGGTGCAGGAAATAGAGCCTGGGTCCTGTGGAAGAACAGCCAGGGCTCTTTACCCCTGAGTCATCTCTGCAGCCACTATTCCTAATAATTTCAAAACTGGAAATTACAATACAGCTATCACTGGCCATCTGCTCTGTGACTAGTAGACCTTGGATCTCCCAAGCCTTATGCCAGCCACAGTAGACGTGGCCACTATGATGCTATTATCCCCAAGGACATGGACAGTGGGAACCACAAAGATACTGCAGAAAATTAAAGCAGTGAAAGATTCAACAACTCTCGGGGACACAGAGCTAATTGACAGCATGTTTGTAATTAAATGGATGGATTGTGGTCAACTCTCAGAAGCCCATGTGAGGAGTCATTAGCTCCTGGGAATGGGTCTGCTCTGCTGGCTGTCCAGACATGAGGACTGAAATTATTTTTTGAGACTATGTAGGTGGAAGAGTCTGTTACTAACATAATCGATTATCAGTCACTCCTGGAGTTTTCATAAAGAAGAAGAAATGAGCTTTTACATCATTCACTTATGTACATACTAAATGCTCGTCATGTGAGCGGTACTATGCATAGTTAAGAAAGCAAAGAAAGGGGAACAAAACAAAAACTGAGTTGTTCAGAGTTCGGAAATGACATGGTCCCTTACTTCAAAGAATCAGCAAAACCCATGCAACGCAGATGCAAAAACAAATACAGTTCAAGGCATAAACTGTGCGGACAATCTTGCCAAAATTGCAATAAACACAGAGAGGGTCTTGAGTCTTAATTTATTTACTCTTCCCTGATCCTGGCCCAGAACGATACATGAGTATCATTTGCTGAAAGCAGTAAAGACAGAGGTTGAAAGCAATCATCTAAAATGAATATCCACCATAAATGTTGAGCAGAACATTTATGGATATTAGCTGATAAACAGTAATGTTTGCGGTGCTGTTTGTTGTCTGGGTCAGTTGGAGCCGGCGACTTAATCCTTTATAAAACTCTGTTAAAGATTCCTGTAAAATATCCCATTCTCTCCCCCTGTTGGTCAATAAGAAAGAGAACAGAGCTCTTTGTTGGGGAGAGATGCACAGTCACAACAGACAGGCACAGGGTCAGATTCAGAAGACCATCTTCGGTCAGCCACAGACTCAGGCTCACATAAAAGACAGAAGAGAGAAGACACACCGAGCACAGAGCAGAGATTCAAATCTGGGCTCACCCTGGTTAAATGGCTCCAAAGGGAAGTGTTTTGATTCAACACTGCTGCATTCTTGGAGACGCAATCACAAATGTGTTTAACCCATAAAATGTTTCTCTGAGGAAGTTTCCGAAAACACTTAACTGGAAAGGCCTTCCCAAATGCACACAGACACCATCCCATGGGTAGGGTCCCTGATTGAAGAAAGGAGCAAAGCAAAACAGCAATAAAACTAAAGACAAGAACAGAAGTTGGGGGGGGGCATCGAGACAGAGACAGGCAGAGACAAAGACAGAGGCACACACATACACAGAGAGAGAGAGAGAGAGAGACAGACAGACAGACAGACACAGAGAGAGAGAGAGACAGAGACAGACAGACAGACACACACACACACACACACACAGAGAGAGAGAGAGAGAGAGAGAGAGAGAGAGAGAGAGAGAGAGAACGAGCCCAAGCTAACATCAGTATTCCTCTTCTGCCTCTACTTCCTGACTGCAGATACAGTGTGACCAGCGGCCTGACAGGCCCACCAGCAGCAGCAGTGATCTTACTTGAACACATTGTACAATATATATATATATATATATATATATATATATATATATATATATATATATATGTATGTAATTTAAACACATTATCTGTAAAATCCTCAAATAAAGGGGTAATTAAAAGTAAGAGACACAAATATTTTCCTCAGATATAACTGCTCATTCTGCCACTTTGTGAATCTGAACACTCAGTGTTATAGATTCTTAGAACTATATGACTTTAGAAAATAACATTTTGGACAAAGTTGTGGTAAAATTATGCTAGTCTATAAACACCTATTAATGAAGTTGTAATAGATAAGTCACTGCTGAACTTGCTGATTAAGTTCTAATTAGTTAAATTATCAGAAATGCTAGGCCCTAAACTGTAAGAGACTCATTATTTACTACCATTTGGTGACTAGAAAGCATGCCTTTTCTCTTTAAGACATTTTACCTACCTTAACATTTAGGAATATCAAACTGTTAACATTTAGGAGTTAAGGATAGAGCTTAGCAATAGAGTGTCTGCTTAGCATGCATGAGGCCCTGGCCTCAGTGCTCTTTGCCAAGACAAGTCTAATTTATGTTATTGTCTAATCTGTGGCTACCGTTTTTACAATTATCAATACTTCAGGATAGTTTTAAATAATCTCTACACTTTCAGTAATACAATGAAGTAAGTAGATGATGAACTCAAGGAAGGGAGCCACAAGCTGATAAGGAAAGAATATTCTCAGGGCCACCACCTCGGGTGAGGAGCGGCCAGCTGGGCTTCTGGTACTTCCGCTGGACCCATCATTTGCAGCTGAGACTCTTGTCAGGTTTCTGCTCACAGGCTCAGTGAGACTTTCTTAGCAGTGGGTCATGAGAGAGAAGACAGGCCTCATTCAGACCCTAGGAGCAGGCATCTGGCCCTGACTGTGGGACCTGGTGGTGTCTGCCTTCTTGCCCTTTTCTCTATCCCTGGTCCTCACTGTGTCTGCTCCTGTGATGTCCCAGCTTTGTAACAAGTGTCTATTAAGTACAGCTCAGCAGCAGTCATAATGGGCCTTTTTTCTTAAAACATCCTTCCCTCCTTCAACGCCAGTGGACCAAACCGCCTGCTCTTCTCCAGTCAACTCCGTTTCCCTCCTCTTCTGCTATCTCTATACAGTCTCCTTTGCCTGGGATGCCACTTCCTCTGTAATTCTGTTTTTCCCTTTTGTCAATCCTTTAGGTCTCATGTGGCATCAACTCAATTGTCAACTTCTCAATTTACAAGACCCAGAGTCCCCCAAGCTATGGTGTATCGCCTCAGCACCTTTTCTCACCATTGCGAAGGATGTGACATGTACACCTACACAGGTGTGCATGTACAGGTTTCATACATGGGTTTCTGAATGCCTGTCATTGAGGACAATGGCTGGTATGGAGTATACTGTCATATCGTCCAGTGAGTCAGTGCGATCCCATTTATTTGGCGCGATATACACGCTACACTGAGGTGACAAAACCAACCTCCAAGAATCCTGACTAAAGTCACATAAAAGAAAAGTCATCTATTTCAAAATGTCTAACTTCATAAAAAATGGCTTTGGGGAATCTCTGAAAGTACAGAGATTGGTAACTAATTTGGAAGATGGAGAGGAAGAATTCCAAATATTTTTACAGAGCTTTCCTTAATATTCTATTACATGATAGAGAATTCACTGTCACTACACATCTGTGCATTTCTAGGAGGGGTTTACAGAGCCAGCCAGGTGTGCTGCGAGACTGGGAATCATCTCTTGTGCCCACAGTTGCCCAAGAGTCACAGCATGCCCCCTCCCGACCTCGAGGGTAGGTGGGCTAACTCCTTTTCTCTTCTGATTCCAGATCTCCCACAAGCTAAGGGATAAACGTCAGCAAGACAGAACGAAGTGCTTGTATTTCCCCTACTGCTACTCTGGAGAGGTAAAGTTCTTCAGACACTGGAGGTGGAAGTTGAGGTTTGACAGCTCTGTCAGATCCAATGTCTGTACCCACCTCTCGGGGGCTAATCACTCCCCTTGCTTAGTAACTGCCAGGACTGCAGGGCCTAATCTCCTGTTTGTTCTGTCTGTACACTTTGCTCCCTTTACTTATTTGGACCAGGTTTTCCCTCCCTCCCAGTAGTACTGAGAACGCCCTCTCGGCTTCATGTCTTCAAGTTAGACTTGACATACCATCTACAAAATTTCTTACAGAAACTATAGAAAAATATTTCTAAAAGACAAGTCTGTCCAGGTCTTTCCCACCTGCAAACTTTCTGGTGTGCCACACTAGCTTTCAGTGATGAGCCCAGTCCTCTGAATCTAGACCTCAGATGCTTGCTACCCAGCCTTCTTTTATTTTTATTCACTTTAATGATCTCAAGTTCAAGTCATTTACTACAACTTGTGATTCTTTTGTTGCATGCTGGCATTGGCCCCCTACGCCTTGGAGAATACATCAGCACCATTAAACAAGCATAGCATACGGCTTCTCATAAATACCTTCTTCTATGTCGCCTTCTTTGTCTTGAGTACTACATCTTTTCTTCCAGTATAACTGTTCCCATGTCTAAATCTGAGCTACCACCTTTATACGAAGGCCAGCTATGCACTCAAGAATAAATGTTGCTAGAAATTGTTGGTAAGGAAGAATGAACAAGGTGTCCCGACTGGCTGCCACAGGGGTGATGCTGAGGGTACCACAAGGTAGGCAGGAGTCAGAGCAGTAAGTGGGGAATGGGAGCTGGTGAACATCACAGAACGAGAAATGCAGCTACTCACACAGTTCACCATCCTCAATGGTGGGACGGGATTTCTGCAATGGCAATTCCCAAAACACAATAAAAAGATGCCTTAAATGATGGGCAAACAGGGTGAGGAAAGAGAACTCCAGGAAGGAGGACACTGCAAGAGGTCAGGGTGAAACCCAAAGGGTAGAAAGCCTGGCCCCATCTTAGGAGATGTAATGCAGTCTGTGTTGCCTCCATCCAAATTTCTTCTCCCCTCTCTTTGGCTGAACAGACCCACAGAAACAGCTTGTGGCTACCATGCCTTCGCCTGGTCTCCTTCCCTCCCTCAGAATTATCTCACATACTTCCTGCATGTTTCATCTTATCTTGGCTTCTGCTTTCCTGAAGGAGACAATGTTAAAGGTGGCCACTCTATTGGGATGCTCAGAAATGATTAGAGCATGATATTTAGCAGAAACCAGAACATGAAAACATTGGGTAATGTATGCTAACACGTAAACAAAAATGCAAAGACTGAAAGGAGCAAACTGGCAATTAAATTTAGCCGCTGGAGGCAAATCAGCACCTTTCTATTAAACTGTAAACATGTAATTGAAGGAAATCATTTCAACGAAGCTAAGCACACCATGTAGGTTATCTTCCAACCTTGGGGAGGGAGTGTATGTACTGGATGGAGTCTGCAGAGGTTGTGATAATGAAATACTTTATTTCTCGCTACTTTGATTTTGATTCTCTAATTTTAATTCACCTACATATATGATTAAAAAATTTTTCTTTTGTTTCTTCCTAAAGTTTTAATCCTGCTTCCAGATGCCTTCGAGGAATGGCCACCCTTCCTTCCTGTTGTACAGTGGTTTCTTTAGTGTAGAAATATGTGGTAGGTTATAGACTTGTCCATGTAGACTCATCTGTGTAAAGTTCGTTTGTGATTTCTTAGGTTGAACTAGTTCTATGCCACTCTAGTTGCATTTTCTTTATCACATTTATCTAAACCTAATGGAGACAGTTCTCAATGACTTCCTTGAAAATGTCATTGGATATCCTTTCTTGTTTATTCTTCTGGATAAAATCTGGAGCAAGTTCTGTGAATTTCAGACAAAAAGTCACAGGACTATTATGTTGCTACTGTTTAAAAGTTGTGCCTTATCCCTTGCGACTCATCAGTGTTCTGAAATAACTTGTTCCCATTTGCTTTCTGTTGCCGGGATAAACGCTCAAGCAAATGCAACTTGGGGAGGAAAGGGTTTATCTGGCTTACACTCCTCCCAGGTCAAATCCATCCCTGAAATCAGGGCAGGAACTTGAAGCAGGAAACTGGAGCACAGAGCACTGTGGCTTCCAGGCTGCCTTTCTGGCTCCTGCTCACTAGCTCTCTTGTCCAGCTCAGACCCCCCTGCCTAGGGATGGTTCTACCTACAGTAGGCTGGGCCCTCCCACATGAATCATGGGCTAGGAAAGTTCCCCACAGCCACAGGTACCGGCCACCCTGACCTAGGCAATTCCTCTGCTGCAGCTCCCCATTTTTGGTGACTTTGGTCATGTCTTGTTGACAAAAACTAACCAGCACCCTGCTTTTATGTCACCTTCTCCCTGACCACTAACATTCTGTACTCTGCCAGCTCTGCCTCCCCATCTTTCTATTCTAGCTCCTACTGTGTGGACTAGAGCTGCTTACAGAGTCCAGCTCAGCATGTTTGGGACAACCCACATGTTTCTGTCAGAACTTTAGCCGTATCCTTAGCATTGCTTCATAATTGATTTGTTGTGATCTGTGTCAAGAGCATCTTAGAGCATGGCATTTAATAAGTGCTGATTTTATCCTGTGTTACCCATGCAGAACAATGAGCACTTGGGGTTGCTGTTCAAAGCTTCCACCTTTCCACTTCTCCCCTATCATGTCTTCAGGACTAAGTCAAATTATGTGCACTCATACCCCTGAGTCAGGATAGCCGTTCCTAGGAATTATGGAAGCTGCTGCAAATGCGCTATGTTCTTCTCTACCACTGTTCAGCTCCCAGACAGTTAGCAATGAAGTGGAAAGGATGACTGGACATAGAAACCTAACTCCACCTAGGGACAAGCCCTGAAATGCCAAGTCAGTTTGACTGCACGATTATCAGTTTACAGTTCAAAGCCAGAAGAGAGCCTTAGAGAAACCTGTCGCTTGTATCCCAGTTTGCTGTAATCCTTAATTCATGACAGTGTCCTCTAAAGAAATTTCACAGCGTAAAAAAGTCTAAAATAATCACTCCCAACACACACACACACACACACACACACACACACACACACACACACACACACACACACACGAATGTCAAAAGAAACAACAGAAGAAGGAAACAGAAGACTGACAGCTAAGATTGGCAGGAAGCTTCCCCCTCCCCCTTGGGCTTTCAGGATAAGACCATCCATGGGCAGAATTCATGGGTGGAAAATGAGACAGGTGGCTTGAACTATGGTGGAAACTGAAGAACCAAGGGCCCACAGCTTGAATGAGCGCAGAGGGGAGGAAGAAGGACAAAGACCAGGGAAGCACCCCCCACCCCCCACCTCATTGGCTTAAGATCCTGGAGATAAACACACAGGGATGTTGAAGGAGCACCAAGGAAGAGACACCTGGCCCTCTTCAGAGTGAGACTTTAAAATGGCTGGGTCTCATGCTAGCCCTGAAACAATTGTAGAGCCAATGTGTGAAACACAACTCCCAGGAGTAACAGACTAGGATAGCAAATATAAAAAGATTTATAAACTCAAGGAAAAAGGAGACCTTTTTCTTTGGCCATTTTCAATATTGTACAATTGATGTGCTGAACATCAATTGAAGGAGTTGTATACAAACCATGGTAAAGTTAAAGATCATTTCAAAACACAGGAAAACATCTCTGAATCCAAGATTGAGGAGAGGCAAGTGTTTAACAGAGAGTAAAACCAAAGGCAGACAGGGAAGAGAGGAAGCATGTTATTTTTAACACTTTTTTTTTTCATATTCAAAAGAACGGTTTTACTTAAGAATTTCACACAAGTAGCATACTACCTTTCATTAAAATCGGCAGCAGAGGAACCTGAAAGTTGAAACACTGCACGGAGTTATTTTTAATTGAAATGAGTCCATCGAAGGATGGCAAGTCCCATACTAATTTTCTTTTCTGCAACAGGCTCACATAGATGGTATCTGGGAACTGAAACAGCGAAGGGCAGTAATGCTGCCCTGGCAGAGACACCAACCTCTGAGCAGCCAGACTTCCACCAGCCTCTAGGCTCACTTCATTAGCAGGATGTAAGATTAAACATATATTTAAAGTAGTATTTGTCAGTAACTACGTAAATACACAGTTATTAATGAAATATACAGGGCTCATTAGCTATTAGAAGATGTTTAAACGGAAGCAGTTTTGCCAGTTTTGTGAGTGGTTTATCTTATCATATGGGAAGATGTGTACCAGAGAATGATTTCTGAGTATGAGCTAATGATTCCAGATGGAGCTGCCTCCCTGGTTACTGAGTTGTGAACGTTCGGGGAAGAGCCGGCGGGAAGAACAGGCGGAGGCATCTTCAGCTTAGGAATGGGACTCGCTTTACAAACAAGCAGAAGATGACAAATGGCAGACAGAATACAATTTAATGTAAAGATACTTTTTCTAATGCTGTGCCTATATTTTGCACATTAAATCAGATGGGAATGAGTGATGAGACAAATGTTTTATTAAATAAGCCATTCTAAAGAATATTCATCATGGGGCAAAAGAAGAAACTAGAATAATGAAGAAACAAAATAGCTTGGCTTGCATAATTTATTTTTTAGCCTTAAATAATGGAATGAAATGAAAAAGTAACCAAATAAACATCAGGCAAGTCAGTCCTTGAAACAGCTAAGTCCTGCCAAGAAATTTAGTAAAGCGACACGCAAGCACATATATATTTAAATCACTTTAATACTTATTTTAACTTAATATGTTATACAGAAAAGAGACTGAATATTCAAGGCAACCAAGAGAACTTGTGTTTCAAATTTCCTCACTAAGTACATTAGAAGGAATTTGAATTGGTTGGCTGTGGTGCTTGTGCTTGAGATCACAGCTTCTGAGGCTGAAGAAGAAAGAAGGCAAATGCAACAGGGATGGGCGAGAAGGCCTACATGGGGACAGTGCCCAACCCTGCCGCAGAACAACTGTCCAAAAGTACACCAGCCATGGCGGGAGCAATGCCAAAGGACTGGAAGCCTAACTACTTCTTTCAATTATTTTCCTAGGTCAAGTATTGCAAAAATGTGAGTGTTTTGTTAGTAGAAGTGTGACTAAATATAAATGTCAGAAATTATATTTATTATTTTATCATTTTAACTATCATATGTGTGTATATATTCATATAGATAAATATACATACATTGGTTTGAGAGATACTAAATAATTGGGGCTCACATATCTGTATTAAACTGGCTAAAAGTGATCTAGATAATTAAAAGCTTTATAACCCGTTAGGTTTGCATTCTGTAATCACTGGCTCTGGACAAGGTTTAAAAGCTTTCTTTAAAGCCGATTTAAAAATTTTTAATTACATTATATATATTTTATATTTTGTAATATAGGTAAAATTTCTTACTTTTAGAGTAGCTACTAAATATTTCAATTACAGGTATCACAGTTGACATCAGAGTCTACATTAACAATCATATATGTTTACAAAATTCCTCATGCTGTCTTTACAAAGACAGAAGACAGAACGACAGTCTGCCAGGCACATGAGGAGAGAAGGGAGAGCTGTTTAAAGGTTGCAGGATTTTGGTCTTGCAGGATGCAAAGAGTTTTGGAAACTTACTGCACAGCAAAGCAACTGTACCACACACCACCAACCTATGCAAGCCTTTAAGTTAGCAAAATGGTATGTTTTGTATTTTCTTACCATTTTTAAAGACCAAGAAATAAGATTTATCAATGTTTACATGAGTGTTATTTGTAGAAATAATTTTATAATGAAGAGAATAAATAGAACTCCTTATTTTATGCTAGAATCTTCAAAGAAGTCAATACACTGTATTCTAAATGAGAAGATGGATACCTTAGTTCCGAAAAGCTGCACAACTACTTACCAAACAAAGAGAAATGGTAGCACCCGCATACTGAAGGGGGCCAAGGAGTGATATCTTCTCTGGAAGATATAACTAAGATAAGTCAAGTACAGGGCAGTCCTGAGAATGCTTACAGAAACAGCATCTATGAACGAAAACATTTTTATTTTCTTTGTGTGGAGGAAGGGCGCCCGTGGAGGTCAGAGGATAACCTTCCCAGGTTGGTTCTCTCTTTTTCCCATGTGGGTACCACAGTGAAATTTGGGTTGTGAGCTTGGTAGTAAGTGCCTTCCTTTACTTGCTGAAGCATCTCACTGGCCTAGGGATATTATCCTAAGTGCTGGTGTGCCTTCGGTTTCCCAGAATGCCTAGAGGCTGGGCAGTGTGACTATGCTCTGTGAAACTGAAGGCCACTCTGCTTCTGAGATGGCTCAGGTAGGCAGGTGCATGGCTGTCATGAGATACAGAGGAGTTATGAGAAACGACATCAGCTCATAGGTGAACTTTAGCTCTGCACCTCATGACTGACTACATTAATAAATGTTTTGGTTAAGAAAATTCCATATAACCAGGTCAGCATCATGGTTGCTTTCAAATGTTGATTAAATCTTTATTTTATGTATTATACAAAACTTTTTGGAACAAAGTGGTTGAAACGCTATTAGAATTGCTAATCTTTGACTTTGCTCTGTTCAACGCAATGGTTTATTTGGAATCATCTGTATCCATTTGGGAAAAAAAAACCCTTAAAAATAAAACAAAAAACAAAAGACAAAAGGATCACTTGTATATGCAGAAGCTAAAAGTTAAGTTCCTAAGAGGACAAGGTTTGAAATATTAAAATCCTAGCACAGGATACACCCCTGTCCCTGCACAGTTCCTCCCATTATGAAGAGACTTTATGCAGAGGCTTGTCCTTTGCAGATGTTAATTATCAGAATAATGTGAGAAACATTGTTCCTCTTTCTTGTACACTGCAAATCCCAGCAGGAAGAGAGAATATAATAGAAGCTGGGAAAGTTGCTTAGAATTTGTAAATGCTACCAACAAAAGCTGACTATCAAAACCACTTTAAACCCAACACAGCAAGAACTTCAAATTCTTAACTACTAAAGAGGAAATTCAGGAGCAGCCACCCATGGAAACGGAAATAGTGACAGGATGTATATGAGTGTTTCAGTCACTAAAATGATTAATATTTATTATCTTAAATACTTTCTTCTGAAAATCTACCTTTTAAATTGACAGAAAGGAAGTTTAACTAGAGAAGAAGAAAATGAATCTATTGAATTTGCTAAGGCCCAGGGATATCATTAAATGGTGTTCTTAAGACTTAACACATTAGAATCCCCAAACCAAGGAAACAGACTGAGACCTAATCAGCTCTTGACATATCCTAAGTGTTCAGTAAGTATTGTCTCATGAAATATTTAACAAACACGATGAAAGCCCACCTTGGATACGTAGGTCTGAAAGGTACATCTTAGATATGTATAAGTCCACTTCTCTGTCCCAGCCTCTCAGCCCTACCTGCCATGGAGTGTATCCTGAGCATTCTTGTAGGAATAGCAGCCATCTTGGGTGCCTCACTGCCGTGACTACCCCTGAGTGACCTAGTCAATGTCCCTGCATAGTTTTCAGCACATCCTAAGTAAACAAAGTCAGTAGAGAGGCATGAGGAGCTTTCTGACTGGTCTATGGTATGGTCATCCCTAGAATTGTGCCCCATGATCTTCATATTAGTCTACTCCCACCACCACCAGGGCCTAGGGAGAACAGGGAAGTGGGGCAAACGAACAGTAAGAGCTGCAGGACTGAGGGGAGCATTGTGAGGGGCTTGCCTCTGGGCATGGCATAGCTATTACAAACGACTTGCTCAAGATCAAGCTAGTCAAAAATCCCAATGTGGAGAAGGGAAGGCCCGCTCAAGCTCCACTCCCAGCTGCGGTGCTATCAGCAGCTAATGGCTTATTAGGAAGGTAGATTCATTTTTCTTTGGTAGGACAGCCATAGTGGGTGGTCCAAGTGGATGGCCATACAGCCAGGCACATTTTGTGAGAACCAAAGTTAAATGTTAGAGGCTGCTGTTTACCTTTTCACTCCCCTAAACAAGATTGTTTGACCCAATTAATTATACCTGTAGGCAGGATATATGTAGGCAGGAAATATGTCAGGATAAATGGTTGCCCCTGATTGAACCTGATGGAAAATATGGTAGCCTTAGGGGTGTGCCTTTTTAAGCCTCTCCAAAATGTGACTTTGAGCTCCCATAGGCCCATATACTTGAATGCCTAGTCACCAGGGAGTGGTACTGTTTGAGAATGATTAGGAGGTGTGGATTTGTCAGAAGAAGTATAACACTGTGGGCCTTGAGTTTTTAAAAATCCATACTAGACATGCTAATCTCTCTACCTGTGGATTGGATGTAACTGCCAGGCATTGCTCCAGTGCCTGTCTGCAGGATGCTATGATTCTCACCATGACAATAATGAACTAAGCCTTCGAAACTAAGGAAGCCCTCAATTAGATTCTTTCTCTCATAAGAACTGCTTGGTCATGGTATCTCTTCACAGTAACTAGACACATAATAGAATGACTTTCTCCACCTTTTACCTAGAATGGGCACAGAGAAGGGTTATCTTGACTCTGGGTGGAAGAACAAGGATGAATGCCATTTTATAGAGGATGACCAAGAGTGGCCACTTGGATTTGCTAAAACTCAACCTTGAGGGGGAAGACCTGGCTAAGACAAATGATGGGAGACTTTCCTAGAGAAGACCAGGGATAGATCTGACCTTCAGTTCTTCTAAAACTAAGGAAGACAGCTTGTTTGTTTAGTGGGTGAGTGGCTGAGGACAAGCTGGTCCCATGCCTACAGTGGGAACTGTAATAAAATCAGAATCTATACAGGTGCAGGTAATACTACCGTGTTTCCAGCCTGCCTGAGTTCAGTGCTTTTCTCTGTGAACCCTAAGAATGTATCACATTATAATTTCTGGGCACCCACTTCAACTCGAC